>NC_081543.1:15174182-15215801 GCF_901000735.1 Corylus avellana | reverse complement strand
TATTTACCCATTCTTGAGCTATTAGAGTTTACATTTACAAGCAATTTCATGATAAATGAAGCAATATTGTGAAACTAATTCATTTGAGAATGGGTAAAGAAATATTGTGAAACTAATTCATTATTAACCCATTCTTGAGCTATTAGAGTGTGAATTTATAAGAATTGTGATAACTTTCTTTACCCATTCTTGCTCCTTTTTTTTACCCATTTCTTCAAATCACAATTCATGGATATTATTGAGTGATTGAGAGGCATTTAAGGTTTGCAAGGGTTTAGGAGAAACTCATACCTGAGAGAGCTACAAGAGAGTTGATGAACACGGGAGTGAGAGCTGGCAGTGAGAGAGGTGCGCCGGAAACAGCTGCCGGAGAGAGAGAAACTTGCGTGGAGTGAGTGAGAGAGAGAGAGAGCTCGAGAGAGAGGGAGGGAGAGAGTGAGAGTGAGCTCGAGAGAGTGAGAGAGTGAGATTGAGAGACAGCGTGAGAGTGAGAGTGAGAGTGAGAGTGAGAGACAGCTAGCGTGAGAGTGGGGAACTAAAAGTGGCGCGCGGGAGGTCTTCAGACAATAAACAGTGCCCAAAATTTTAGAACCCCCGCCACTTTCAGACAATTCTGAAATTCTTTTAGTTCAGCAAAATTTTAGACAGATACCACTTTTAGTTCAGCAAAATTTAGTTCACAAAAAAGCTATTGGTAAACTTTTTTGTGCAACTAAATATTTGGGGTATTTTATTTACAAAAAAAAAAAAGAAAAAAATATAAATAACTACAGTATCCTGTCAAACTATCAAATTGTATCAAAAAGTCTACTTATTTTGTTATATTTTTATAATACCCCTATTCTTTTAACAAAGTAAAATCAAATGTACGGTTACTTTAATACGATATGAAGAAATTTGTAATTTAGGTAAACTACAATGATTAATTATTTATTATTTCTTCCAAAAAACATTTAATAAAAATAACACACGGATATCCTACGTGAATCAATTCTATTGCAATTTACAAGATGATGCAAAAGCAATCCCGAATAAAAAAAAAAAAAAAAGATTAAAAAATAATATTTAATAAAATAAAGAATATGGAGTTGGTATTAAAAATGAGTAGCTAAAATATAGAATTGTGCTTTGACTAGGTAGAATACATCTTACTGCTGAAGATGCTCTTGAAAGTTCATTGTAGCAGTAATAGGAAAATCTTCTATTTTACAGTGTCTATTGGAGCAAGAAAAGTTAACAAAATAGCTAAATTTAACTAAAAAGCTAGTTTAAAAATACTACTGGAGATGCTCTAAATTTTAATATTTTTTAAAATGTGTGTGTGTGTGTTTTATTTTTTTGTTTTGGTTGTAATATAATATAAAATTAAGGTTTTAGTATTTTATATATTGAGATATTTTGTTATTGTTTTTAAATTTTTGTTAAAAAAAAAATAAAAAAATGGCCTGATACGTGGACAGTTGAATATTAGATTATGTTGGAGACAGATGCCCTGATTTGTCAATAAAGGGAAATTCAAAAAGAAAAGAAAAAATTGCACTAGAATTATAGAATGAGAGAAGTGAAAAAGAATAAAAAATGAAGTAAATAAATATGACACTAATTTGTATGTTTATTAGGATCGATCGGATCGAATGTTTGATCGATCAAAAATGAAGTAAATAAATTATAACACTAATAGGATATCCGTAAGATCAATCGAACTAATTCATTAGGATCGATCGGATGTTTGATCGATCATTTAATCATATCGCGATCAATCGAACTAATTCATTAGGATCGATCGGATGTTTGATCGATCATTTAATCATATCGCGATCAATCGAACTAATTCATTAGGATCGATCGGATGTTTGATCGATCATTTAATCATATCGCGATCAATCGAACTAATTCATTAGGATCGATCGGATGTTTGATCGATCATTTAATCATATACGATCAATCGAACTAATTCATTATGATTGATCGGATGTTTGATCGAACGATTGATCCTATCGCGATCAATCGAACTAATTCATTAGGATCGATCGGATGTTTGATCGAACGATTGATCTATCACGATCAATCGAACTAATTCATTAGGATCGATCGGATGTTTGATCGATCATTTAATCATATCGCGATCAATCGAACTAATTCATTAGGATCGATCGGATGTTTGATCGATCATTTAATCATATCGCGATCAATCGAACTAATTCATTAGGATCGACCGGATGTTTGATCGATCATTTAATCATATCGCGATCAATCGAACTAATTCATTAGGATCGACCGGATGTTTGATCGATCATTTAATCATATCGCGATCAATCGAACTAATTCATTATAGATCGATCGGATGTTTGATCGATCATTTAATCATGTCAAGTTTTATTGATTGTATCCCGATCAATTTAAGTAATGCACTAATATAATGGAAAATGCTTAGAGTTCAATTCAATGTTCGATCGAACATTTAATTTGTTTGAATTTTGTTCGATTATTTGATGTTATCACGATCGATCTTACGAATGCACTAGGTTGGACCAATTGGATGTCTAATCAAACATTCAATTTCAATTGTTTCAAGTTTGATCTCACATTTGATCATATCATAATCGAAGTTGTTGTACATTATGCAATAAAAATTTAAAAAAATAATAATTGCATAAAATATAAATATATATATATATGTATGTATGTATGGTGATTCTGTGATTGCGATCGATCGCACATTGGGTGCGATCGATCGCAATCACAGAATCAAACACGCGGATCCTTGGCCAAGTGCGATCGATCGCACTAGGTGTGCGATCGATCGCACTCGGACAGCACACCACGTGACCTATTTTAGGTCACTTTCCCCCCACCCCCACAAAAATTTCCTTCTCCCCACTGCGCCGTACACCTCTCCAACGCTTGGTCCACGCACCTCCGGCACAACTGATTCGTCCACCATTGCCAATCACTTCTACCACACAACCACCACACGGTTGTCTTCTCCGGCAACCATACCTGGTACTTTTCACCACCTCTAGTACTTTACACCCCATTCCCCATTCCCATCAACACCCCAACCACGAGCACCTTCACGAGATTTTTTTTTTTCTCATATTTCTGCAATTGTGGGTGTTCATCCACCCACATTGCTTTGTTGTGGTTGAGTTTGGATGTTTTTGCAGGGGGTTTTGAGCGAAGTTGTGTTGTTTTGCAATTTTGCCTATCTCTAGTGCACGCCAGGTGTTCGACAAAAGTCCCCAATCACGCTCATCATGCCAAGAACTCGAGCTTCGTCCTCCCGAGGGTCTGATACCCGAGCCACTTCTCCCCCGCCCACTTTTGAGGAACGGGAGCTGCTATTTGAGACCACTTTCGCCATTCGCGAAGACTTTGAAAATCTTGAGGGGACTCAATGGGCGGTCGCCGAGTTCAAGCGACGGGGGCTAAAGAAGCTTTTCAAGCCGGTCACCCCCACTGCTTACAGAAAATTGGTGATCGAGTTTTATGTCCACCTATATCATGACTGCAGGAACATAGCTGCCCTCTCTTCGAAAGTGCAAGGCAAAGCTATTGACATAACACGGGCCGACATTGCTGCTGCCCTTCAATGCAATGATGAGCAACCTCCAGAAGCCGCACAACTTGCTGACCAACCGGACAGCTTCTACGGAAATTATTGACGACATGTGGAAATTATTGACGACATGTGCGAAGGGATGTATGCCGATGCCCACCATAATGCCGCCAGCCGATCAAAGCTACCTCAGCGGCTTTGGTTTGTGGACTCCGTATTACACCGTAATGCGTTTCCCTTGGGGCACAAAAGTCAGAGGCGGGATCAATTTCTTCAAGCACTCTACGCCTTCCATAAAGGTGCTTGGTACTCCATTCCCGACATAATTTGGAGGCAAATTTACAAATTTTGGAATGGGGTGCATGTTGGAGGAGCGGGGTCCACACATTCATGGGGGTTGCCTTTCCCATACTTAATCTCCTACATCCTCCGGAAGAAAGGCGTCAAGGGTACCGCAGCTGATGAACCAGTCACTACTACTCCCACATTTGGCATTCGCCAATGGAACAAGAGCCTCTCCCACATGCCCCAGGTAGCTCCAGCACCAGCAGCTGCTGCGGAAGAGTATGAGGCCGAGCCAATGGCCGAAGATGAACCAATAGTTGATTCAGAGGCAGCTGAGGAGGAGGCCCCGAGAATTTTTCGTGAAGCACGAAACCGCTCAGTTAGTGAAGAAATAGCGGGCCTTCGGAGAGAGTTGGCTGGCCAAAGAAAGGAGGCTCGGAAAAATTACGAATCAATGGACAAACGCCTAAGCGCCTTAGAAGAATTGATGCAGTCCATTGTCAACCGGTTGCCACCACCATCTGCAGGAGCATCATCTTCTAGACAACAGTAAGCAGGGACTATCGTCTGGCTGAAGACATTAAACTTAGCGCTCATGGGAGGCACCCCATAGTTTACCCTTTTATTTTGTTTAGTATGTTTTAAGTTAATCTTTTTATTTGTCTTTAGTTTTGTTTCTTTTTACTTGCTTTTGTGTTTTCTTATGGGAATGACCCCGTATTTGCACATGACCGGTTTTTGAATTGCAAGGTATCAATATATTTTCACTTACAACTGAGAGGAATTATTTTACGGTTTAGATTTTATTTTGTTATATTTAACAGTGTAAAATCTTTCCATAAAGTATCAATATATTCATCATATAATATATATACACTATTAGATCTGTAAAATTTAATATGAATTATGAAATGAGAATTAACTCTTCAAATTAGTCCATATGTAACAACTAACCAAATGGCAAATATATACAATTTAAAATCTTTCTTTAGGAGGATGGAATCAACGGTGCATATTGTGTCACTTTATTTCAAAATTTTAAATAATGCAGTGATATATATATACACAATTTTAGTAGATGTTATTGGGCAGCAATAAAATATATATATATATTTGAGCTTTTCTGCATGGGTGCGGTCGATTGCAATAACAGAAAGTTGGAATCAAACTTTCTGTTACTGCGATCGCAATAACAGAAAGTTTGATACCAACATTCTGTTACTGCGATCGATCGCACACAATGTGCGATTGATCGCAGTAACAGAAAGTTTGATTCCAACTTTCTGTTATTGCGATCGGTCGCACCATGGTTACGATCGATCGCAGTAATCGAATATTGGATTTCAACATTCTGTTACTGCGATCGATCGCACATTGTGTGCGATCGATCGCAATAACAGATGGATTATTTTTTTTTATTTTACTACGGACTCTTTAGGGTCGACAAAAGTCGACCCTAATACATAAGCATTAGGGTCGACTTTTAAAGTCGACCCTAATGAGGTATCTTCAGCGTCCACTTGGAGTGGACGCTATTAGTGATCTATTTTTATTTTATTTTTTATTTTTTATTTACTACCGACTCTTTAGGGTCGACTTTTGTCGACCCTAATACATAAGCATTAGGGTCGACTTTTAGAGTCGACCCTAATGATGTATCTTCAGCGTCCACTTAGAGTGGACGCTATTAGTCATCTATTTTAATTTTTTTAACTTTTTTTTATTTTACTACGGACTCTTTAGGGTCGACTTTTGTCGACCCTAATACATACACATTAGGGTCGACTCATAGAGTCGACCCTAATGATGTATCTTCCACTTAGAGTGGACGCTATTAGTCATCTATTTTAATTTTTTTAACTTTTTTTTATTTTACTACGGACTCTTTAGGGTCGACTTTTGTAGACCCTAATAAATATACATTAGGGTCGACTCTTAGAGTCGACCCTAATGATGTATCTTCAGCGTCCACTCTAAGTGGACGCTATTAGTCATTTATTTTAATTTTTTTAACTTTTTTTTATTTTACTACGGACTCTTTAGGGTCGACTTTTGTCGACCCTAATACATACACATTAGGGTCGACTCTTAGAGTCGACCCTAATGATGTATCTTCAGCGTCCACTTAGAGTGGACGCTATTAGTCATCTATTTTAATTTTTTTAACTTTTTTTTATTTTACTACGGACTCTTTAGGGTCGACTTTTGTCGACCCTAATACATACGCATTAGGGTCGACTTTTAGAGTCGACCCTAATGATGTATCTTCAGCGTCCACTTAGAGTGGACGCTATTAGTCATCTATTTTAATTTTTTTAATTTTTTTTTATTTTACTACGGACTCTTTAGGGTCGACTTTTGTCGACCCTAATACATAAGCACTAAAAGTCGACCCTATTGAACTTTTTTGTGATTTTTTTTTTTGTTTTTTTTTGTTTTCCCAGCTTATAGCGTCCACTTAAGTGGACGCTATTTGTTAATTATTAGGGTCGACTATTATGGACCCTAAAAGTTTTTTTTTTGCCGCTTAAATTTTTCCCGCCCCTCGGATAATTCCCGCGCGTGTATTAGGGTCGACTTATTAGCGTCCACTATAAAGTGGACGCTAATAGTGCAATTTTCGACCCATTATTAGCGTCGGCTATTAGGTGGACGCTAATACTGAACTATTAGGGACGACTTTCAAAGTCGCCCCTAATAGTTGAGTATTAGGGGCGACTTTTTAGTCGCCCCTAATAAGTCGCCCCTAATGAACAACTTTCTTGTAGTGCACCGACCTATCCTATATGTTAATGCTGAGACAAACACTTTGAGTCTATATATCGGAAGAAAAATGTTTGACTCGCCTATCCATAACTAAAATAGTTATCCATGGAAGAAAATAAAGTGGAATAAGCAACGCTTCACCCAAAGAGCGTATAAATGAATGAGCATTTAGTACCGGAGTTGAAGTGCAATAGCAAATAGAGAGGAGTACAAGGAGGAGGAAGAGCTGGTGTCCAAGTAAATCATCAGGAGGAAGGAGGTAGAAAAGTATAAAGTTTGTTAGGAAAAAGGCTAGAGTGTTTGACGAAAGGAATACATCTTCATATTGGATTAGGGATGAATTAACTTTAGTACTAGTGCCAGCGTTGAAGCGGGCAGTGCAGTTGAAGTAGTGGTTGGCACCGGTAGCGTTGATCGGATTCAGGGCTGTGAAGTTGAAGTAGTGATTGGCACCGGTACCGTTGATTGGGGCTGTGCAGTTGAACTCATTGGGTTGCTTATCAGGGCTGAATGCTGCTTGGTAGGTGACAGTTATTAGCAGTGCAGCAACAACCAACAGGGTATTCCGCCTCTCCTCTGTTATAACTGTTTGCCGACGACGTATTCCTATGTAACACTTCTCATTAATTTGGTAGAAATTTTCAAATCCAAGTCTGACATGATGTTGTCGTAGCATAACTTTGAGAGGAGATATTAAGTAATATCCAAGTCTAGTTAAACGTCTGGGAGGATGTTCTCGTCGCATGAGCATATCACCGATCAGTCGGTTGTCCACGTTGGCCTGTGTTTGGCGTTCCAAGATGTTAAAGATCGTATCACCCTCTAAATTCTTGGCCTTCAAATCAACAAATCCTCTATCCAGTAACAACGACACTACCTGCAAGATGCAAAGACAAGTACTAAAAACCCAAATATTGCTAAACAAAATTTTAGCATTCCGACAAAAATAAAAGCAAATATATATCACACCGAAAGCTTAAGTAAAAATTCTGAAGACAATTTTTTGGAGATTGAATCATTTGGACAACATGATAGACCTCCACTATACCAACTCTAGAAAAAATGAGTGGAAAGGACTTGCCTCAGGTTGATTTTTTGATACTGCAACGTGCAACAGAGTGTTGTGTTCTTCATCCTTCCAATATAGTAGTTTCCTCTCCCACGATGAGGCATCTTTAAAGCAAGCTCGCTGAAGCCATCCTAGCAGGAGCCGAAAAGCTTCGATCTTGTCATATTTCAGGGCTACATGCAGGACATTCTCTCTTCGAATGGTCACATCTTCAAGAGACTTCGGGCAACCTTTAGAAAATTTGGTTAAAAGATCGAGGTTTCCAATTTGAGCTACGTAATGAAAAGGAGTCACACCCTCTCTTCCTTGAACACGAACAAGTTCGCTATCAATATCAAGTAGCCGGTCCACTACTTGTGTTAGGTTTCTTTGCAAATCAGGGCTTTTTTCAAGCTCATGGAGCTTTTGCAAAGCAAGGTGCATGGGGGTGAAGCCATTTTGATTAAGCTTCCTAGCAAATGAAAGTTTTAACTTCATGATTTCCATAGCAAACCTGGTGCGTCCCGTAGATGCGGCTATGTGTAAATGAGTCTCAACAAATGGAATGTCATCGATTCTGTCCAAAACATTTGCATCTTTTTGTATCAATTCGTACAAGGTATCAATGTTTCCTTGCTGAGCAGCATCCTTCAAACTCTGATCCATTAAAATTAAGAGGAGAGTGAAAATCAGACAACTAGAAAAGAAAAAGAAAAAATGCTTTAAGCAGTAAAATCTTGAAACTGATTACTAATACAGCTACTATAAGGAGATGAGGAGAGTTATTAGTTACTGGGCAAATGAGAACATTAGCTTGTCCTCCTTTTATAGGATTGGCTGGGAACGATGATGAATCTGATGACACTAATAGACCCTTTAAATAAAGAGTAAACCAGCAACTTGTTAGGTATCTCAAATGAAAAATGCTAGCTTACAAACAGTTTTATTAAAAATAATTTTATAAAGTGATGTGACATAATATATTAGATTTTTTAAAATTTGAATTTATCTCCACCACAATCAGCCACACCACTTTGTAAAAAAAAATTGTAAAACTTCTTGTAAATCCAACATTCCTCATCTCAAATAATGTAGTCTTATCAAAGCCACTTTTTAATGTGTTAATTTTTAAGTTTCAATATTTAGAACTTGTTTAAATTTTATAATTTAAAAATTTACAATCTCTTTAAAATTCTAAGAATTTTTAGAGGTTTTTTTTTTTTTTTGCCAGTGAATACTCGACTTGAATTAAATAAAGATATACCAAGAAAATCCAGTGTCGAGGATATGAATTAAATTAAAAAAAGACCAAGAAAATCCAGCGTCGAGGACTGGAATTAAATAAAGAAAGACCAAGAAAATCTTGCTTCGTCCTCCTTCCTTGTTCCGCAGTGTCGCTGATGCTGTCAACCAACCTCCTTCCTAATTGTACCATGGTGGTTGATAGTTGGCACGCGTGCTGCTTTGACCAAAGTTAGACTTTTGGATTAATTATATTCACTCACTTTAATTACCATTAAAATATATGATTTTAAGAGAAATGCTATTTAGCATTATTAAGTGTCCATTTCTTAATATTTTTATTTATGTGTCATATTTACATCTACTTGTGTTTTTTTAAAAAATGAAAAATGAAAAGCACCAAAAAAAAAAAAAAAACACACGCACACAAATTTTGATAGGAGATGGACGCTTTAAAATTCTGAATAGTATTTATATTTCATTCTAATAGTTTCCTACTTTCCTGTATAAGGTTCATACTAAAACACTTTCTACTTAGTTTTGATAGTGATAAAATTTTAGATATTTATATTCTCTCATATATATATATATATATATATATATATATATATATATATATAGTTACAGACATTTATATTGTAAAAAAGATTCAAGTCAATAAAAGCAAGATGTAGACCTCAAGACAATTTTTTTTTTTTTTTTTGTTGAGAAAAATTGATGATTATCATTAATAAATAGATCAGAAGGTGGAGCTAAAGACTCTATCAACAATCAAGAGATAGAGCTAATTGCTCCATCAAAACAACGCCACTAATACAATATGAAGTTTGATTCCTCCATATCCTATCACTGACATCAGTAGTAACCGCCTTTGCAAGCCGATGTACCGCATTGTTGTCTTTTCGGTGGACAAAACCACATTTCCATCGTGAGAATGTGTGTAAAATGCGCCATGTGTCCTCCAGTACTAAGTGTCCTCAACGGCTCCATGTACATGAGGTTGAGTTCACAGTTTCCACTACCTGTTTCGCATCGGCCTCCAAGAAAAGATGTTTTACACCAAGGTCTCTACAAAGACAAGCCGTATAGTATGATGCAAGGGCTAGGATTAGATACATTAAGACTTTTGGGGCTCCTTCCCCAAAAGTACATAAACATATATGGTATAAGAAAATGCTAAGTGCTCCTGAGGTGTCTTTCTAATCTTAGCTCTTATGTGAATATTACTTTCTAAAAATCAAGTGAGAGAAATAAAGCAATATATATATATATATATATATATATTTTGCTTTAAAAAAAAAATAATATACACCTAAATTAGAAGGACACCAAAAAAATATCAAAAAAGCACCTAGCAATCCCCAATATAATATACACCAATTCTTAAATTGTTTGCTCATATATAGATCGAAATGGGAAAAGAAAGAGCATGAATTGAAATATTAAATATTCTGATTTATGTTATATTTGTTATATGAAAACTCTATCATTTTAAATACGATGATTGTCCTGTCGCTGTCTCTCATTAAAAGTTATATCCCAAATCGATGGTAAAGGAAATATGGTATCTTAATATTCTAATAAAATGGTTTGAAAAAGTGTTTTGATATCATATAAAGATAACATTATTTTTATTTTAAAAAATATATATTTTATGTTTGAATTATTTATTTATTTTTCAAAAAAAAAGAGAAAGAAAACAACTACCATCATGCATGTATTCATCGTCAAACAATAGGTTGGTTGAAATTTGGGAGGCAAAATTATAATTTCACTTTTAATGGACAATTTTATCCCTCAAATGGAGAGATCCGTTTGCCTTCAGTTTGTCGAGTCTCTTGAGTCTTGACCTTCTTTTAATGCCTTGTGACATCACAAACGCTTTTTTCTCCATTTTTATATATAACGACTCCTGCTTTCATCTTTCTTTCCCCGAAGGTGATGAGTAATTCCGTTGCATAGCCAGTTAGAGAACACAAAAACTCGGAATAAATTATGTTTGTGAGGCTCCAAAAGAAAGAAAAAAAATAAATAAAAAACGTTATCTTTGAGACAATAATTCTTTTATTTAATTCTTCTGTTCAAACGTTTAATAATCTACGGACAATAATGGACTCAACTTGAGCATTACATTCAATGCTTTCAATAAAAAAATTGTGAGGAACGGTATATAAATTAACTTCTAGTTAGGGAGGGGTGAGTGATGAGAAATTTCGTTGCATATATAGAATACCTTGGACTTTGAATGCCCTCGGCGCTTTTTTCCTACTTCTTATGTTGACTCCTGTGTTCGATCATCTTTCTTTTTCTTAACGCAATTAAAAATTTCTTCCTTTGGGTTCTCTGTACAAGGAAATTGCAAACAAGTTTCTTGGCAAAGCCAAAGAAATAGATGAAAAAGGAAAAATAGAGTTTGGGCCATGTCTTTAGATTCTATTACTTCTGATATAAGCGCCAAATGTCGCACATTCGAGCCCCTTAACTCGCATATGTTAATTCCTTATCATTGTTATTTGTTTGATTTTGTGTTGTTTTATTGTTTTCAGGTTTTAAATAAAGATGCAATTAATTTAATTGATTTTGGGCTTAAAAGCACACTTTGAGAAGACCTAGAGGATATGATTAAGCTTAACCAATCATAATAAAGGGACTATATGATGTGGTTGAGTTTAATCAAATAAAGGAAATGATTAAATTAGAATTTCTCTAATTTGAATCAAAATCGGGTTGGATTCAAATTTGAATTCTGCACGCGTCTCAGTATTTTGATCATAACTTTCTGCTCAAATATCAGATTGAGGTGATTCTAGTGACATTGGAAAGCTAAGTCAAAGTACTACAAATCATTGTGAAATTATAATTTTCCTAATTCGGAGGTTTGCGATGCCAAAACTGTCCCGCAATAAAAGAAGGCAAATTTGGACGAATCTTATTCCGATTTGTACTATAATTGCTTCCTAATTTGACTAGGAGAGTGAATTACAATTTCTCTGGGTTTCCTATGGCTTCTAGGACTTGTTTGCTCCCTATAAATAGGCCTTAAAGTTCAAGAGAAAATGTGTGCTTAGTTTTTGATACAAAAATCTTCTTGGAGGCTTAGTGAAGTCATGAGTGGCTAAACCCTTTCGTGAGGTGTTGATGTAACCATATCCAAGCACAATGGTTTGATTGTATTTAATTTCTAGATTTTCAGTTTATGTATGTTGATTGTATAACTATGAGAATTGCTACCTTTTGATTATGTTCTTAATTATTAAATGCAATTGTTCTTAAATTTCAAAATCAATATTTGTGAAATTCTTCTCTTGTCTTACTACATTTGTTGATCTCAAATCATTCTTATTTTATGTGATTATGAGGATGATGGTTATACAATAGGTTTAATTGACATATGATCAATAGGATTTGATAAGTCATGCCTAGGGAAGACGGATTGTACTACATCCTAGTTTAGTCTAATTTAGGTAGACACTCCGTGTCAACTGAAGATGGGTTACACTTATTCATTGATTGTATATATCATGTTGAAGAATTTGATAATTTATACCTAGGAAAGATGGGTTGTACCGCATCTTAGTGGTTAGGTGGACGATCCGTGCCAACCGAAGATAGATTATGCTTATTATTTAATAAGGTAGTTTTTTGTTTATTTATAACATGCATAGAATGAATTTCTGGATTAAATCTGATTAACCATTGTTGTGTAGATAGAGATGAAGTCAATACCCTACAGTTTCTCTTATATTTAATTCTCTTTTAATTTCATACACTTTAGTTACAAACCAAATCAATTGCCCTTTACATTAGAGTAATGCTATGTACCATCTTTTTTATCCTCCTAAAGCTGATGTGGCTTTTAAAATCACCATTAAATTTTAGATGAATCATATTTGAATTTTGATCCAATAGTGATTTTGAAAGCCACATCAACTTTAAGAGGATTTTAGGAGGATAAAAAAATGGTACCTAGCATTACTCTTTACATTAAGTTAATTTTAATTCTCATATTTGATAACAAAACCCCTGCAGTCATTGAGGTTCGACATCCATTCTTTAGCCTATCCTACAAGGATTCGTCCTATTACGAGTGGTTATTTTTATTATTGATATTTTTGGACACAAAAATACCACATCATATATATATATATATATATATATATATATATATATATTGTCAAATCTCTCTCAGGAGTGTCTTAATATTGCGACATGTGGTGTGAACCCTTTTTATTTTAATGCTAAACCGGTTTTTTAAAGCATAATTTGTGAATTGGTTTTTTAAGAGTGAACTGGTTTTTACTTAAAAAATTGGTCATTAAATTAGCGTAGTTAATGTCGTTTAATTATATTTCAAGAGTTTTCCATATATAAATTATTTCATAAATTAACTATTATCAATGTCCAAATGAAACAAATAATACAAATCAAAGCATATATCATATATAATAGCCAAAGGACATAAAATAAAATAGAAAAATCTTCCAACCCATAAGGGAAGGGTTGGCGAATAATTCCTCCAATAAGGACAGGAAACGGGACCATAAGAACAAAAACACATAAAAAATAAAAAAAAATAAAAAATACTACTATAATAGGAAAGAACTATCTTTTTTTTGCATACTTCTTGCGGTACCAATGAAGCCTTGAAAGCCAATATTGTCCATGAATTAAACACGTAAACAATGTGCATTACACACAAAAACACACTACTCTACACAATTAATTCTTTGAATTCAATGCAAAATTTCCGGAAGAAAGAATAATCAATTTGGAATAAATAATAGTATATAAATTAAGGGGATAAATGCAAAATTGATCTCTATGGTTGGCCTAATTTACAAATCACTCATTGTGATTTAAAAAATAATTTATAGGTCCCTAGGGTAGGCCAAAATAACATTTTACTCTCTGAACTCATTTTCCGTTAAATGACTTAACGGAAGCTGTTACATTGCCACATCACACCCAATAAAAATAAGACACGTTTTTTTTTTTTTTTTAATGCTTTTAAAAATGAAAAATAAGCTTTTCCACGTCAAATTAAATAAACATAATCCCTCTATCTCCCCTGTGCCGCCATTTTCTTCATCTTCTCCAATGATTCTTGCCGTCATCTTCATCTGCGTCTGAGATTTGGGCATCTTCATTTTTTGGCAGTACTTTCTATGAAACAATCTCTCCCTCTGTGTGTGTCTGGTTTCTTTGTTTTTGTTATATGGCAAGTACTTTCTAGTTTGTGTTAAATAGATGTTGGAAGATTGTGGCTTTAAAAAGCAAATATAGGTTTATCTTTTAAAAAGTGATCTCTTTTTTGAGATTTGCAATTGTTTTTTTCTTTTGTGGGGCTTATTTTGTCCTTTAGTGTGCATGTGTAAGATGGTGCTTGTGCTTGTAGGAATATTCATGTGTGGATGTAAGTCTTAACGAAAAACGCGGATGAAGACGACAATAAGAATCGTTGGGGAAAATGAAGACGACGGCGGCACAGGGGATATAGAGGGATTATGTTTATTTAATTTGACGTAAAATGTGTGTTGGAGCCTCAAAATGACACGAAAAAACTTATTTTTCATTTTTTAAAAGCATAAATAAAAAATAACACGTGTCTTATTTTTATTGGGTGTGATGTGGCAATGTAACAGTTTTCGTTAAGTCATTTAATGGAAAATGCGTTCATAAAATAAAATGTTATTTTGGCCTACCTTAGGGACCTATAAATTATTTTTTAAACCACAAGGAGTGATTTGTAAATTAGGCTAACCACAAGAACCAATTTTGCATTTATTCCTAAATTAAAACATAAAATAAAGACAAAACCCATAAGGGAAGAACAGAACCACATACAATAAAATAGAAAAATGAAAAATGAAAAATATTGATATAATAGAAGAATTGTCTATTTTTCTTTATATTTTTTCCGGTTTGAATGAAACCTTAAAAGCGAATATCATCTATCAATTAAGCACCTAAACAATGTGCATTATGCACCAAAAAAAAAAAAAAAACCCTCACTAAATAACAACGTAAACTAAAAGAAAATAGTACACAAGAATAATCAATTTGAATAAAAAATAATGGGGAAACTTTACTTAAGACCCCCGAACTTCCACCCGTTTTGAAATACCCCCCAAACTTCAAAATATCTCAATTTAGTCCCCTAAACTTTCAATTGCTCTCAATTTGAACCTCTCCGTCAATTTTAGCCGTTAAAAATACAAAAAAGACCAAAATATCCCTATTTTTTGTTTTTTTAAAAATAAAAAAACGTTTTGGAAGTTGAAATTTTATACAAAAGTCAAGGGTATAAACATCATGTAATGTTTAAAATCTAATGGAGGGGTCCATATTGAAAGCAATTGAATGTTCAAGGGACTAAATGGAGAGATTTTAAAGTTTATGGGGGTTTATCAAATCAGGTGAAAGTTCAGGGGTTTTCAATGAAGTTTCTCCAAAAATAATATATAAGGATACAAAACAAAAAAATAAAAAATACTAATATAATAGGAAAAAATTGTCTTTTCTGTATACTTTTTTCCATTATAGTTTTTTTTTGTTTTTTTCTCGTGGTATTTTCCTACGGGAAATGCTAGGTGTTCTTCTAGTGTTCTCCTGGTTTCCTCCCAACTATGATGTGGCTTTTAAAATTACCAATAGATTAAAAGTCAATAACGATAATCTCAAATTTAATAATAATTTTAAAAGCTACATTATAGTTGAGAGGACACGAGGAGAACACTAAAAGAACACTTAACATTTCCATTTTCCTGCCCACTCCATAATAGAGATCAAGACCAAGACCCATTGAGCATTAAATATCTCTTTTATACATGAATTTGTCACGATTGCATAGCTAATACCCAAATGCTTGAGCCATATATTAACAGGGAAAACAATACTTGCACCATTGTTCATCATATCCCTTAACTCACAATTCAGAATAACCCATATAATCTTTATAGGGTACTAAGAAAGATTAATAGTGATGAATCCAAAAGAATTAATAAAAACCTGAATAGTAATATATTAATAGGGAAAAAAAATATTTGCCCAGGTTAGACTGCTTGAGCCTGTTATGTGCTCAAGAATCTGAACACGTAACAGGTTTGTGAATTGGAAATTTACCAGGATCGTTCTTCTTTAACCTCCCTATTGTGGGAAAATCAAGAAGAAAACAATTCTAGCGGTAGGATTTTCGAGGAATCCTGGACCTCCTTTGGTTGAGCAATTAGAGAAGCTCTCAAACTCCAACAAACACAAGGTTTGAATAAATTGTTGATTGATTTCTCAGTCCATAATAATGCAGTATTTAAAGGAACATAATACTTATAAAATAGAGTCCCAATAGGACTTCTATTCAACTCCTAAAGATAAACATAAACCTAATCTAATTTAAGTAATAAAAAATAAAGTAATTCTAATAGAAAACAAACACTGGAAAAAACATAGTTACTGCAACAACAATACTATGTATTGTTCACGCCTCTCTAGCCCTTCAACTTCTAAGTGGTCTCCAACTCCACACGTAACACTCCATCCACCTTAGGATTGTCCTTGTCCTCAAGGACAAAAGACGAAAAACGTTGTTGAATGTCATCCAAGATCTCTCATGTTGCATCAGCCGGAGAAAGATCCTCCCAATGGATTAAAACCTCAACAATGCCCTTTTTGGTTCGATATTCCAATGCAGTCCTCGGCCGTGGCAGCATATCCCCAACCACATTATCAACATAAGGCAACTTCTCTTGCACCTGGACAGCCATGCCCAATCTTTGCTTCAACAAGGATACATGGAAAACCAGGTGTATTTTGGATCCTGATGGTAAAGCTAGTTTGTAAGACAAAGCCCCAATTTTCTCCACAATCTGATACGGCCCATAGAATCTGGGGGATAATTTCAAGTTCCTCCGCATTTGAACCGACATTTGCCTGTATGGTTGTAGGCGTAGATAAACCCAATCTCCCACCTTGAACTCCCTCTCTTGGCGGTGTTGATCATAAACCTTCTTCATCCGCGCTTGTGCCTCCTTCAAATGCTCCTGAGCTCCTTTAACCATCTCATCTCTGTCCATTAGTAATTTTTCCATGGCTGCCACCCTAGAAGTACCCGGCACATATGTTAATAAATTAGGTGGCTCTCTTCCATAAACAACTTGGAAAGGAGTGCATCTCAATGATGAGTGATAGCTAGTGTTGTAGCAGAATTCCACCCATGGTAACCACCGAACCCAATCACTAGGTTTTGAGCTAGTGAAACACCGTAAATACATTTCAATGGTGCAATTTACTACTTCTGTTTGACCGTCCGTTTGAGGATGGTAAGCCGAGGTGAAATTAAATTGTACTCCATTCAAGCAGAAGAGTTCTTTCCAAAAAAATACTTGTAAAGTCTGGATCACGGTCACACACTATAGTCTTGGGAATCCCATGTAGCTTGAAAACATTATCAAAGAAAGCTTGTGCGACAACAGGGGCTGTATAACGATGACTGAGTGGGGTGAAATGTCCATACTTTGATAACTTGTCAACCACCACAAAGATGGTTGTTTTCCCCTTTGACATTGGTAAGCCGTCTATGAAATCCATAGAGATATCGGCCCAAATTACCTCCGGAATAGGCAAAGGCTGCAACAAACCATTTGGTTGGGTTGTCTCGATTTTATGATGTTGGCACACATCACAATTTTGTATAAAAACCCGAATATGACCCCTCATTCCTGCCCAATAAAAAAACGGTTCGTACTCTATGCAATGTTTTGTGGAAACCCTCGTGAGTGCTTGAATGGTACTCCTTGATGATGGTGGGGAACAGAGGAGAATTTTCATCAATATATATTCTGTTTTTGAAGTATATCAACCCACCTTTGTAATCCCATGGCCAGATCGCCTCCCCATCTTGAATTTTTTTTACTAACTCTTGCATCTGTGGATTAGCCACAACTTCTTCTTGTATAGGCTTCAACCAATGAGGCATAGGGTGTGAAAGTGCTTTCAATTCCCCGCAATCCGTCCTCCTAGGTAGTGCATTTGCTACGGCATTGTCCACGCCTTTCTTATACTCGATTTTGAAATCATAGCCCAATAATTTAACTAACCATTTCTGTTGTGCAGTAGTAGTAATTGCTTGTTGCCACAAGTATTGCAAACTTTGGTGATCTGTGCAGACAATGAAGCGGTTACCCAGCAGATATGGTCTCCATCTCTACGCTGCTGTGACCAATGCAAGCATCTCCTTCTCATATGTGGATAGTTGTAGGTTTCATCCTTGTAAGGCTTGGCTGAAATACACAATGGGACGCCTCTCTTGCATTAGAACAGCCCCTATACCTTCCCCCGATGCATCACACTCCACAATGAAATCCTTGGAGAAGTCCGGCAATGCTAGGACAGGGGCTTGGGTCATAGCCTTCTTTAATTCATGAAAAGCATGCTCAGCTAGTGATGACCATCCAAATGCATCTTTTTTTAGTAGTTGAGTAAGAGGTCTTGCTATTTCCCTATACTTTCGAACAAATTTTCTGTAGTACCCTGTCAAACCAAGGAACCCCTTCAAGGCTTTTATGGTTTTTGGAATAGGCCAACACAACATAGCCTCTATTTTCTCCAGATCCATTGACACCCCCATTCGACTAATAACATGACCCAAATAATTTACTTCTTCTAACCCAAACTGACATTTTTCCCTTTTGACAAATAGCTTGTGTTGTAGGAATTTGGAGAAGACGTCATTCATGAGCACTTGGAATGATGACGGTGTGTTGGTGAGGCCGAACGGTATAACGAGGAATTCGTAGTGCCCTTCGTGAGTTCGGAATGCTGTTTTTTCTATATCTTCCGAGTGCACTCGGATTTTGTGATAACCAGACCGCAAATCTAGTTTAGAGAAGAATTTGGCACCATGCAACTCATCCAGAAGCTTGTCAATCATAGGTATGGGAAATTTGTCCTTGATGGTGATGTTGTTGAGTGCGTGATAATCGACGCACATACGCCAAGATCCATCATGTTTCTTCACCAATAAGACCGGGGATGAATAAGGGTTGGTGCTAGAGTGAATAACCCCCGATTCTAGGAGTCCTGAAACTATTTTCTCAATTTCAGTTTTCTGATAATGTGGGTAACGATAAGGACGAACACTAACTGGGCCAGTCCCGGGCTTGAGAGGAATACGATGGTCCTGAATTCTTTTGGGAGGTAAGCCTTGAGACTCCACAAAAATTTTTGAAAATCTATCTAATAATTGCAGCAATTTTGGATTTGTTGAGCTAAGACCCGGTTGTGACATGCCTAGGTTGATAGAGAACAAAATAAATCCTAGTTGTTGATTTTGAACCCCCTGCCAAATCTCCTTAGAGTCCACAATTTTATTTCTTGGCACTGATAGACCCCATAACTCTACTTCCTTCCCCTTCCATGTAAATTTCATGTGCAATTTTGCAAAATCCTATAAAATTGGTCCCAATACCTGTAACCATTGTGCCCCCAACACAGCCTCACAACCCTCCATGGGTAATAAGAAAAAATCTATCACAAATTTAGCCCCATTTAGACATACCTGAACTCCATAGCAACACCCTTCACTGCGAATTCTTTTCCCATTAGCTACTGCCACTTCAAAATATTCAGCCATCTTTATGTGCAGCCCCAATCGCCTAGCAGGGCAGGTGCTCATGAAATTGTGAGTTGAGCCCGTATCCACCAACAACATAGCCCCCCCTTCTTTGCATCGTCCACACACTCGCATCGTCTGAGGAGTTTAGACGCCTGCCAAGGCGTTGAGTGAAATTTCTACATCTTCCGCTTCGCCGGGTCTGGGTTCCTGATTTTCCTCTGCCCAATCATCTCTCCTTTCTTCCTCGTCCTCCGGATAAATGCCTTCGATCAAGAACAATTTCATGCAACGATGACCCGGTCGAAATCTCTCATCACAATTGAAGCACAACCCCTTTTCTCGTCTCTCTTTCATCTCTGTTTCGTTGAGTCGCTTGGTGGGTATGCTATTGTTGCGGAAAGGAGATGAAGCTTGTGGTTGAGAAGGATTTTGTGGTGCAGATGGCTTTGGTTTATAGTCAAAAGGAGATTTTCTTTGGGCCAATACACGTGCCTCAAAGAGGCGGGCCAACCCGATAGCTTCAGTCAAAGTTGTTGGCCTGGCAGCTTGCACTTTTGTCCGAATGGTCACCTTTAACCCACTAACAAAACATCCGACTTGATGCACTGGAGACAATTTGCCCACTCTGCTGAGTAACTTCTCAAATTGAGACTGATAATCTTTAACGCTTCCAACTTGTCGCAATTTTGAGAGATCTCCATAGAAATCTTCAAATTGTGTAGGCCCAAATCTAACATGCAGTCCTTCCTTCAGAATTTTCCACGAGACTTCGTCGATATCTTGTTTGAATATTTGGTACCATAATTGTGCCTCTCCCTCCAGATGATAAGCAGTTAATAGTACCTTATTTTCTTCTTCCGTTTGCTGAAAGCCAAAGTACTGCTCGACTCTACAAATCCAACTGGTTGGATCTTCAATCCCGTCATAGCGTGGGAACTCCAACTTGGTCAATTTTGTATTGACCGACCCTTGTGCATAACCCCCAATCCCCTTATTTTTGCTCGATTTAGAGACAGATGCATCACCATCACCTTTCTTTACTACCAGTTGCTGGATTTGAGCACTCACACCTTCAATTAATTCCTGGAGCTCACGTTTAATGGACCCAACTTCAGACTCTAGCCGATCAAAACGTTGGTCTGACAAACCTGGCTCTGATACCACTTTGTTACGTGCTCGAGAATCTGAACGCGTAACAGGTTTGTGAACTGGAAATTTACCAGGATTGTTATTCCTTAACCTCCCTATTGTGGGGAAATCAAGAAGAAAACAATTCTAGCGGTAGGATTTTCGAGGAATCTTGGACCTCATTTGGTAGAGCAATTATAGAAGCTCTCAAACTCCCACAAACACAAGGTTTGAATAAATTGTTGATTGATTTCTCATTCCATAATAATACAGTATTTAAAGGAACATAATACCTATAAAATAGAGTGCCAATAGGACTTCTATTCAACTCCTAAAGATAAACATAAAACTAATCTAATTTAAGTAATCAAACATAAAGTAATTCTAATAGAAAACAAATACTGGAAAAAACATAGTTACTGCAACAACAATACTCTATATTGTTCACGCCTCTCTAGCCCTTCAACTTCTAAGTGGTCTCCAACTCCACACGTAACAGAGCCATATAATATACTTATTCATCAGTGGCGACTCCGTTGTTGTCCTAATGTCACCACTAATGATCTTTTTTAATTTTTCTCATGTCAATAGCGGTGACGTTAGAGTCATTCTTATGGACCACTTATTAGCGGCGACTCTGAGAGACGTCACTGTTGTCCACTAAATAGTGACGACATTAAGTCGTCGCTAATAATCTTTTTTAATTTTTCTCATGTCAATAGCAGCAACACCAGAGTCGCCGCTATTGACCCCTCATTAGCTGCGACTCTGAGAGTCACCACTATTGTCCATTAAATAGTGGTGACATTAAGTCGCCGCTAATGATCTTTTTTCATTTTTCTCATGTCAATAGCGGCAACACCAGAGTTGCCGCTATTGACCCCTCATCAGCGTCGCCGTTGTTGAGTGGACAACAGCGGCGACTAATGTCACTGCTATTGGGGTCGTTGCTAAATACCATTATATATATAGCGAAGTCGCAGCTAAACATTTGGTCGCTAATGACCATTTTTATTGTAGTGTGAACTAAAAACCACTTTAGACTATAATTCTCAAATAACAACTTAGACTATAATTACCAAATAACAATTAAGAAATATTGTAGTTTGCAATCAAATAACTAAAATTTCTTATAAACACATTTCATAACAGAAAAATAATTTAAAACTAACATCAAAAAGTACAACCTTGATTGGTAATCTGGGTAGTTTTGCTATTGTTATGCGTGCCTTGCACTTCACCAAGAAAGTTATGGTGGGACCCAACCAGTTTTTTGGTTTATCTACAAGCTTGTCTTGTACTTGGATTCCTTCTCCTATTAGGAGTTAGAATTCTTGTCCCACACGTATTGGTTTTTCCTCTTGGCTCTTGGAAATCTCTTATGTACATGTTGTATTGGGTCTTTGGAAGCACCGACTTTGTCTAGTATATAAAGGCATGGGCTCTTTGTGTTTTTGTGTGCCAAAAGCAATTGAGAGAAAGAAGAAGGTGAGAGCAAGAAAAAGAGAGAGTTTGTTTTTCCTTTTTTTGTTATTATTCTCCTTTGGGCAAAGTGAGAATTTGGTGTATTTGGGGCTTTGGGTTTGAGTAGTTTTCTCACCTGTTACTCTCTTGTACTCATCTTTTGATAGTGAATTTTTTCCGGGTCGTCTCCGCCAGTGGATGTAGGCTTGTTAAGCCGAACCACTTAAATCTTTGTGTCATGTGTGATTTGATTGCCTAATCTTTGTTATTCCGCATTCTTCTTATTTTTCGCATCTCACGGGTCTTGGGAAATAAGATTAATTTCCTAACAACTGGTATCAGAGCTGTTGGTTCGAGTGGGAGCGATGGCAGGTGAAGAAGGAAAGATGGGAATCGAGAAATTCGACGGCAAAGATTTTGGGTATTGGAAGGTATAGATTGAAGATATTCTTTATGGGAAGGATCTTCATCAACCTCTTCTGGAAGAACAACCCGACGACATGTATGATAGCGAGTGGGCTCTGCTTGATCGTAAAGCCCTAGCAGTTATCAGGTTATCTCTGTCAAAATCAGTTGCACACAACTTTGTAAAAGAAAAGACCACAGCAGGTCTAATGAAGGCTTTGTCAAGCATGTACGAGAAGCCGTCGGCTAACAACAAGGTGCATCTGATGAAGAAATTGTTCAACCTAAAGATGGCGGAAGGAGCTTCTGTAGCACATCATCTCAATGAGTTCAACACCATCACAAATCAATTGTCCTCACTGGAAATTAATTTTGATGATGAAGTTCGTGTGTTGATCGTCTTGGCATCTTTGCCAAATAGCTGGGAAGCAGTGAGGATGGCTGTGAGTAACTCTGTAGGAAAGAGTAAACTGAGCTATGAAGACGTCAGGGATTTGATTCTCAGTGAAGAGGTTCGCAGAAGAGATGCGGGTGAAGCCTCTTGTTCTGGTGCTGCTTTAAACCTCGAGACTCGGGGCAGAAGACAAGACAGAAACTTTGTGAGGGGTAGATCTAAGTCCAGGAAGGGTAGGAGCAAATCCAGGTTTGGACGACAACCTGAGTGTTGGAACTGTGGCAAGATAGGCCACTTCAAGAAGAACTGCAGAGAACTGAAGAAGAAAACCGAAAATGACGCCGCAAATGCCGTGGTAACAGAAGAAGTGCACGATGCCCTACTTCTATCTGTTGACAGTCCTCTTGATTCTTGGGTCTTGGACTCAGGAGCTTCTTTTCACACTACACCGATCCGTGAAGTTCTTGAAAATTATGTGGCTGGAGATTTTGGAAAGGTGTACTTGGCTGACGGAACGGCGCTGGATGTTGTGGGTCTAGGCGATATTCGCATTAGAGTTCACAGTGACTCGGTATGGAAGCTGCAAAGTGTCAGGCATATCCCAGAACTGAAAAAGAACCTGATTTCAGTAGGACAGCTTGATGACGAAGGGCATTCAATTCATTTCCACGGTGGAAAGTGGAAGGTCAGCAAGGGAGTCAGGATTTTGGCTCATGGTCATAAGACGGGTACTCTCTATATGACGACGAACAGCAGAGATACAATTGCTGTTGCAGATACGGGTGCTAACTCAAAATTATGGCACCTAAGGCTTGGGCACATGAGCGAGAAAGGGATGAAGGTACTTTTGTCAAAGGGGAAACTACCGGAGCTGAAGTCAGTTAAGTCTGATTTGTGTGAAGGCTGCATCCTAGGAAAGCAGAAGAAGGTGAGTTTCGCGAAGGTTGGCAGAACACCAAAGCCGGGAAAGCTGGAGTTGGTACACACAGATTTGTGAGGTCCCGCACCAGTGGCATCTCTTGGAGGCTCGCGGTATTATATCACATTTATTGATGACTCAAGCAGGAAGGTATGGGTTTACTTCTTAAAGCTTAAATCTGATGTATTTGAAGTTTTTAAGAAGTGGAAGGTCATGGTAGAAACAGAAACTGGTATGAAATTGAAATGTCTAAGATCAGACAATGGGGGAGAATACGAAGACGGGGGTTTCAAACAGTTTTGTGCAATGAATGGGATTAGAATGGAAAAGACTATCCCAGGGACACCACAACAGAATGGCGTGGCTGAGCGCATGAACAGGACCCTCAATGAGCGTGCAAGAAGTATGAGGTTGCATGCTGGACTACCGAAAACTTTCTGGGCGGATGCAGTAAGCACTGCTGCTTACTTGATAAACAGAGGACCATCAGTTCCTTTGGGCCGCAGACTACTTGAAGAAGTTTGGAGTGGAAAGGAGGTAAATCTTTCTCACTTGAAAGTTTTTGGTTGTGTTTCGTATGTCTATATTGAATCTGATGCTCGTAGCAAGCTAGATGCTAAGTCTAGAAAATGTTATTTCATTGGCTATGGGGATGAGGCATTCGGGTATAGGTTTTGGGATGATCAAAATCGGAAGATCATTAGAAGTAGAAATGTTACTTTTAATAAAATGGCTGTGTATAAGAATAATTTAAGTGCAGAACCAGTAAGTACAGAGTCAGAGGCTGGGAAGCCTGAATTTATCAACCTAGATGGAATTTCTAAAGGTGCAGCT
Organism: Corylus avellana; assembly: GCF_901000735.1. Lineage (NCBI taxonomy): Eukaryota > Viridiplantae > Streptophyta > Magnoliopsida > Fagales > Betulaceae > Corylus > Corylus avellana. Next base: position 15,191,148 of record NC_081543.1, on the reverse strand, counting down.
CAGAGAAGGAATTCAGAAGTTGATAAGGATTCAGAAACTGAAGATGGTCTAGAAGTTGAAGAAACAGTAGATCAAGAGACTGAACAGGGTACACCAACAGTGGCTGTCCGTAGATCTACTAGAACCATTAGATCTCCACAGCGTTTTTCACCCTCCCTATTTCATATTTTGTTGACGGATGGTGGTGAGCCAGAGACGTTTGTTGAAGCCTTGGAGGTTGAAGATTCAATCAAGTGGGAGTTAGCCATGAAGGATGAGATGGATTCATTATTGACTAACCAGACCTGGGAGCTGACTGAGTTGCCAGCAGGTAAAAAGGCTTTACACAACAAATGGGTGTTCAGAATAAAGGGTGAACATGATGGTAGCAAACGCTACAAGGCAAGATTAGTAGTCAAGGGATTCCAGCAGAAAGAAGGAATTGACTACACAGACATATTCTCTCCGGTGGTGAAGATGACAACCATCAGAATTGTGCTGAGCATTGTGGCGGCGGAGAACTTACATCTAGAGCAGCTAGATGTGAAGACAGCGTTCCTTCATGGTGAGTTAGAGGAAGAAATTTATATGCAGCAGCCACAGGGATTTGCAATGCAGGGGAAGGAGAGTTTAGTGTGCAAACTGAGAAAAAGCTTGTATGGTCTGAAACAAGCTCCAAGACAATGGTACAAGAAGTTTGACAGTTTCATGTGCAGTACTGGGTTCACAAGATCCAATGCAGATCATTGCTGCTATGTCAAGAGTCTTAAGAACTCTTACATTATTCTACTTTTGTACGTAGATGATATGCTCATTGCAGGGGCCAGTATGGAAGACATCAACAAGTTGAAGAACCAGCTATCAAAGCAGTTTGCAATGAAGGATTTGGATGCTGCTAAACAAATCCTTGGGATGAGAATCATCAGGGACAGGGCCAATAGTACACTGAAGATTTCACAGACAGAATATGTGAAGAAGATTCTCAGCAGATTTAGCATGAATGAAGCTAAGTCAGTGAGCACACCCTTGGGGAGTCACTTTAGACTAACCAAGGATCAGTCACCGAAGACGGATCAAGAGAAAGCATACATGAGCAAGGTACCTTATGCCTCAGCTATTGGAAGTCTGATGTATGCAATGGTCTGTACTAGACCGGATATTGCACATGCAGTGGGAGTTGTGAGCAGGTACATGAGTAATCCAGGGAAGCAGCATTGGGAGGCAGTCAAGTGGATTCTGCGATATCTGAGAGGAACTTCAGATATGTCCCTTTGTTTCACAGGTGCAGAATTGAAGCTGCAGGGCTACGTGGATGCTGATCTAGCGGGTGATGTTGATAGCAGGAAAAGTACTACAGGGTTTGTATATACTCTAGGAGATACTGCTGTGTGTTGGACCTCAAGGTTACAAAAAATTGTAGCCCTTTCCACTACCGAGGCGGAGTATGTGGCCGTGACAGAAGCTGGAAAGGAGATGGCTTGGCTACAAGGTTTTTTGGATGAGTTGGGAAAGAAGAATGAGAAGGGCGTTCTACACAGTGATAGTTAGAGTGCCATTTTTCTTGCGAAGAACCCAGCGTATCATTCAAGAACAAAGCATATACAGTTGAGGTATCACTTCATTCGATCTCTTCTTGAAAGTGGACAATTGTTACTTGAGAAGATTCGTGGAACTGAGAATCCAGCAGACATGTTGACAAAAGGTGTGACTATTGAGAAACTGAAGCTGTGCGCAGCTTCAGTTGGTCTTCGAGCTTGAAGATAGGCGGAGGAGACATCCGGAGGAGAGTCACTATGTTGCGACTTGGTGGAATTCAAGTCAAGTGGGAGATTGTTATGCGTGCCTTGCACTTCACCAAGAAAGTTATGGTGGGACCCAACCAGTTTTTTGGTTTATCTACAAGCTTGTCTTGTACTTGGATTCCTTCTCCTATTAGGAGTTAGAATGCTTGTCCCACACGTATTGGTTTTTCCTCTTGGCTCTTGGAAATCTCTTATGTACATGTTGTATTGGGTCTTTGGAAGCACCGACTTTGTCTAGTATATAAAGGCATGGGCTCTTTGTGTTTTTGTGTGCCAAAAGCAATTGAGAGAAAGAAGAAGGTGAGAGCAAGAAAAAGAGAGAGTTTGTTTTTCCCTTTTTTGTTATTATTCTCCTTTGGGCAAAGTGAGAATTGGGTGTATTTGGGGCTTTGGGTTTGAGTGGTTTTCTCACCTGTTACTCTCTTGTACTCATCTTTTGATAGTGAATTTTTTCCGGGTCGTCTCCGCCAGTGGATGTAGGCTTGTTAAGCCGAACCACTTAAATCTTTGTGTCGTGTGTGATTTGATTGCCTAATCTTTGTTATTCCGCATTCTTCTTATTTTTCGCATCTCACGGGTCTTAGGAAATAGGATTAATTTCCTAACAGCTATATGCTAGTTGTTACTTTGTACAGGAAAATATGTAAACAAATAAATAATAGTTAGTATTCCGTCTTCCATATTCTGGCTAATGTGTTTCATCTTCCATGCCCGGGCTGTTGCTGGTTGTTTTGTTGTGTTTATGTATTTTCTGTTGTTTTTTGTTTTGAATTTATGTCTGCCTATACTTTTATGGTTAGATCCAATTGTGAAGACCTTTGCTTCAAAACTTTGTGTTGGTCTCTCTCTTTTTTTCGGTATCTGATTTGGACTTTGACAGTTCATTTACTATTTCCTAATGGGGGCTCAAATATATTTGCATTAATCTGTGCTCATTTTGTTTTTGTAATGGCTTTATACGGCTCATTAACAAGGTTAGGTCACTTGTTTATACTATCTCTTTCCATTTGTTTGTATTTATGTATTGTTTTATTTCGTTTTGAGGCTGTTGTTTGAGAGCCCACTAATTATTCAATTAGTTTTGTAATTTCCTCATTCAATTAGTTTTATTAGTTTTGTAATTAAACTAATTTATATCACTTATTATCAATTACGGATCCAGGGGGGACCGGGAGTGGCCCTGGCCCTTGGTCCCCCCCCACCAAATCACAAGAAAAAAAAATTTAGGCAAAAACAAAATTTTTAAAGTTCAAAAAAAAAATTAATGTTTTTTTTTTGTCAATTAGTCCTGCCCCAAATTTTTTTTGGCTTTTGGTCCCTCCACAAATTGAAACCTGGGTCCGTCCATGCTTATTATTATACATTAGTTTTGTAATTATATATTCATAGTTATAACTACTAATAATTATAACTGAATTATTTATGGTTATCAATAATTACATATCATTATGGAAAGTTATTTATACTTATCCATAATTTTTTTAAAATTTCTATGAATTTGTTAGAATTAATTTTGAAATATATATACATATTTATAATAACATTATTATAATTTTTTTCTCTATTGATTTCTAATTTTCTAAAACTATCTAAAATTTTATGATTATTCATTTTTTTTTTTAGTTAAGATACGTACTTATAATTATCTATAAGTTTTTAATTTTTATTTTTTGAATGAATGGGTAATTTCGTAATGATGAAAATCAATTTGTACAAACACTCCAGCATATAAAAATGCTAGAAACCAACCATTACAATTTCCAGAAGGAAAACAAACTAGACCTCTTTTCAAAAATAAAAAATAAATAAATAAAAGGAAGGGAAAACAAACTAGACAACTACACACGTCTGGTCCTGTACGATAAGTTATTTCAAATTATGTTTTTGTAATTATTTAAAAAGTTAGATAATTCAAAGCCACGGCTTGGGTTTTGGGCCAAGTCAAAACCCCATTGAGGGCCTGACAGTTCGGCAGAGCCACGCCTTCATTTAGGGCAAAGCGGCTCGGACTTAGCCAGGCTCTTTTTAGATCAAGGCCCAGTAGAGAAAATGCGTGTGCTTGAACGGTTGAACCAACCACAAAGCATTTTCTTTTTCATTTTCCTTCAATTTTTCACCAGGCTCCATGGCTCCTTAATCCCTATTACCGCCGGAATGGGTTCCATGGCCCTCCACGACCATGGAGAGGTTTTGCGATAATTTTTTTGGCGTATAATTAATACTTTAAAAGTATTTTGTTAGAAGGAGAGACAGAATATAAAAGAAATTAATTATCTATTTCATTAAGTCTTGGATTACAAAGAGAAATTTGACAAAACTGAAATTAAATACAATAAGCTTGTTGATAAAAGTCGAAATTAAAGCATAGGAAATCATTTTTGTCCACGAACTCTTCTTTCACCAGCGGACTAACCAACCAACTGCTTACTTTCGTGTAGTCCAACATCACCGGCTCAACCTCTACAAGTTCTTCGTGGCTCTTGAAAAAAGTGCCACCATGGGTATCATGGGTATGACGCAAACTTCAGTACCATAGTGGCTACCCAATACGATGTTATTTCTTAAATGAAGATGGAGTTACGATTTGAATTGAAAGGAAATAGCATACAAAGAGGAGTGTCATGGGTATAACGCAAAGCAAAGTACAGTACCAACTAATGAGATTAGAACCCCACGGGAGGAGTAGAAGTAATAGTGCAATTGTTGCACCAAAGCTGAAAGTATTTAAATTATAAAGTCGTTGGAAATTGTGTTCATCCATGATTACCTTCCCTGCCTGGTGTGGGACTGTGCAATTACCGACTGGATTGTGTTGAGGATCGCAGTTATCTTGCCAAAGTCCTCCCGGGGGGTGAGTACCAATTGGAAGTTGATTGTTAAATAAAGCACAGCAACTACCAATAGAATACTGCGCAACTCATTTGGTATTCCCCTTTGTACAAGCGACACAAACATCCGCCAATAACAAACAAAGTTAGATCTGAGGTAAACTTCTTGAGTAATAGCTCTACGAAAAGGACAAAGACGTAAAACTACTCTAGCACGATCTAGCATACGCCTCATCTCACTGTTGATTGGCCTTTGCCCTTGCCAGATGGTACAACCCTCTAAATTCTTAGAGTCTATTGTAACTCCAACATTATTCAATAATCGCCGCACGACCTGTATGACGCAGTCATGCACAATTAGTAATCCCGTCACTTTAAAATGGACAATGTACAATAAGGTAATGTTACAAATTAAAGAAAAAAAAAATCATTTGAAGTCAATTTTTAGCATGTTCCTGAAATTGAATCCTTAATATATCATTCCTTCGAGCAACAACATGGACCCCTAAAAAACCGACTCAATATTTCTTAATATATAGAAAGTATGAGTGGAGAGAACTTGCCAGGGGTTGATTTTGAGATACTGCAACGTGCAACAAAGTGTTGCCTTCATCGTCCTTCGAATTCAGCAGGTTCCCTACCCCCGACAATAAGACATCTTTGTCTTGGTTGTTTTGTGAGGCCAACACATCATTAAACCTGGTCTTCCCATACCATTTCATAAGGAGGTTAAAAGCATCTACCTGGTTGATTTTCAGGGCAATATGAAAAGCAGTATCTCTTCGAATTGTTACATCTTTGATAGACTTGGGGCAAACATTTAAAAATTCAGCCAAAAGAACAAGGTTTCCTGTTTGAGCTACATAATGCAAAGGAGTCACACCCTCCTTTCCTTGGACACGAACAAGGTCTTCATCAACATCAAGTAGCTGACGCACCACTTCGGTTTTGTTATTTTGCAAAGCAAGGTGAACAGGGGTAAAGCCATCTTCATTACGCTTCCTAGAAAATGACGGCTTTAACCTCATGATCTCCGAGGCAAATCGAGTGTGCCCCGCAAATGCAGCTACGTGTAAAGGAGTCTCAACAAACGGTAACTCATCGATCCAATCCAAAACTTTTACGTCCCTCCGTATCAATGCGTACAGGGCATCAATGTTTCCTTGCTGAGCAGCATCCCTCAAACTCTGATCCATTCTAGGAGAGGTGAAAGTCTGTCGGATGGTTAAAATTAAGAAAATGGCTTTAAATGAGAAGATTAGATGTCCCTCTATTTATAGGATTGGATCAGCACATGTCACTGGAGCAACGAGTTTAACGTTGTTTGGGGACAATGAAGTGTAAAGGACTCTGCGTCTATTCCGCGAACCTGGGCTTTGTCAAGTAATTGTGTCGGTTGTACTTTGATATATATATATATATATATTTGACATCTTCGAATCTTATTGGCTTTTGTTTGGTTTGAAGTGTCTTTGTCAGCAATAACTAATTTGCAAATTTATTATTGTATAATCTATAAAGTCCGAATGAGATGGTCAAAAAAGAAAGAAATCTTTTTTTTCTTTCCAACTGAAGGAGACTTCAATTCGGATCCTCTAACAAAGTATATTTTTATGTATGAGGCAATGCTTAGATTATTTTATAATCTAAGACGGTTCTGGACACATGTATAACTACATGCATTTCAGCATTATTCTTTTTTTTTTTTTTCTTTTATATATTCTCTTCAATATAACATTCTTTGATTTATTTTTGACACTCATGCAGCCTAAAAGACACTAATTCAAGAAAAAAAAAACGATATTATTTTCGAAAATAATTTTTACAAATGGCATCTTTTTAAGAAATAAAATTCCCCCAAACCAAACCCATTAGAAGTTGATCGGTTAATCCTTACAGCGAATCCAGACGTACAAAAATGAAAAGAGAAAGGCCGGGGAACCCCCGGAGACTTGAACGGAGAGGCAGGAAATATTCCTATAATAAGCATTTGCATGCCTCCTATCAACAGACTGACAGTTTAAGGAAATGCCTTTAAATGATGAGAAGATTGGCGCCGTACAGCACTGTAATCGATGTACACACATGATCACTGAAGTCTGAAGCAACGTGTTTAACGTTGTTTGCGGACAATCAAGTGTAAAGGACGTTTGATGATGGATAGAGCTCTTTCGGTTTTATATGCGTGCATGGGATTGTCGATCTAGTGGGTCACCAGAAAGTAACGCTAGATGGAAGATGTTTTTTTTTTTTTTTTTTGTATTTTTTTTTTTAAATTGATGTAATTTTTAAAACTATTATAAAATTGTTAGAATATATGAAAACTATTATATATTTTTTGTATATTTCATATTTGATTGATATTAAAATATTTTCTATTTAATGATTGATTGTAATTAAATATTGTGATTGTAATTGAATCAAGGAAATTTGATTGCCATACTTGTATTTACTCACTATTTTATAAATAGAGAGTTTTGTATTTTATTATAGCATCATCATCATTATTTTAACACGGTATCAAAACTATTTCAACAAAGATCAAAATTCAATAATCATCTATCACAAATCTAATAATGATTTTAAAAGTCATATTAATTTTAAGAGGACATAAATAAGACATGAATCTTCTTTCGAACATTATTTAGGTCACTGAGTCACCTGCTACTCTACATAGCTTCCTCTTTTTCTGGACAAAGGACAAAGTTCAAAGTTCAAACAATCGAATATTAATAGCCATAAGTCATGTATAACACCATTTAGGTTTGGGCAAATTCATCGCCTACTGACTTTTGACCGCCTACCAACTGATAACCAATCGACTTCTACCGACACCGCTTAACCAATGGGCGATAGGGGAAACAATTTGTTTTTTTCCAACAATGCGGTTCGGTAGGCGAAATAAAATTCTTTAACCGAACCGACTTTAATGACTGCCTACCGACCAACTTTGCCGAAATTTTTCAATTTTTACACATATCGACATTATCGACTGACTTTTGTTGTCTGGAAATAAAGTAGGTGGAATAAGTCGGTGAAATTTTTAACTTTACCGACATTTTAACGAAACAAAATTTTTTTTACCGACATTGACATTACCGACCGACGTCCAATCCTAAACACCATCGTAACAAAAGAAAAAAAGGAACCCCTCCACATGCTGATGTACAAAAATGAGAAGAAAAAGGAAAAAAGGGAACCTATGGAGACTCGAGGGGAGAGACAGAATAATATATAGCTTTTTTTTCTTTTTCCTTTTCTTTTTTTTTTTTCTTTTTTTATCAGCAAAAAATTTGAAACCATAAAATAATATATAGCCATAACACCACCGTAACAATAGAAAAAGAATAAAGCGAACCATTGCTCACGTGGGAGAAATATGAAATAATATATATAGCTTCTTTTTGTTTTCTCTTTTTTCTGGGTAAAGTTCAAGTTTACTAACTTGGATCCGTGCATGCATAGATCTGCAAAATTGACCAAAATATCAAAATTAAATACACAGATAATTTCAAAATTTAAATGCTACACAAACAAACATATATACAGATATGAGATATGCCTATAGGAATCTAGACGAACAAAAATGAAAAGAAAAAGATGGAACCTCTGGAGAGACATGGTCACTTGAGAAGAGAGGCTGGAAGTATTCCTATAATAAGCATTTGCATCCAACCTAGCTATCAAATCAATAGACATACATGCAGTAAAAGGAAATGGCTTTAAATGATGAGAAGATTGGCGACGTACAACACTGTATTTATAGGAATTTTTTTTTTCATAGGATTTGGATGATCAGATCTACAGACATCACTGAACCAACGTGTTTAACATTGTTTTTTTCAAAAGAAAATTATGTTGTCAAAAACAATTTATATATATATAAAACAAAGAATGTTATATATATATATATATATATATATATATATATATATAACATTCTTTGTTTTATTTTTGACAACATAAGACACTACTTCAACTTCAAGAAATAAATTAAAAAAACGATATTATTTTCGAAAATAATTTTTACAAATGGAATCTAATTCTTCAGAAAAAAAAAAAAAAAAAAAAACTACCCCAAACCCAATAGAAGTTGATCGGTTAATCCATAGAGAGAATCCAGACGTACAAAAATGAAAAGAAAAAAGAAGAAGAGGGGAACCTCTATACAGGATCGCTTAATTATAGGAACCTAGAGTCGACATACAAAAATGGGGTAAATGAAAACAGCTGCACGCCGCGTGCAAAAAATTTTATTTTATTTTTTAAAAAATTTGCACGCCACGTGCTGCCAATCAGTGCTCACAAAAATGAAAAGAAAAAGGAAACCTCCGGAGAGACTGTATAATAGGTCGTTTGAGCGGAGAGGCAGGAAGTATTCCTATATATTAATATATGATAAGCATCTGCATCCCTCCGAATCAATATTCTGTAGGGGTGCAAAGGCGGGCGGTTAAAAACCGCCCGCTAACCGCTAACCGTTATAACCGTCAACCGCCTAACCGCCTAACCGTCTAACCGCATTAACCGCTATAACCGCCTAGCGGTTAGCGGTTATTGGGTCTACTAACCGTAACCGCTAACCGCTAACCGCCTTTTTATATAATATATTTTTATAATTATAATTATAAAAATATTTATACATATAACATAATCACTTATTATTAAATCACAATTTTTTTAAAAAATAATTAAATCACAATTTGAGTATTAATATATTATCACTATAATTGATATGATTATATCATATGAGATTGATCATTAAATCATTTGATTATATAATAACAAATTATACATATATAATATGACATAACTCATAAGTATACTAATTCATACTAATACAACAATTAAATATCTAGAAACTTATTTCCAATGTATGTTATAAACTTATAAGTCTATATATGTTATAAGTCTATATAAGTCTACATATGTATATGAATAATATAAATGTATAATATCAATACTTAATCATATGATTCAATGGCAATTCAAATACTTTATTCAAGACTTTAAGTGAATCATATTATTAATGTACAATGATGATATGATTCGTATAATATCAAATTAAGTAATTGACATTGGATTAAACAATGACCAATGTGTTACTTATAAACACAATTTAAGTATTAGTGTATTATCATTATAATTTTAGTAATTTATATATTATCACTATAATTGATATGATTATATCACATGATGACTTGATCATTAAATCATATGATTATATAATAATAAATAATACATATATAATATGACATAACTCATAAGTCATAAGTCTACAAGTTAATCATATGATTCATGTACAATGATAATCACAATTGATTCAATTAAATTAAACAATATATTATCTACAATTTAATTAAAACATTATTAGATACTTTAGGAATTTAGGATTTAAGAGTTTGAACATTACCATTTACCATTAGATATTAAGTTCAATTCAAAGAAAAAAAATTATAAGTAAATATGATAAGAATTTAAATAATTAACCGGTTATGATTTAATATTTAAGGAAATTTTTTTAAAGTACAAGTAAATGTAAATTTTGGGTCAAATATTTTTGATTTTTCAATATAGGCTCTTTTTATAGCAATTGGGCCCAAGAAGATATTAAAAATACAAGAAAAAAAAATGAGGGTAAAAAAAAGCCCAAAAAAAAAAGCCCAATTTTAAAAAAGCGATTAGCGGGCGGTTATCTATTTCGCTAACCGCTAACCGGCGGTTAACCGCTAACCGTTAACCGCTAGGCGGTTAGCGGTTGCGGTTTAGTAAAATCTACTAACCGCTAAGGCGGTTACGGTTAGCGGTTATTGCTACTAACCGCTAACCGTAACCGTCTTTGCACCCCTAATATTCTGACGGTTAAAGGAAATGCCTTTAAATGATGAGAAGATTTGCCGTACAGCACTTTATTTATAGGATTTGGATGAGATCTAGATCTACACACATCAGTGAAGAGGAGAATCAAGTGTAAATTAATTGAAATGATAGTTTTTATGCAGTTTTGTTGGGCTTTATATTCTCAAAACAATCTCTCAATTTCTTAATGAAGTATAAAAAATATATATAACATTTTACACCAAATAATTTTTATTCTTTTAACAAAATACAGAGACAAAAATATCCATGGACAAAACCACCAATTAAACCAATATTGGAGTCACCGTTTTGGTTGGTTTTGAAAACTTCGGTGTCGGGGGTTCGGTGGTGGGGTGGTGAGTGTTGGGTTAGAATGAATGTAAAAATCTATGAGATTAATTTGAATTAAAGATACAGTATTTCATCTCTATTGTATTTGGTGTTTTTACAAAATGTGTCAAATTTCTTGAAAGCTACAAACTAGGATTTTACACCACATCCTTATCGAAGGGACTCTCATTTTGTAAACTAAATTAAATATGTGGGATCTATGTGTCAGACCTATATATATATATATATATATATATATATATATAGATCTAATGATAATTTGTAAAATAGGAAAAATGAGAGAAGGACCACACCATATTGTATAGCATGTCTCATAAAGTAAGGATGCTTGCTAGATGAGATTCATATGTACATGCGCTTGGGTTTGTTTGGTCTGTATTAGATTATTGATTAAATAATTAAATTTACTTCTTCATATTAGCTTAAATTTTTGGGATAAGTGGTAGATTCAAGTCGCAGGAGCGTCATATGGAGAAGGGAATTGTTAAGGTATAACAGTGTCGCTCTACTCACGTAGACGATTCACATAAGAGAAACATGGAATAATATATAGCTTTTCTTCTTCTTCTTTTTCTAAGCAAAGTTCAAAGTTGAAATTGTGGAATAATATATAGCCATAACAATTCCGTTACAAAAGAAAAAAGAATAAAGGAAACCTTAGAGACTTGAAGGGAGAGACAGGAGGTATTCTTATCGCCGGAGGAGTTCATCATTCATAACGAATAGTGGTAGGTTTAGTTGACAAGTACTGTTACCCTTGATGTCTAGTTATCACACTTAATTCATACAGGCTGTCTCCAAGAGGTAGCTTAATCGAATGGGACCACGCCTAATGAAGCGGAGGTCACTAGTTCGAATCCTCCCCCCCCTTCTTGTGCGGACATGTCAAAAAAAAAAAAAATCATACAGGCTGTTGTGGCATATTTTCAATATTAAAAATATCGAAAATTATCACAATTGTGACCTTAAATTATATAATTAGATATACTACATCTACTAATCAGAGTGTTCCTTTGAATGGAGTCAATGTAATGGAGTTGAATTATACCATCACACCTAATTAGGGAGTAAACCTTCATAAATCATAGACTATTCTGCTCAAGGATGAATTGGAGTAAAAAAGCCAAAAAATTTAAACTCCAAATGATTTATATTAGGATTAGTAGAGGAAGGGCGGTACAAGTATTCTAGGTGCATGCCTTGAGAAATACAGTCTTAAAAGGCAGGACATAGCAACACATAACTTAACTTGATGGGCTTGGGTTGCCCGGTTGGTTTGGGTTCCAACAATTTTGTAGAGCGGACCAACACCCAACCAAGGCTTCAATGAAATTTTCTTCATCCAAAAGGAGATCAATTGTTTCCTAGATAGATGATTCTCCTTAATTACTCCTCACTACAAGAAATTAGGTCTTTAGGGGCGACTCAAAGTCGCCCCTAAAGATCCTACAGTGGACGCTGTTGCCAACAGCGTCGACTTTTCGACCCTAAAGGTGTCGACGCTAATAGTCCAACCCTAATGATCAAATGTCTGATTATCAGGGTCCACTTAAAAGTCGACCCTAATGATCACTTTTAGCGTCCACTTTATCGCCCCTAAAAGTCGCAATGTTTTGACCCTAAAGATGATGTAAACGGAAGCGAAAGTCGACCCTAATAGTCAAGCATTAGCGTCCACTTTTAGTTAACCATTAGGGTCCACTTTGTCGACCCTAATGGTCCTTTAAAAAAAAAATAATAATAACTATCAGCGTCCAAACCAAAGTGGACGCTGATAGTTAACCATTAGGGTCGACTTTTGTCGACCCTAATGGTCCTAAAAAATTCTCAAGCAAATTAACTATCAGCGTCCACTTAGAGTCGACCCTAATGATCACTTTTAGCGTCCACTTTATCGACTCTAAAAGGCGCAATGTTTTGACCCTAAAGATGATGGAAGTAGTCGACGCTGATAGTCAACCATTAGCGTCCACTTTTGTGGACGCTAATGGTCCAAAAAAATTGAAAAAAAAAATTGACTATCAGCGTCCAAATTAAAGTGGACGCTGATAGTTAACCATTAGGGTCCACAAAGTCGACCCTAATGGTCCTAAAAAATCAAAAAAAAAAAAAAAAAAATCTGCGATCGATCTCACTTGGAGTGCGATCGATCGCAACGCCAGTAAGTTTTCGATCTCAAAATGTAGAAAACCTACTGACGTTGCGATCGATCTCACTTGAAGTGCGATCGATCGCAACGTCAGTAAGTTTTCTACATTTTGAGATCGATCGCACTCCAGTGCGATCGATCGCAGTACCAGTAGGTTTTCAGGTAGGTTTTTTATATTTTGCGATCGATCACACTCCAAGTGCGATCGATCGCAAAACCAGGAAACAAATTCATATATTCGTGGAACTTAGATTTATCTTGGCTGCCTTAGAATCCATTTTGGGCTCTATTTTATAATCATTATATGGTGGTTTAAGAGATCCATTAAACCGAAAAATGATGTGCATGTTTGGCGGTAAGGATATCTTTTCCAACTTTCATCCTTGTTCAATTCGGTAGCTTACTTGAGAAAAGACAATAAAAAGAATATGGAGAGTTAATCATAGATTATGGTTATCTCATTCTGTTTAGGTAATACGTTTTTATTCCAATAACCTAAGCTAAGTGTTTTGGGTTAGGCAATTCTCCCACAGCTGCCCTGTATGCGTAAAAGAAATTGTAGCCGAATGAACTAACTTTCAGTTCATTCGGAAAAAAAATGACAAAACACTCTAAATGTCGGACAATGAATTCAATGCTCAGATGATCAAAGAACTCACAAGCCAGGATATAGTCATTACCTCCACGACATCCCCATTATTTGTACAAGAAAATCCAGAACTGTGCCTTTCAATAGAAGATGGTAAAAATAGCACTCCCAGCTGAAATAAGAACACACAGAAAATGGTAGAAATACAATGTCAATCCTTCAGTTGGAGCAATAAGGAAAAGACTCAATAATGTCAAAGGGGCAAATTATATAACCATTAATCCAAAGAAAAACAGTCTATGGATCTGAGGTTAGTTTTTAAACTATGTTCTTCAAACTTCATTATCTAACTTGCATTTTGTAACTTAATTCTCATCTTTCAGTTGGTGCAAATATTGATATACATACCTCATAAGAACGGATCATCAACTGAGAATTATTTTTCTGGAGGGCTCCCCAGGCAGCTTTGCTAAGATTTGATGAGGTCAGCAAGAACCAACTGTTGGGGAAGAGTAAAGTTCAAGGTCCATGCTTAAACTATGAAAATTTAATGACCCAACCAACAGGCATAATATGAACTCTTACGAGAATTTCTGATCATTATACCGTGCGAATGTCTTTATATGTGGCATTGCACAACTGGAATATTGAAAAGAATTACTGTTAAGTATAATTAATAAAAATAATTAAAGAAACAAAAAATAGAAAGTAGGAACACTAAATACTGTGAATTTCTGAGTCAGAAGGTACAACACATCTAAGATAACAAATACCAAAAAAAATTATTAGTTTCTCTGGTTACCATTTTTTCACTAAATGCCTAAATGGTTATGAAATAACAAGAAGCCAACAAGTTCGTTCAGCAACTGACTAAATTTGATATTAGACTTCCAATCGAAATATACAACCTTAATTAGCATTTAAGGTACAAACTCTCTCTAGTGATGAGATATACATACGAGCGACCAGTGTGGCTTGCCTTCCACTTTGCCCAGTACTTCTTCAAGAATTCTTTCTCCACATTCTTTAGTGGACTTGGAATGGCATTTCCAGCTGCATAACCCTGGGGAAGAAAGAAAGAACAAAAACAGAATTCACTCAGAATGTATAGAAATGGACAAATAGAAGAATCTAATATGGTATGCGTACTCTAAAATTTACATGAAAAAATTTGGAGTTAATCAATTTCTACATTGTAATTATTTTCTTGAGAAGAAATTGTCAACTTAAGTCAACTTGACACATCTTTCGTGAGTTCAAAATTACTTGATTAGTCCCAACTCATTGGAAAATGGGCATGATTAATAGGCTTTTTATGCATTTCAAAAATTCTTACTCGCCTTTGAAGTAAGAACTGTACAGTTGGCTTTAAGACATCTGGAAAATTTTAACAAATCATAGAACAAATTTATGTGTCAGCATCCAAGATGCTTCTATTATTTTTTTGGTAAGTCAAAGATGCTTCTATTATAATATTACAAAAACTTCAATGACCAGTTATTCTTAGAATTCATCTACAGTCAAGCCTTATGTTCATAAGGTGTTGAGTCTGTTGGCTATTGGCTTTACAATGGCTGTTCATAAGGTGTTTGAGTCTGTTGGCTATTGGCTTTACAATAAAATTCAAGAAACCAATCAGCACTTTCATTTCATAACATTATGGAAAGATCCATTACAAAACTTATGCACATAAAAAGTTAAGCAGAAAAGTATTAATGAAAAGACTAGGTCCAGAACAGCATAAAACAGAGAGAAACCAAATAAAAGAAAAGTTTATTAATTAGAAGAATCTGTTATTTGATTTCTTCACCTACTAACAGAAAACCCTAGCATCAAAATCCATCAACTGCCACATGATCATTATGCCCATCAAGAAGAATTTTAACTATACCTGATAAACAAGTGGGGATTTTTTGAACTCTTTATCAAAATTTCACTCCTGGAGAACAGTTCGTAGCTTCATATGTCCCCACTTTTTGATATTGGTACCCGTATGATATCCAGGGACAGAAGCAATCAATCTGACCTGAAAAATACGCAAGTAGTTTCATGTCCTCATGTAATGGCATGCTACACACAGACAGATACTGCTTTAACAGTATATCCTCCCAACAGAAATGAAATGTCATTTTAGAAAGAAAAAGTAAAAAAAGAAAATTAAGGGAATGGAAAATGTACCGCCGCCTCACTATAATCAAACTTCTTAAAGAAAGCTGGATTGATATTGAAGTTTCCAAGGGCCGGCAATTTAACAGAAAATTCAGGCCACTGTAAAAAGAAAAAAATACACAAGGTTAATATGCTTAATCTGGACAACAGCACTACAAAGAGAACATAAAATTTGAAGCAACAAAATCAATGTCAAGTTCCATCCATCCACAATCTCTTGCACAGGCAAGCTTACGTTCCAAATCTATGGGTTAGACAAGGGCTTTGTTGGGCAACAATTTTTTGAAAGAGAATAAACTAAAGATCAGAAACAAATAAAATGCCCCGAAGCAACAAAGCATGAAAGTTAAAGAAATAAAGAAGAAAAATCGAGACTTATCAAAAATTAGATTAAAAATGCAGATGATATAGGCATCAGTTTCTTTGCAGGGAACAAATTAAGAAAATAAGGAATAAAAAGAGATTCATGATATCACTTCTAGGAAAATATCATCTCAATCGACTGAAGAAATATTACATGTGCTCGAGAAAGCCAAATAATATCTTCAGGCCTCAATCTTCCACATAAGATGTTATATGTAATACCTTCAAGGCACTCAGATAATCAATCAAGTCATTTTCAAATGCACATCCTTTGCTTGGACTATTTTGATCTTTCCAGGGGAAATCTTGCATCCACAATCCTTGGCTTTTATTGTTCCAATCTACATATATTAGATTTGCAGTATGTATAATAATCCTCACTCCCCGAGGATAGACAAGAAGCATGGCCTTCGAATGGTGTGTCCCAAATGAAATAGGCAGGGGCGGTTTGTGCAAAATCCAGTTTGCAGGCTTATTTCTCTAGAAAATATCAGAGTTACTAAGTAAGCATCTGTTTCCCCCAATCTAAACCTTTATGTATAGCAGAGGTTAGCATTTAATTGGAAGAAAAAAAAAAAAAGGGCAAACCTTCATATGATCCAATGTTCCATCACCTTCCCCATGAACGACCAACACATGAGGGATTTTTGCAAGTGTTGGACATGCTACAACAGGAAAAAGAAAAAGAAAGCATTACTTATAAAGGAATGTATGCATTGGATTCAAGAAAAATGCAATCATCAAATAGCTGATGAGATTAGCCCATAACTGCATCTAGATACAAAATAATACACAAACAGCAAAAGAGAGTAAAAAATGCAGTGGAAGCGTAACAATAACAGGAACAAATTATGTAAGTGCAAATATTACTTGTAAT
>NC_081543.1:15163091-15174082 GCF_901000735.1 Corylus avellana | reverse complement strand
GTGGCATATTTTCAATATTAAAAATATCGAAAATTATCACAATTGTGACCTTAAATTATATAATTAGATATACTACATCTTCTAATTAGAGTGTTCCTTTGAATGGAGTCGATGTAATGGAGTTGAATTATACCCTCACACCTAATTAGGTAGTAAACCTTCATAAATCATAGACTATTCTGCTCAAGGATGAATTGGAGTAAAAAAGCCAAAAAATTTAAACTCCAAATGATTTATATTAGGATTAGTAGAGGAAGGGCGCTACAAGTATTCTAGGTGCATGCCTTGAGAAATATAGTCTTAAAAGGCAGGACATAGCAAAACATAACTTAACTTGTTGGGCTTGGGTTGTCCGGTGGGTTTGGGTTCCAACAATTTTGTAGAGCGGACCAACACCCAACCAAGGCTTCAATGAAATTTTATTCATCCAAAAGGAGATCAATTGTTTCCTAGTTAATTAGATCATTCTCCTTAATTGCTCCTTTGTGTGTCAAGCCTTCTCAAGAACTTATTCTATTAATTTCTAATTTTTTAAAACTACTTAAATTTTTATGATTATTCCTAGTATGTAGTTAATATACTTTTGTATTGATTTGTAAATTGAAAGCCCTATCGGTTCAAGTCCGACCTCCATTGATGGAGTGACAACTCGGGCCAAGCCAGGCCTTCATTTAGGGCCTTGGAGTTATTGGCCTTCATTTAGAACCTTCAAATTTAAAATTAATTTGAATAATAATTTGATTTTTTTTTTGTTTTATTTATATATATATTTTTTGGTGAAATTTATTTTATTTTATTTAAGAGTAGTGATGTTTGAACAGTGCAAGTGTCACATTTCAAAAAGGTGACATGTGCACTATTAACACGTCGCCTTCCAAAAGGTGACGTTTGGGCTTAAATGTTGTGAAAAATTGACATTTTCACTGTTCAAACATCTCCAATTTTGAATCCAACTACTATGTTTAAGGGCATTTGCCAAATGTCACTATGTAAACGTCACTACATCAGTAGTGACGTTTTTTGCGCTTAAGACATTACATTCCAAATGTCACTATTTTGGCTTTTTTTTCTTCCTTTTTTTTAGAGTGTAATGTGCTTAATTGCTTAAACAAATGCTACACTATCATACATGGCTGTCTTTTCCTGATTGCCTAGAACAATTAGATATGACTTGATATGGAGTAATTAATGTTATCACCTCTTCCTCTTTCCATTCTCTTAAAACCTATGTATGTAGTGTGATTTTCATAATAATATTTGATCCATGAAAATAATTAGTTTGTTGGTTGAAAGGAGCACGTCACATAAACTTTGATATTTCTATTATGTTATCTTGTTTTAGTCTTTTGAAAATATGTTTTTATATTGTTTTGGGATAGATGGGTTATAATTACTTTGAATCTTGCATTTCCTTTGTAATTTTCGATTCCAGTAATTCCATTTAATCGATCTATTCCATTATCCCAATTACTATATATTTCATAAATATAGAACTTTACAATTGGTATAAAAAGTTAAAAACCTCCGATATCCTACCATAGTAGTGAGTGCACGTAATTGGCAACAACGTACAAGAATTGAAATCTTGACAAAGATTAGTTTTCGACACAAAAGAAATAAAAATAACTACTTTTTCTGATCAATAACGGGAAATGGGAAAAGGAATAATTAAAATAACTACGTTGCTTATTAGCTACGTTGGTGGAAAAGAATAAAGACAAAAATAAAAATAATAATAATAACTCAAGAAACATTCATTAAAGCTTCCTAATACAACACACACAAGTACATCAATCAACAAAAAAAAAATATCATTCTCACCAGAATATATAGCTCCCACGACTTCATGATCTTCCTCGCTTGTCACGCATAATAGTGGCAATCAAATGTGAGTTGTCACCGATTTAAGAAGTCAATTCAGGTGCTCCTGTTAGTGGGTACGAGAAGATTAATGTAGAGATACGGCAGGAGGAAGGTAATTTGGTTTGTGGAGAAGGGCGGTAAGACTGTGTAGAAAGAAATTAAAGCAACAATGATAAGACGAAAAGGATGGCGGGTGATTAATCTATATGTATATCAAATGAAGAAACACGTTTGACGCGCTTGCCCGGGAACAGAAAGATGAAAAGATAGAGAATAACTAAAACAAAATACACACCAATGGTGACTATAAGAGGAATTTTTATTAACGGACTTGAAACGCAATAGCAAAAAGAGAGGAGTACAAGGAGTGAGTAGAGCACGAGTCCAATAAAATCAGGAGGGACGAGGAAGAGAAGTGTGACGGTTGTTAGGAAATAGGTTATGGTATTAACCAAAAGGAAGGCATTCTTGTTGATGGCATTAGACGCTGCATTGATTGCGTTCCAATAAGCTCTGAGCGGAGCTGTGCTGTTGAATAGATGGGCGAGTGGGTCTCTGCTGGCGTTGATCGGGGCTGTGCCGTCGAACTGATTGGCTTTATCATGAGCTTCTGCAGGAGCGCTGAGTGCTGCTTGGTAGGTG
Source organism: Corylus avellana (assembly GCF_901000735.1). NCBI lineage: Eukaryota > Viridiplantae > Streptophyta > Magnoliopsida > Fagales > Betulaceae > Corylus > Corylus avellana. The sequence continues at coordinate 15,171,577 of NC_081543.1, read as the reverse complement.
ACCGTTAATAGTAGTGCAGCAACAACCAACAATGCATTGCGCCTCTCTTCTGTCATAACTGTTTCCTGACGACGTATTCGTACGAAAAGCTTCCCACACAGACGTTGTACGAAATTTTGGAAAGGGCTTAAAGATAATTTAACTATAGCTATTAAACGACTGACACAACGACAACATGCACCTGGTCGTAGCCTATCTCTCATCCGTTGGCTCTCAACATGTGTTTGGCGTTCCAAGATGTCAAAGACCGTATCACCCTCTAAATTCTTGGCCTTTAAATCAACTAATTTTGTAGCCATTAACAACGACACTACCTGCAACATGTAGAGAATTGGAAAGATGCATAATTACTGATCCAAACAGTCGCCCCAAGAAATGTTAAGAATATTATTTGTTATTTACTTCTTTAGGTATTATTAGTCTACTAGGTTTACCTTTTCTTATTCTACTAGGTTTACCTTTCCTTATTCTACTAGGTTTACCTTTCCTTAATCTATTAGGTTACTTGCCTCTCTATAAATAGAGGCCTCTGTATTCATTATTATTATTAGAGTCAATACAATGTAGTCCATTGTGTGCTTTCGCTCTCTCTCTCTTCTCTCTCTTTCTTCCGCTTCTAATATATTATCAAATATATTTAACATGGTATCAGAGCCACTTTTCTGTGGCCTTTAATAATTGTCTGTTATAGTGTTTTCTTTTTGACAAATTTCAGTCTAGTTGCCCTACATCACCTGCCGCTCAAATTTCTGTTGTCCATAGTGTCAAAATCGCTGCAGCCCTTCTGCCACTACGGACAGTTCAGACGCCGCCAAGTTCAGATCCAAAGAGATCTAAAGCGTCCAGGCTTCCAAGCGCTCACACACGCCACCAGAAGGTTCTTTCCGTCAGTAAACACGCCTCCACGCGCATCCTAAGGGTTCCTCAGTACGCCGGCAAGACTCGCCTAAGAATTTGTTTGTTTCTTTACGGGCCTCTACAAAGCTCCGATCACAACAACGGTACCACCAATCGATAGATCAAAGCCAAAAGAGTCCATATTTGTCGAGATCTTCGCTTGAGGAGTGTGCACCACACGCGCCAGGCACTGCTTCACTGTATGCCCTAGTGACACATCAGCCCTAGCTCCATGTCATCATATCTGCCACATCATCAGCCCCTACCACGTTAGCACAGCAGTCATGTCAGCTCACTACCACTTCAGCACATCGGCCACGTCAACAGATCTGCCACGTCAGCACCTTGATAGGGTTGACTTTTTCTTCGTTGACCGTTGACTATGACTTTGACCATTGAAAAAGTTGACCAGGTGTTTTCTACTCAATTTTTCGTCCTGATTTCAAATTTGTGGTCTATTTTTGCTTTTGGCATCTCTATATGGCAGAAAACAATATTATTCTCCAAATTTAGGTGTTTGTTTTATGCGGTTCAAGTTGGTTCATGCATTGTTCAATTCGGTTCCATAGCCTTTTCTTTGGCGCAGTTCAATCCGGTTCATTCTTCTTGCAGTAGGCACTTTCAGGTCAGATCAATCTTTCCTCAGGTCCATGGGTTTTTGGGCCAAAGAAGCCCCTTTCAACCGGCCCACTTATGCCTTGTCAAATGCCGCCATCACGGGTCACTGCAGCCTCTCCTAGGCCATTGATCCATTACTAATGAGAATTTTTTTGGTCAGACCTTTCAACGGTCCAAGGGTTTCAGGCATGATTAGCCTTTTCAACCGGCCATTTTTCTCCCTACTTAGCTCAGCCGGCTAGGCGAGACGGTCTACTAGTTAGATGGGTCAGACTTTAGTTCAGCCGACAAGACGAGATGGTCCAAGGGTTTCAGGCATGATTAGCCTCTTCAATCGGCCCTGCTTATCTCAGCCGAACAGGCGAGACGGTCTACTAGTCAGACTTTAGCTCAGCCGACAAGGCAAGACGGTCCAAGGGTTTCAGGCATGATTAGCCTCTTTAACCGGCCCTGCTTTCTCTCCGCTCGACTAGATGAGGCCAGCTATTTCATTACTAGTATATGGTTTTCAAGTCAGATTACAACCAAGTGAACCAAGCTCCAGCTTAAATGCATTGCTCAAATTCAGGCAGAATCCACGGGTCTCTAACAACTTTTATGGCGTTACTTCGGCAATTGTTTCGGCACAAGCAGCTTTTTCGGCGAATTCCTTTTTCTTTCCCTTTTCGTTTATCCAAACTCAAGTTTACACATTGAGTTTGAGGGGGGATGTTAAGAATATTATTTGTTATTTACTTCTTTAGGTATTATTAGTCTACTAGGTTTACCTTTTCTTATTCTACTAGGTTTACCTTTCCTTATTCTACTAGGTTTACCTTTCCTTAATCTATTAGGTTACTTGCCTCTCTATAAATAGAGGCCTCTGTATTCATTATTATTATTAGAGTCAATACAATGTAGTAAAAACCCAAATATTGCTAAATAAAATTTTACAACTACCGACAAAAATAAAGGCAAATATCACACCGCAAAGCTTTCGTAAAATTTTCCACGCAATTTTTGATAGACCTCCATTATACCAACTCTATTCTCCTTTACTAGATAACTTTGAGTGGAAAGGACTTACCTCGAGTTGATTTCTGTATACTGCAACGTGCAATAGAGTATTGCCTTCCTCATCTTGCCAAAATAGCAATTTCTCCTCTAATAATTTGGCATCTTTAAACCAAGCCTGCCGAATCCATTTTAGCAGGAGCTTAAAAGCTTGGACCATGCCATATTTCAGGGCTATATGCAGTGCATTCTCTCTTTGAATTGTTACATCTTCAAGAGACTTTGGGCAGACTTGTAGAAATTTTTTCAAAAGAGGGAGGTTTCCTATTTGAGTTGCCTAATGCAAAGGAGTCACGCCCTCCCTTCCTTGGATACGGACAAGGTCCTCATTATCATCAAGTAGCCGGTGCACCAATAGGGTCTGGTGTCTTTGTAAAACACAGTCATTTTGTAACGCATAGTGCTTTTGCAAAGCACGGTGCATGGGAGTGAAGCCATCTTGGTTAAGCTTCCTAGCAAATGAGGGCTTTAACTTCATGATCTCCATGGCAAACTGGATGTACCCTAAAGATGCAGCTAGGTGTAAAGGAGTTTCAACAAATGGAATGTCATCGATCCTATCCAAAACATTTACATCTTCCCGTATCAATGCGTATAAGGCGTCAATGCTTCCTTGCTCAACAGCATTCCTCAAACTTTGATCCATTAGAATTAAGAGGAAAGCGATAGTCAGGCTAGGAAATCAAAAGAAAATGTTGAAACCGACAACTAATGCAGATGAGGAGAGTTACTAGTTACTGGGGCAAATGATAAGATTAGCTCGTCTTTCTTTTATAGGATTGGCTGAGTGAACAGTAATGAATCTAATTAAGGACGCTAAGATGGATGGATATAGGGATTCGGGAACCGCTGTGACAGCACTGACATACAAGTGGAAAAACACATGATACCTGAACCCACCTTCAGATGTGTACAAATCCAGCTTCTTTTAATTTTTTTTCCGTCGATTTTCTTTTGTTTAACGAATGAACAAAAGAAAAACCGGATGTGCCCTTGATCATAAGCAGATATATATGTGAAAAGCAGTGTCAACAAACGGAATCTTATCCATCCTGTCCAAAACTTTTGCATCCATTGTATCAATTTGTACAAGTCATCAATGCTTCACTAAAACGAGTTGGATATGGATCAGATCTGCACACGTCACTCAAGCAATGAGTTTTACGTTGTTTCCAACAATCAAGCGTAAAGTACATCCCGTGCGCTTTATGTTTTTTTAAGGAGTAATTTTACTGAAGATTTTAAATTTTTACTTGATTTGGCAAATCTTTTTAAATTTTTAAATTTTTCAATTTAGTCTCTAAATTTTTAATTGCAATCAATTTGAATCCCTATATCCGATTGTAAACATTAAATGACGTTTATACTCCTATTTTTTTTTTTTATAAAATTTCAATTTTACCCTTAATTCTAAAAAGATTTTTTTATTAAAAAAAAAATAAAAATCAGAGATAATTTGGTCTTTTTTAGTATTTCTAGTGGCTAAATTTGACGAAGGGGTTCAAATTGAGAGCAATTAAAAGTTCAGTAGATTAAATTGAAAGATTTTCACTACAAGAATTTAGGTCTTTAGGGGTGACTTTGAGTCGACCCTAAAAGTCCTAAAGTGGACGCTGTTGCCAACAGTGTCGACTTTTGGACCCTAAAGGTGTCGACGCTAATAGTCTAACCCTAATGATCATATGTGTGATTATCAGCGTCCATTTAAAGTCGACCATAATGATAACTTTTAGCGTCCACTTTATCGACCCTAAAAGTCACAATTTTTTGACCCTAAAGGTGATGTAAAAGGAAGTCATAGTCGACGCTAATGGTTAACCATTAGCGTCGACTTAAAGTGGACGCTAATAGTTAACCATTAGCGTCCACAAAGTGGACCCTAATGGTCCTAAAAGAATTTTAAAAAAAATTAACTATCAGCGTCCAAATAAAAGTGGACGTTGATAGTTAACCATTAGCGTCCACAAAGTGGACCCTAATGGTCCTAAAAAAATAAAAATAAAAATTATCTATCAGCGTCCACTTAAAGTCGACCCTAATGATAACTTTTAGCGTCCACTTTATCAACCCTAAAAGTCACAATTTTTTGACCCTAAAGGTGATGTAAAAGAAAGCCATAGTCAACGCTAATGGTTAACCATTAGCGTCGACTTAAAGTGGACGCTAATGGTTAACCATTAGCGTCGACTTAAAGTGGACGCTAATAGTTAACCATTAGCGTCCAAAAAGTGGACCCTAATGGTCCTAAAAAAATTAAAAAAAAATGAACTATCAGCGTCCAAATCGAAGTGGACGCTGATAGTTAACCATTAGCGTCCACAAGGTGGACCCTAATGGTCCTAAAAAAATTTTAAAAAAATAATCTGCGATCGATCGCAGTACCAGAAGGTGTTCGAGATTTTGCGATCGATCGCACAATCGTGTTCGATCGATCGCAGTACCAGAAGGTGTTTGAGATTTTGCGATCGATCGCACAATCATATGCGATCGATCGCAGACCCAGGGAACCAAATTACTTACATATGCAAACCAGTTTCATTTCTGAATTTAAGGTCAAATTTCATACAAATTATTAACTTGAGTTATCAAGAATCTCACTAGAACTAACTACTGAAACTAGAAGAAATTATTAACTGAATGACAAACCCGCTCCAAACTATCTAATAACTGGGATGCAAAAGAAACTATTTTATGCCAAGAGATTTAGTAGATTCAATCCTCCAGCTTGCAATTAATAGAAGTAAATGAGCACTATGACCCTTATTCAAATCTATAAGAATGCGTTCAAGACAAAGTAGTGACAAGTATTAAGAAAAAAACAAAAGAAATATTAAACCAGGTCATACCCTGATCATTAGTTCATGCAAATCAATTACATTAAAAGAAAGCGCAATAGATTATACAAGAAATGTGAAAATAGTGCTTAATTTTAAAAATTAGCTTGCATGAAACAAAGAATATTCACTGCTTATGCAAGGAAAGGAAAAAGGTAGAGTCACATACAGAACTGTTGGTATAATTGCCCATAATACTCCTAAATTACAGAAAGCTTTGTTTTTTACGGATTCTAGTTATAAATCAATCTAACAGTAATGGACGCTACCAACCCAGTTTGTAATGTAGAGAGCCTCCACCATCTCAACGGATCCGTTATGTACTATAGCAACCATCTGGATATGCACAGAAGTCAATAATAGAAAAGAGACCAAAAACAAAACTGGAGCACGTTATAAATTGTCTCATTAGAACAGAAAATTTTATTGTAAACAGTATTACAGGGAGAAAGCATGAAAAATGTTTGCATATGTATGCATAACCAAATTAGATATCAAGTTACACTACAAAAATTAGAAGCTGCTTATATAATGAAAGACAACCAATTATGGCTAATAAAGTAAATCCCAAAAGAGTAAATAAAACACAACGTCAAATAAAGGCATACCTTCTTCCAGTCTGTTCCATATTTCCGATAGGCTTCATAAAAATGCTCAAGCTCCTCCTTTCTCCATTGAGGTCCTAACTTATCAGAATATTTCCTTTTCTGTGCATAAAATACAGCAGCCAAAATATTAAAAAAAAAATATATCCACACTTTGAAGCTTTAAAGTCAACTCAACTAAGCCTTAATCTCTGTATACTGGGTTGGTTTATGGACCTCAATAACAAATTATGTTTGCCCACATAAATACATTCCCATGCAAACAAGAGGCTCAATTGATGATCCTATATATTTTGTTGTTCTATCCTATCTGAAATTATCATTTCTATTGCCACAAAGATTGACTGTGTCCAATACAATAGGCCATCATTTTGAAGATCCTATCACATACTTCAAAAATTCATAAAAGGCCCACACTACATTCTACTCTCCATAAAAACCGACCAACAAAGGTTTATTAAACTTGGTTAACAGGTGTAACCAAACCAAGACATAGAGAGTCAAAGCACAACAAAGAAGAATAATGGTTACAAATAAATGAACAAATAATGAGTCAGATAGGTATTAATTAAGTTATAGGAAAAATAGAGGAAAAAAAAAACTTGTTTAGGATCCAAGAGAACATGTTTATTGATTTGGAATGTGCATCAATTCCTAGTCCTAAGTTGAATGTGAAAGCATATTTGATCACCTAATCCATATTGAAAAAGGATCTCTCTGCCAAATTGTTTCCTTCTGCTGAAAAATAATGAAAGAAAAATGATTGTTTTGGATAACCAAAGCTAACATACCAGCTCAAATTGGCTTGAAATGCAATGCTCAAACTCCTCCACAACCTTACTTAGCATAGATTCAACCAGATTTCCCTCCCTGAAATTTAACAAATTTATTTTGAATTACTATACAAATTTCTATCCGTAAACCATATATGTTCTATCCTCAGCATCTGATGTATGTGAAAAATGGGCTAAAAGTAACAGAAATTTCTATTTTAATGAAAAACAGAGATACTAAAGTCCCTAATTCTTTGTGAATCATGATCCCTGAATACATACTTGTTCCAGATCAGACGCCTCAAACGTAGGAATTCCCATTTCCTGCACAGCCACCAGGAAATTCCTCACATTCTCAAAGTACTGAAATGCGGACAATGCGGCCCCATCAAGAACCAGAGCAGAATCACATGGACTTTCCACCACCTAAAAAGAAATCAAACTACTGCTTAAACATCCCAAATTGAAAAAACAAAAAAGACACAGAATTGAAATGAAGATAAGGATGAGGAAAAGGCTAACCTTGGGCACAGCTCCAGAGTAAACCTTGTTGAGCACATTGTAGAGAATGATCCCACTTCTCAATCCCAGCCTAAACTCCTGCTCCAACGGCTCCGCCGGCAAATCCTTCACCCCCACTACTCCCACCATCTTCCTCAGCCACTCCGCCGCTTCGTTCCTTCTCGACGCTATCAATCACCAAAACAAAACAAACCCATCAACCACTCTCTCCCATTCATTCACCACAACTAACACATCTTATACCTCTTTATCCTATAATTATGAAAATGATATAATACAAAGGGCAAACATATCATGAATAATGGCTTAAAACTATAAAACGACACCTATCACTGGAAACACAAGCCGAAAACCACAAATATTGGTAAAGTTTAAAAGTTTAACACCTTTTAGAAAAGACTACTATGCATTAACACTACTTCACTACATCAGACAACAATCTTCAAACTAATCTAAATGCTCACAAGCAACGTAACTCAAACTGACTAACCTCATCAAAATCATCAAAAATATGTGAGAACTACCCCATGAACCAAACCTGCCAAGGGAGAAAACTATTAAATATATGTTTTACAATCTATGGTCAGGAAAATTCCAAAACCCAAAATAAAGTACTTATCTGCATCCTCTTCCTTGCCAATTCACCCTCATAAGCAATTTGAGTAATCTACCACAATGAACCAATATATAATATCAAAGACAATGAGAATGAAACCCAACATGATAGAGAAAGATATACTAAAAATGTGTTTGTTCATGAAACATATTAAAGTGAGAACCTGCTTGGGTGGTTTAACTTTCTTGTACTCTTATCATCCTGCATACACTTAAAAATAAAATTTAGAAAGATATTACTACTCCCTTGCATTGTTTACTCAAAGTTCTTTAACCTTGATAAACATGTCAAGGGAGATTTACTAACTCAAAAGTTCTTGAACCAAAAATTTTGCGAATATCTTAACATAATATAAACCAAATAAAAAGTACCAACAAATATACATTACCAAACAGATCACGATCAACAAATACTCAAATACACAATAGCAAATAGAAAGTACCAACAACTATCCAAATACATAGTATCAAAAAAATATATCTCAAATAGATGGTATCAAAAAGTACATCCCAAATAAATGGTTATTCCAAAGCTCCCTCAATTGTTGGCTTCACTTGATGCACCTCCA
>NC_081543.1:15159066-15162991 GCF_901000735.1 Corylus avellana | reverse complement strand
CCTAAAAGTTTTTTTTTTTGCCGCTTAAATTTTTCCCGCCCCTCGGATAATTCCCGCGCGTGTATTAGGGTCGACTTATTAGCGTCCACTTTATAGTGGACGCTAATAGTGCAATTTTCGACCCATTATTAGCGTCGGCTATTAGGTGGACGCTAATACTGAACTATTAGGGACGACTTTCAAAGTCGCCCCTAATAGTTGAGTATTAGGGGCGACTTTTTAGTCGCCCCTAATAAGTCGCCCCTAATGAACAACTTTCTTGTAGTGATTGTTAATTGCTTTACTTTTGGTACATTGAAGTAAGTTAATTATTGTAACAATTTTTGTTATGATTTTTTATTTTTTATTTTTAATGCGTTATTGAAATAAGTTTAACAATTTTTCCAATTAAAAAAAAAACCGTTTGAATTAGTTTAAGCTAATTCAAACACATTAGATCTTTTTTTTGAATTAAGCTAATTCAAACGTTTGAATTAGCTTAAACACATTAGTTTAAGCTAATTCAAACGTTAATATATAAACCTAACTTTGGCTCATCTGTTCTCTTAAGTTAAAAAAAAAAAAAAAAAAAAAAAGCAACATGCATGGAGAAGAGAGAAAAATTTGATATAGAAGTTGAGTCAAAATTGAGTTTAAGTTGTGGTTGTATCACACACACACACACACACATATATATATATATATATCAAGCAATTAAAGCCATTCCCTCTCAGCTCTCAATTAGTGCATATTTAGGTAGAAAAATGACTATTTAACTATTTAAGCACATTAGATCTTTTTTTTTTTTTTTTCAAGAATTCAGTAAAAAAAACAAAAAACAAAACAAAAATCATTAAAAATCTCAAAGAATAGAAAAAGATAGCTATGGAAAGTGGAAACCCCGTAGGGTTCCTACAAGAACAACTAAAGCCTGAAGAATAGCCTAAACCACAACTAAATAGACAAAAATATAGGGGAATTAAGAGCTTAATTATCAACAGCTATATAATTAATTATATTATCTTAATAATTAGTTGTGGATCACACCTCATGAAGTGGAGGTCACTAGTTCGAATTCTCTCTCCTCCTTTCCTTATGTGGACATGTAAAATAATAATAATAATAATAATAATAATAATAATTAATTAATTATATTATTTAAAAATTCTGGAAATTATTATTTTTGTTTTTGCTTTCATATATATATATACCGGCTAGCTCGATCCTACTGGATTAATAAACAGGGTTCTGATAAGCATAACTTAATTAATCAATAAAACAGAATTTACTACAAAACAAAACACATGACATCGTTTTATCTTAATTATTCCGTTTTGGATAATTGGTTTACGAGAGGGCATCTATGCAATAAACAATAGATCGACAAACTAGAAAGCAACAACATTAATAGTTGAAGGAAGAGCAGAACAACACAACACGACTCCCGACATGTTACAAGTTACAACTCACTTTCCTGTCCTTATCCTTATTTCTTTTATCAAACTGATTTTCTCTTCTAGTTGGAACATCAACTGCACGTGGTTTTGATTTGAGGCCAAAGATTTTGGTTGATGAGTTGTGGTTTCAAATGACAACAAAATAATCCGAGAGATGTAATTTCAACGAAATCAAAGAAATTGAAATTTTCATCATGTACAAATTATGTGGTTTTGAGGGCTATAGAGAGAGTTTCTCTTTTAGGATGTTGGTGTTGGTTAATTATCAGAAAAATGAATGTTATATTTGTCAGTTCCTTGTGCACCAACTTGGGAACAAAACAAAACAAAAATCGATTGAAGTGGGAGCTAGAGATGAAGTAGAGAAGGTAGTAATGCTAAGGCTTTTTTTTTTTTTAATGAATAATAATAATTTTAGTTAAAGAAAAAGGCAAAGCTCTTGTACACGAAAAGTATACAAGAAGAGAGTCTTTGAAGGCGCTCTAATCTTCTAGCTATGCTTGCTGGTAAAGGGAAGACCAACGATGAATAAGAAGTATGTAAGAATATTGAATAGCATATTCTTGATGAGAATAAGCTCATTCCACTTCATGAGAATATTGGCTATCTTTTGGGTAAATTATACTTCATCCTTCCATGCTACCACCTTATTCTCAGAAATGTTAAACTCTAAACCACGGGCAACTCACCTTCTAATTTGAAGTTTCGGTTTTAATTTATCGTTTTTGTCGAATTAGCCATTAAGTTTGGTGAAAAGCTGTATCAATTGTCAAATGATCAAATTATCCTTGATGTTTACCAAGCCCAACGAAAGTCCAAAACATAGCATAGAGAGGGAGCTCATAGATAGGTATGGCGCCCGAAATATTAATTACAACTTCTAAACAACTCCTTACCATGCTTGAAAAAAAGGCAACCAACAATTCCATAAGTGCATCAAAGCACTACGAGATTTTTTTTTTTTTTTTTTCATCGCAGGGGCAATTTGGTTATTCATATGCTATTTTGTCCAATTTAAACGGATGGAACAAATTGAAACCGAGATTTCAAATTAGGAAACAACTTGCAGGGATTTAAAGTGAATAAAACTTTAAAAAGTTTGCAATGTCATCCTACTTTTAAGGTCAGGGTTAAGTTAGGGTATAGGTAAAATGTCTCTTATACCCATGTATTTAAAATTATTTGATTTTTAAATAATTAGTTTTTTTTTTTTTTAAAAAAAAAAAAGAAACACATAAAACCCATAGCCAAGCTGTGGGTCAACCCGGCAGTAATTTTTTTTCTTTTTTTCTTTTAATTGTTTTTCAAATAGGGGTATTTTGGCGTCCTCTGTTAGAATTTAATAGAATGTTTGCAATGTAAACCTTTTAAAGTTTGATACATTAAATTGATAGTTGTAGAAGTTTAAGGGGATGATTTTAAAAATATTGAAAGTTTAAGGGGAGTTAAGTGAAGTCACATAGTTAATCCATTTTTAACATTCAATTGTTTCCTTTCATTGCAGGTTGTGTGTTGTTGGGAAATATGTAACACACTCAAATTATATGTTCCCAATAATAACTTGCATAATCCATGAATTTTATTTTCTTGCACACGGAAGTTTGGTATGAATGCAAGCTTGGGTTTTTATGGTTTGAACGTTTGGCTTTTCCTTACTTGAATAAAATTGAAAACATTTCAGAGTATACCATGTACATAGAGAGAGATATGTTTGATTTGGAATGTGTTGGTTGGCTGGTTGAAACACTTTTAATTTTTGGTAATGCAGAGCAACCCCGGGTGGGGATTCGACAAGAAATGCCAGTTCATGGATAAGCTTGTGGGGGGGAGGTTTCCCATCTTTACAAATAAGTTCTGCTAAACTCATCATTCTCTCAACTGAATTGTTGAGCATGCTTATTTATATATATATATATATATATATATATATATATAAGGATTTCGTTGTTTTAACAGTTCATAATTATTACATCATTCTTCTAATAATTCTACGTGGAATAACTTGTTGATATTATTTCATAAAATTAAAATTTTTAATTTATTATTATTTTATGATTATTTTGAATTTCAAATAAAAAACTGATCTCCTATTATCATGTTTTAATAGTCATTTATTTTAAATAAATAACTTTTTATCCTAGTATCTTGTTTTGATTGGTTACAACTACTGCTTCAATATCTCCTATTATTATGTTATATGAGATCAAGTGTTTTCAAGTTTCATCTGATGAGATCATGTTTTTCAAGTTTCAACTGCTTTTATTTTAAGTGGAGATAGAGGGAGGAATTGAATCACCTACGGCAAAAAAACTTCTTGTTTGTCCACGTGGTCGAGTTTTCTCTCTAGCCACTCTAGAGGAGAAGAAAAAGTTTTCCAGGTCTATCTTTTTAGACTGTGGAGGGGGGCTCAGTTCTTTCAACATTTGGGTGAATTTGTAGTAGGCTTTTGATGGCGAATGATCTTACTAATCTGTGGCAAGATCTAAAAC
>NC_081543.1:15145619-15158966 GCF_901000735.1 Corylus avellana | reverse complement strand
AGTGGAATGATTGGGCTGTTCTCATCTCCAGAATTTATAAATGGGCCCATTGGATCACAAGAAGGAGGGTCTGGATTATTGGCCATGCAGGAAGTGCCTACAGATTCAACTCCTATTTGCAATTTTATAGCTTCGGAGGAAGCTAGAAAGGGTATACTTGTCTTTACAGTTAGTCAAGATGATAAGATAGGTGGAGTTGCGAAGGGTAAAAAATTGAAGGAAGTTTCTGCACAGATGTCTAGTCACTTGCAGGTGAATACCGTAAGGGGCATTAAAGGTGGTGCTCATACTTGGAAGAAACGAGCACGAGTTGTTCAACAAATTTCAGGGGGGATGTTGGGGCTATAATCAGAGAGGGGCACCCGTAAGGCTGAAGCATTGGGAAATGATGAAGCCCATGAAAAAGAAAGGAAAAAAGGAAGATGGCAGGGAGTAGTTGATAATGAAGCTGAAGAGGCGGCGGCTGTTGAACAGTCCCGCCTAGCACCATGAGTATCTTAAGTTGGAACTGTCGGGGGCTTGGGAACCCCCGAGTAGTTCGAGATCTTTGCCGTTTGGTGAAGGAAAAGAAACCCAACATGGTTTTTTTAATGGAAACCAAAATGCGGGCTAATCGTTTGGACACCATTAAATATCGGACGGGCTTCGATAGTGTGTTTGCAGTTGATTGTGTAGGGAAAAGTGGTGGCTTGGCACTTTTATGGAGGGCGGACATTTTGGTGGAAATCCAAAATTATAGTAGAAAGCATATTAATGCTATTGTGAAGTTGGAAGAAGCCGGGCAACAATGGAAATTCACAGGGTTCTATGGGCATCCTGAGGTGGGAAAAAGAAAGGAATCATGGAACCTTCTATGCTTTCTTCGTTCTTTTCAACCAGAGGGGTGGCTATGCATGGGAGATTTTAATGAAATTCTTGATGATTCTGAAAAATTTGGAGAACACAGGCAACTGAGAAGCCAAATGCAAGAGTTTCAGCTCTCTCTAGACCGAAGTAATTTGGAGGACCTGGGTTATGTGGGCTCTAAGTACACATGGTCTAATAAGAGGGGAGGAAATCAGTTTATTAGAGAAAGACTGGACCGTGCTTTGGGGAATTCAATTTGGCAGGATCTGTATCCCAAATCGCAGGGTGGAGGTTTTGGTCTCATGTAGTTCTGATCATGAACCACTGTGTATGATTGTTCAGCCAAGAGAGAGAAGTGGAAGACATTGTTTCAGATATAGAGGGGAGTGGAAAAATAATAAGGTGCATAAAGATGTGATTAAGAAAGTTTGGAGAGTGAAGCAAAGGCAAGAACCCAAATGGCAAGGTGTGATAAGTGGGCTGGATAGAAGTAGGAGGTCTCTTGTTCAATGGGCCAAGGATCATGTGGAACCTCTGGAAGCTGCTATAAGTAGGACCACATTACAAATAAAGGAGCTTAAGGAGAGGGATGGACAACTAGACAAGGAGGAGATGATGAATCTTCAATTCACTGCACAAGATCTAATTGAGTAGGAGGAAATCAAATGGAGACAAAGGGCCAGGGAGACGTGGCTGAAATTGGGAAATACAAATTCCAAATTCTTTCATGCAAGTGCTACTCAAAAAAGACGGGTCAACCGTATATGTAGTATTATTGATGCTGGGGGAGTTTTGCGGCACTTTCCTGAGGAGATTGAGGAAGGTTTTATTAGCTTTTTCAAGGAGATGTTGTCATCTTCATATCCTACGAGTGTTGAGGAATACTTGGAAGGGATGCCCGGTAAAGTAACGGCCAACATGAATATGGAGCTTATGCGGACAGTCACAGAGGAGGAAGTTAACATGGCTATAAATCAAATGGACCCACATAAATCTCCTGGTCCAGATGGTTTTCCGGCTGCATTCTATCAAGATCACTGGGAGGCGGTGGGAAAAGAGGTACATTTGGCTATTAAAAGTTTTTTTAATAGTGGTTTTCTTGATCCAGCTATTAATTACACTTACATTGCACTTATTCCAAAAAAGTCAAATTCTAATAGGGTGTCAAATTTTAGACCTATTAGTTTATGCAATGTAGTTTACAAGATTCTTTCTAAGGTCATGGCAAACCGATTGAAGTTGATTCTCCCGCACATTATTTCGGGTAATCAATCGGCTTTCATACCGGATCGTCTGATATCCGATAACATTCTTGCTGCTTATGAAACTCTTCACACTATGAATTCTAGAATGTATGGGAGGGTCGGGTATATGGCTTTGAAGCTCGATATGAGTAAAGCCTATGACTGAGTTGAATGGGTGTTTCTTGAAGAGGTGATGCAAAAAATGGGTTTTGACAACCATTGGGTTCATTTAGTCATGCAGTGTGTTAGAACGGTTTCCTATTCCATCATTGTAAATGGCTCTCCTGTGGGTAATTTTCATCCTTCAAGGGGGATTAGGCAAGGGGACCCCATATCCCCTTACCTTTTTCTCCTTTGTGCGGAGGTTCTGAGTCATCAATTACATCAGGCCGAGGATTCAGGTTTGCTTAAGGGAGTTCCTACCTCTTTTAAGGGAATGCAAATCAACCATTTATTTTTTGCTGACGATAGTCTGTTGTTTTGTAAGGCTACCGAACATGAGTGGAGTATTTTATCAGAGATTTTATGGAGGTATGAACAAGCTTCAGGGCAAAGGTTGAATAATGACAAAACATCAATCTTTTTTAGTCGTAATACCACGATAGAGACTCGTAGCCACATTGTTAATATAGTGGGAGTCCCAACAGCCCAACGTTTTGACACATATCTTGGTCTCCCAACCCTTGTGGGCCGATCACGTATCAGGGAATTTCAAGGATTGATTGATAGAGTTAGAAGAAAGGTCTTTGATCGGAAGACAAAATTTCTATCTTTGGCGGGTAAAGAGGTCCTCTTAAAAGCTATTGTGCAGGCGATTCCTACATATAGCATGAGCATTTTCCTTCTTCCCAAAGAATTATGTAAGGAGACGAACAAAATGATGCAGAAGTTTTGGTGGGGGCATAAGGAGAACGAGAACAAGGTGCATTGGATGAGCTGGGAGAGGCTTGGCCGAGCTAAATCACAAGGAGGTATGGGTTTCCGTGATCTTATTTGTTTCAATAAAGCCCTTTTGGTAAAACAATGTTGGAGGCTTTTGAAAGATCCAGACAGTTTGGCGGCAAAAATAATTAGAGCAAAGTATTATCCATGGGGGGATTTGTTGTCGGCAACAGTGGGGAGTCGACCTTCTTATGCATGG
Source organism: Corylus avellana (assembly GCF_901000735.1). NCBI lineage: Eukaryota > Viridiplantae > Streptophyta > Magnoliopsida > Fagales > Betulaceae > Corylus > Corylus avellana. The sequence goes on along the minus strand of NC_081543.1, from coordinate 15,155,735 downwards.
CGTAGTATAATTTCGGGAAGAGATCTTCTTAAGGAGGGGCTCATTTGGCGTATTGGAAATGGGCAATCGGTAGCTATATGGGGTGATAAATGGATACCCCAGCCTTCTACGTATGTGATTCAAACCCATTGTCGAAATTTATCTCCTGATGCCAAAGTAGAGGAATTGATTGATGCAAATCCGGTTAGGTGGAAGAAGGACCTTATACAGGGGATGTATAATCAGCCGGATAGGCTTATTTGGCGTGCTTCTCCAACTGGGATGTTTACTGTGAGGAGCGCGTATCATTTGGAGGACGAGAGATTCGATGCAGCAAAAGGTGAGGGATCCAACAGAGATCGCATAGAAGCGATTTGGAAAATGATTTGGAGTATGAAGATCCCAAACACGGCCAAAGTTTTTATGTGACGGGCTTGTAGTGATATTCTGCCTACAAAAGATGCTCTCCGAAAGAGAGGAATTGTGCAAGATGATACATGCATTTTTTGTTGTAGAGAGAAGGAGACAGTGCATCATATTCTGTGGGAGTGTCCGTCGGCTCAAGACGTGTGGTGTGCAAGTGACAGAAGATTGCAAAAATGTCAGAGTATGGGTTCTTGTTTCATGGATTTAGTGGAACAAATTATGAAGAGGTTGAGCTGGGAGGAGTTGGAAAGTTTTGTAATGACAGCAAATCGAATTTGGAAGAGGCGTAATGAAGTAATTCATGGGGGGAGTTTTTCTCATCCTACATCTGTGGTTAATGAAGCAAATGAATTGCTCCAGTCTTTTCACCGTGCAAATGTGTCAGTACAGCATGAAGATATACCAATTCAACAGACCATGAAATGGCAGAATCCACCTTCAGAAGTTTACAAGGTTAATTGGGACGTTGCCATATTAGTTCCAAGTAACTGAATGGGAGTAGGAGTTTTGATACGTGATGAACAAGGAAGAGTAATTGCTGCACAGAGTAAAACGGTTAATGCAATACATGAGCCAACAACTGGGGAGGCCATGGCAGCGTTAAAGTCAGTGGAGCTATGTCGAGACCTGGGGGTTTATGATATTTTGCTGGAAGGAGATTCCTTGAATGTAGTAAAAGCTATCAAGGAGATAAATCCAAATGGCAATAGCTATGGACAGGTTATAGAAGATATTCATCTGCTACTACGGACAAGGAGGAGCTGGGACATAGGTCATGTGAAGAGAGAGGTAAACATGGCAGCACATACTCTTGCAAGAGAAGCTTCAAGGTCATCTATTGATAGAGTGTGGATTGAGGAGACACCTTATTGTGTTTCTCATATTGTTTTTTTAGAGCAGTTGGCTCTATCTTTGTAGAGCTTTGGCTCTTGAATTATTATCTAATGAAGATTATGTCTTTTTCAAAAAAAAAAAAAAAAAAAAAGTCTCAACTGCTTTTTCAATGTCAGATTTTAAAATATCTGTAACCGTTATTTTAATTAAAAAAAAAAAAAAAACTGCTTAGATAATATGGAATTATATAGATATATTTTAATTTCCAGCATATATTTTATTTCTCTCTTCTTCTGTTCTTAACAAATAATGCTGTTACAAGATTTTTCGGTTCTAGATTGTGGTCAGAATTTGCAATCTGCACATATCATCAGGCAGTATTGTATCCTAAAGATAAAATTGCTATGATTCCTTTTTGCAAAACTTTTAATATAAGTGGAAGGCAATATTTATCTAAAAGATAGAGTCACAATCTCCTTACTGTTGTCTTCTCACTCAAATTGTTGAAAATATATTATTTAGAATATCAATTTTCTTTTTTGAAAAATTGGGATTTGAAAATATAGAGAAGTATGCATTTTCAAATTGTATGCAAGACTATACGCATTTTTTAAAATACATGACTTTAAAGACGAAACTGCGATTTCTCTTTAAGTTATGAACAAATGATAGAAAACCTTTGTGTTTCCCTTGTGTTTGTTTACCTAAAACTGATGTAATTTTGAAAATTATCATTAGTTTAAAATCCAATAATGATCTATCACAAATTCAATGATAATTTTAAAAGGCACATCAATTTTAGATTGGTCCAAGGGCTATGTCTATCAGTACCCTTTTTATAGACAATCAACTGCATTTCTAAAATTCATTTTTTTTAAATTGCGCATTTTTAAAAATTACAATCTCAAACATCTGAAATTGTAATTTTGAAAAGTACGATTTTTTTTTTTTTTAAAAAAAATAATGTTTTCAAAACACAATTTATAAAAATACAATTTTTAAAATAGCACTTAACCTTAGTAAAATTTGTTAAAAAATAATTTTTCTATAGATATTAATATTAATATAAAAGTGTAGTATCACCTTAAAAATTACCAACAAATTAATTAACCATTATTTAATTTATAGTCGTACGTAAAACAAACAGTTGTCCATCTGTTTACTGTATAAGCGTTCATTTGGTCATGAACAGTTTGAATTCCTGTCTGTTTTAGCATTGAAAAAAAGAGTTTAATTATGAAATGATTTACATAGAATCACAATAGTTGACTTGGAGTACAATCTCACATGCTATTCGTTGTAGATATGTGCTTGCTCACGTGAAGTTATATATGTTCATTCATAAGAATTTCACACACAAAAAATAAAAAATAAAAAAAAATCATCAAATTAACCCAATAATATTTTATCAAATTTTCTTTTTAACGTAGTTCACCCATAATTAAAATTAGTACTTGATAAATCATCAAAAAAAAAACTTAGAAGTACATAAAAAATTAACCTAAAACATAAATAATCAGTATTCACTACAAGAATTTAGGTCTTTAGGGGCGACTTTGAGTCGCCCCTAAAAGTCCTAAAGTGGACTCTGTTACCAACAGCGTCGACTTTTGGACCCTAAAGGTGTCGACGCTAATAGTCCGACCCTAATGATCATATGTGTGATTATCAGCGTCCACTTAAAGTCGACCCTAATGATAACTTTTAGCGTCCACTTTATCGACCCTTAAAGTCACAATTTTTGCCCCTAAAGGTGAAGTAAAAGGAAGTAATAGTCGACACTAATGGTTAACCATTAGCGTCGACTTAAAGTGGACGCTAATAGTTAACCATTAGCGTCCACAAAGTGGACCCTAATGGTCCTAAAAAAATTAACTATCAGCGTCCAAATAAAAGTGGACGCTGATAGTTAACCATTAGCGTCCACAAAGTGGACCCTAATGGTCCTAAAAAAATAAAAATAAAAATTATCTATCAGCGTCCACTTAAAGTCGACCCTAATGATAACTTTTAGCGTCCACTTTATCGACCCTAAAAGTCACAATTTTTTGACCCTAAAGGTGATGTAAAAGGAAGTCATAGTCGACGCTAATGGTTAACCATTAGCGTCGACTTAAAGTAGACGCTAATAGTTAACCATTAGCGTCCACAAAGTGGACCCTAATGGTCCTAAAAAAATTTTTAAAAAAATTAACTATCAGCGTCCAAATAAAAGTGGACGTTGATAGTTAACCATTAGCGTCCACAAAGTGGACCCTAATGGTCCTAAAAAAATAAAAATAAAAATTATCTATCAGCGTCCACTTAAAGTTGACCCTAATGATAACTTTTAGCGTCCATTTTATCGACCCTAAAAGTCACAATTTTTTTACCCTAAAGGTGATGTAAAAGGAAGCCATAGTCAACGCTAATGGTTAACCATTAGCGTCGACTTAAAGTGGACGCTAATAGTTAACCATTAGCGTCCAAAAAGTGGACCCTAATGGTCCTAAAATTTTTTTTAAAAAAATGAACTATCAGCGTCCAAATCAAAGTGGACGCTGATAATTAACCATTAGCGTCCACAAGGTGGACCCTAATGGTCCTAAAAAATTTTAAAAAAAATAATCTGCGATCGATCGCAGTACCAGAAGGTGTTCGAGATTTTGCGATCGATCACACAATCGTGTGCGATCGATCGCAGTACCAGAAGGTGTTTGAGATTTTGCGATCGATCGCAGACCCAGGGAACCAAATTACTTACATATGCAAACTAGTTTCATTTCTGAATTTAAGGTCAAATTTCATACAAATTATTAACTTGAGTTATCAAGAATCTCACTAGAACTAACTACTGAAACTAGAAGAAATTATTAACTGAATGACAAACCCGCTCCAAACTATCTAATAACTGGGATGCAAAAGAAACTATTTTATGCCAAGAGATTTAGTAGATTCAATCCTCCAGCTTGCAATTAATAGAAGTAAATGAGCACTATGACCCTTATTCAAATCTATAAGAATGCGTTCAAGACAAAGTAGTGACAAGTATTAAGAAAAAAACAAAAGAAATATTAAACCAGGTCATACCCTGATCATTAGTTCATGCAAATCAATTACATTAAAAGAAAGCGCAATAGATTATACAAGAAATGTGAAAATAGTGCTTAATTTTAAAAATTAGCTTGCATAAAACAAAGAATATTCACTGCTTATGCAAGGAAAGGAAAAGGTAGAGTCACATACAGAACTGTTGGTATAATTGCCCATAATACTCCTAAATTACAGATAGCTTTGTTTTTTACGGATTCTAGTTATAAATCAATCTAACAGTAATGGACGCTACCAACCCAGTTTGTAATGTAGAGAGCCTCCACCATCTCAACGGATCCGTTATGTACTACAGCAACCATCTGGATATGCACATAAGTCAATAATAGAAAAGAGACCAAAAACAAAACTGGAGCACGTTATAAATTGTCTCATTAGAACAGAAAATTTTATTGTAAACAGTATTACAGGGAGAAAGCATGAAAAATGTTTGCATATGTATGCATAACCAAATTAGATATCAAGTTACACTACAAAAATTAGAAGCTGCTTATATAATGAAAGACAACCAATTATGGCTAATAAAGTAAATCCCAAAAGAGTAAATAAAACACAACGTCAAATAAAGGCATACCTTCTTCCAGTCTGTTCCATATTTCCGATAGGCTTCATAAAAATGCTCAAGCTCCTCCTTTCTCCATTGAGGTCCTAACTTATCAGAATATTTCCTTTTCTGTGCATAAAATACAGCAGCCAAAATATTAAAAAAAAATATATCCACACTTTGAAGCTTTAAAGTCAACTCAACTAAGCCTTAATCTCTGTATACTGGGTTGGTTTATGGACCTCAATAACAAATTATGTTTGCCCACATAAATACATTCCCATGCAAACAAGAGGCTCAATTGATGATCCTATATATTTTGTTGTTCTATCCTATCTGAAATTATCATTTCTATTGCCACAAAGATTGACTGTGTCCAATACAATAGGCCATCATTTTGAAGATCCTATCACATACTTCAAAAATTCATAAAAGGCCCACACTACATTCTACTCTCCATAAAAACCGACCAACAAAGGTTTATTAAACTTGGTTAACAAGTGTAACCAAACCAAGACATAGAGAGTCAAAGCACAACAAAGAAGAATAATGGTTACAAATAAATGAACAAATAATGAGTCAGATAGGTATTAATTAAGTTATAGGAAAAATAGAGGAAAAAAAAAACTTGTTTAGGATCCAAGAGAACATGTTTATTGATTTGGAATGTGCATCAATTCCTAGTCCTAAGTTGAATGTGAAAGCATATTTGATCACCTAATCCATATTGAAAAAGGATCTCTCTGCCAAATTGTTTCCTTCTGCTGAAAAATAATGAAAGAAAAATGATTGTTTTGGATAACCAAAGCTAACATACCAGCTCAAATTGGCTTGAAATGCAATGCTCAAACTCCTCCACAACCTTACTTAGCACAGATTCAACCAGATTTCCCTCCCTGAAATTTAACAAATTTATTTTGAATTACTATACAAATTTCTATCCGTAAACCATATATGTTCTATCCTCAGCATCTGATGTATGTGAAAAATGGGCTAAAAGTAACAGAAATTTCTATTTTAATGAAAAACAGAGATACTAAAGTCCCTAATTCTTTGAGAATCCTGATCCCTGAATACATACTTGTTCCAGATCAGACGCCTCAAACGTAGGAATTCCCATTTCCTGCACAGCCACCAGGAAATTCCTCACATTCTCAAAGTACTGAAATGCGGACAATGCGGCCCCATCAAGAACCAGAGCAGAATCACATGGACTTTCCACCACCTAAAAAGAAATCAAACTACTGCTTAAACATCCCAAATTGAAAAAACAAAAAAGACACAGAATTGAAATGAAGATAAGGATGAGGAAAAGGCTAACCTTGGGCACAGCTCCAGAGTAAACCTTGTTGAGCACATTGTAGAGAATGATCCCACTTCTCAATCCCAGCCTAAACTCCTGCTCCTACGGCTCCGCCGGCAAATCCTTCACCCCCACTACTCCCACCATCTTCCTCAGCCACTCCGCCGCTTCGTTCCTTCTCGACGCTATCAATCACCAAAACAAAACAAACCCATCAACCACTCTCTCCCATTCATTCACCACAACTAACACATCTTATACCTCTTTATCCTATAATTATGAAAATGATATAATACAAAGGGCAAACATATCATGAATAATGGCTTAAAACTATAAAACGACACCTATCACTGGAAACACAAGCCGAAAACCACAAATATTGGTAAAGTTTAAAAGTTTAACACCTTTTAGAAAAGACTACTATGCATTAACACTACTTCACTACATCAGACAACAATCTTCAAACTAATCTAAATGCTCACAAGCAACGTAACTCAAACTGACTAACCTCATCAAAATCATCAAAAATATGTGAGAACTACCCCATGAACCAAACCTGCCAAGGGAGAAAACTATTAAATATATGTTTTACAATCTATGGTCAGGAAAATTCCAAAACCCAAAATAAAGTACTTATCTGCATCCTCTTCCTTGCCAATTCACCCTCATAAGCAATTTGAGTAATCTACCACAATGAACCAATATATAATATCAAAGACAATGAGAATGAAACCCAACATGATAGAGAAAGATATACTAAAAATGTGTTTGTTCATGAAACATATTAAAGTGAGAACCTGCTTGGGTGGTTTAACTTTCTTGTACTCTTATCATCCTGCATACACTTAAAAATAAAATTTAGAAAGATATTACTACTCCCTTGCATTGTTTACTCAAAGTTCTTTAACCTTGATAAACATGTCAAGGGAGATTTACTAACTCAAAAGTTCTTGAACCAAAAATTTTGCGAATATCTTAACATAATATAAACCAAATAAAAAGTACCAACAAATATACATTACCAAACAGATCACGATCAACAAATACTCAAATACACAATAGCAAATAGAAAGTACCAACAACTATCCAAATACATAGTATCAAAAAATATATCTCAAATAGATGGTATCAAAAAGTACATCCTAAATAAATGGTTATTCCAAAGCTCCCTCAATTGTTGGCTTCACTTGATGCACCTCCAAGCAAGCTCCCTCCAGACCTAAGAAGAATAGAATTTCATATAATGATCAATAAGCTTTTTAACGATTACTTAGTATGTGTGTTTTTGTAAAATTAATGCATAGGTATAGTTTTACTAACCCTCCAATACATGACATTATTAACTCAACAGTGGCTTTCAATTTGTTGGTTTCCTCAACGTTGGCTTGCAAATTCTCCCTATACTGATGAAGTTCGATTCTAGTCTGTTGAAGCTCGCCTTGAGTATCTTCTTGTCTTTTCCTACACTCGTCATGGTTGTCGAAGTGGGTGAATGCTTGAGATGAAGTACTTAAAGGGGTAGGAATAAGACCGCATCCCATTCCTCTAACGTGACCAGATCGTCGGCCCCCTAGCACTTGTGTGACTATTTCTTGCATTCGGTCCTCGACACTTGTCCCCTCCACACTACCTTCCTCTAAGGCCTCACTGGTTGTTAATTCTTACATCTGAAGCTACACAAGTCATAGTTGGCCTTAGTTTAATATATACTTCATGCAAGTTCACTATTCATGTTCTTCACTAATCAACTTAATGATCGGAGCGTAAACATTTACTTACATATAGACTTTTGCATTTGTCGTTCACAAACTCTTTATCCTTTTTTCTTGTATGGGTAGCCTCATATAGTTCAACAGGATTGGGCTTCACTTTTGTTTCTTGTTCCTACACATAATACATATAATCAAAGTTTACACTAAATAACGTTACTTTCATTAAATTATGGTACGAGATACTTGCCTAATATGAATATTAATATAATCATAGCATCAAATTAATATTTCTAAAATAAGATTTTCAAAATCTGAGGTGCTACAATCTTCCCTCCTTATTAGAATTTCGCCATCGAAATTAAAACTTTAATTATCACAATATCCATGAATTTAGATTCTATCATATTCATCAATCAATTAGTAATTATGCTATTCTACATACTTCATAAAATAAGACTTTACAAGAAACTTACTCAAACAAATGAGGGTATTTGTTACGCATGCTTTCTTCCAGTTCCCATGAAGCTTCCTCTGTTGAGTGATTGTTCCATAAGACTTTCACTACTGATATACTTCTGTTTCTAAGGACTTGATCCTTTCTATCGAGTATTCTTGTTGGTGTCTCCTCGTAAGTCATGTTGGGTCGGATTTGAAGGGGTTCGCTTTCTAAAACATGTGTTGCATCCGGAACATATTTCCTTAACATTGATATATGAAATACGTCATGAATCTCACTTAAGTTCGGGGGTAATGCCAAACGATAAGCTACCGCCCCAACTTTCTCAAGAATTTCAAAAGGACCAACGAACCTGGGACTCAACTTCCCTTTTCTTCCGAATCGCATTACTCCTCTCATAGGAGCAATCTTGAGGAAGACCTTTGTGCCAACTTCAAATTCTAGCTCTCGTCGTTTCGTATCAGCGTAACTCTTTTGTCGACTTTGAGCTGCTGCTAATCTCTGCTTTATTACCGTTATCTTCTCACATGTATCTTGGATGATTTCTGGCCCAAGTAGTTTCCGCTCTCCTACCTCGTCCCAATATATCGGAGACCTACACTTTCTTCCGTACAATGCTTCATAAGGTGCCATATCAATGCTCGCATGATAACTATTGTTGTAGGCGAATTCTATCAATGGAAGATATTGGATCCAGCTCCCCTTGAAATCAAGAACACACAATCGCAGCATATCTTCCAAAGTTTGAATTGTCCGTTCCGTTTGCCCGTCGGTTTGAGGGTGGAATGCTGTACTGAAAGTTAGCCTTGTACCCATTGCCTCTTGTAAACTCCGCCAAAATCTTGAGGTAAATCTTGGATCTCGATCTGACACAATGGATACGGGAACTCCATGTAGTCGTACGATCTCCTTGACATAGAGTTCTGTGAGCCGATCCATACTGTAATTCATCTTGATCGGTAGAAAGTGTGCAGTTTTAGTTAACCGATCAACAATGACCCAAACCGCATCTTGACCACTTTGAGCCTTGGGAAAACCAGACACAAAGTCCATCGAAATACATTCCCATTTCCATTCAGGAATAGGGAGAGGTTGTAAAGGCCCTGCAGGTCTTTGATGTTCTGCCTTAACTTGTTGACACATCAGGCATCGCTCCACGTATTGTGCGATATCCTTCTTCATTCCATTCCACCAATAGCTTTTGCGTAAGTCTCGATACATCTTCATGCTTCCCGGATGGACTGTATATAAGGATTGATGGGCTTCTGACAAGATGACCTTCTTCAGTTCTGCATTATTGGGAACGCACACTCAGTCACGAAATCTTAACACTCCATCCTTGGAGATTTGGAAATCTGGTTGTAGCCCCTTCTCCATTCCTTCACGAATTATAGATGACTCGTTGTCTGAAAGCTGTGCTGTTTTGATTTGTTCCAACAAGGTTGATTCCAGGGTTAGGCTGCTCATGCAAGATTGAATTATCTCAATCCCCTCCTTGTCCAGGTCAAGGAGTAACTTCTGATGCATCGTGAATATGGCTGATAATGTTCCCTCCGTGGTTCTTCTGCTGAGAGCATCAGCGACTACATTCGCCTTTCCAGGGTGGTAATTAATCTTACAATCGTAGTCGCTTAGTAGTTCCAACCAGCGCCTTTGTCGCATGTTGAGCTCCTTTTGGGTGAAGAAATACTTCAGGCTCTTGTGATCTGTGAAGATTTTGCAATGCTCTCCGTACAGGTAATGTCGCCATATCTTTAAAGCAAAGACTACT
>NC_081543.1:15125926-15145519 GCF_901000735.1 Corylus avellana | reverse complement strand
AGACATTTAAGTGATTTTTTTCAAAATACTTTTCAAATAATGTGGCAACCATTCTTTTTCTTTAAAAAATTTTAATTCTCTCATTTAAAAATATTTTTTTAAAAAATAGTGCTTATCATACCATTTGAAAAAAATTCTTAAAACATCCAACAGTACTCAAAGAACAATACTTTATCCGCCAAGTCATATATTGACACCGATAATTTTTTTTTCTTTTATTGTCTTCTGACTTGACTTCCTTATTTAATTATTAAAGTTTGAAAATGAAAGAGACACGTGTGGGCTCACAATAGGACCCCCAATGGAAGGGCCCATTCCAATAATTCACATTCGGACAACTGTGGCTCCCACCACTCACTTCAATGCATGTTGTATTTGATACTGTTTCAGGTGAGTCCTAAAGGGCTGTGAAATGAAATGTGAGGAAAAAGTAGAAGAAAAAATATTAAGATGGCACGTGATGGGTTAATCGTCTCTTTTAACATTTTTGGCTGATTAAATTGAGGTTTTTTGTATAAAATAATAGTTTGATAGACTCGGATAGTACAATTGACAGTTTATAAAAAAAAAAAAAAAACATAACAGTGCATTGTAGTTGATAGAAGAAAAAATAATTATCCCTTAATTAAATGTTATGGGAGTTTTGTTGTAAATTTTTTGTTTAATAATAATAAAAATTAATCGATGGAATATAAATGTGAAATGAGATGTGATTTTTATTTTTCTATTAAATTGAGAAGAGTGTATTATTGCCAAACGGGCTAGGCCTGCTTTGAAAGCTAAACTGAAAAATTTCGATGTAGAAGACTCGAAGAGTGAAGTCTTTTCATTTAGATAAACTTGTGACCGATTAAAACGTTACATCTTCTTTTTATCTTTAATGGGCTATGTTTCTCTAGATTTATTAGGTACTCGGAAAAGGCTTTACTGATTTTGTCCGGTTACGACATTAATAAATAATTACCCCTTAATTAAATGTTATAGAAGTTTTGTTGTAAATTTTTTGTTTAATAGTTATTAGGTACTTTTAAGACAGTATTCATATGAAAATTTGTGCATTTAGATAAACTTGGCAGACCAATTAATAAAGCATTGTCAAATCTTTTTTATTTCACATGTCCTATTTTCTTGGATACCCACAAAGTCACGTCACAATACTAAATAAAATATAAGCACTTTCATTTTGAGATACAATTTTAATATTTTATTTTAAAAGTTTAAATTAATTAATTTGAATTGAATGATTTTGTATTTGATTTTTTTTGCCATTTATTATTTGATGCGACACTCACCATAAGAGAAATGTTAAGTGTTCTTATAATATTTTTTTAGTATTTTTCTAACTGTGATGTGGCTTTTAAAATTACTAATAGATTAAAAGTCAATAATAATAATCTCAAATTCAACGATAATTTTAAAAGCCACATCATAGTTAGGAGAACACTAAAAGAACACCTAACATTTCTCTTTAACTTATCACATGATACTTTGGCGCTCCAGTCCCCACTTTTCACATTTGATTTTATTTTCTCTTAAACATATGCCATGAGAAATCAAATGATTATATATTGTTTCTTCTTGACTCGTTTATTGTACAGAAATACGTGAAAAATGAAATAAATAGTCATTTTTATTTTATTATTTTTAAGAATGGTTTTTTTTTTTACTATTTATTTGATTATTATTATTTTAAAAAAAAAAAAAAAAAAAAACCTAGTTTCACAATCTTATAAAAGGTGGATGGGCCAGTCTTCTCCTTTGCCAAGTGATTAATAACTCTACAAAAAAAAAAAAAAAATGGATGAGAGTTTGAGGGATGCTGCTCAACAAGGAAATATTGATGCTTTGTACTCTTTGATACGGAGAGATGCATATTTTTTGGATACAATCGATAGAATTCCATTTGTTGAGACTCCTTTACACATAGCAGCATATGCGGGACACACCAAGTTTGCCATGGAGATCATGAGATTAAAGCCGACATTTGCTAGGAAGCTCAATCAAGATGGTTTCTCCCCTATGCACCTTGCTTTGCAAAATAATCAAACCCAAGTGGTGCTCCTGCTACTTGATGCGGATGAAGACCTTGTTCGTGTACAAGGAAGGGAGGGTGTGACTCCTTTGCATTATGTAGCTGAAATAGGAAACGTCCATCTTTGGGCTGAATTTCTAAAAGCATGCCCCAAATCTATTGAATATGTAACAATTCGTAGAGAGACTGTCCTGCATATTGCCCTCAAATACAACATGTTCGATGCTTTTCGGCTCTTGCTGGGATGGCTTCAGCGGGCCTGGTTTAGAAATGCCTCGTTGTGGGAGAAGAAGTTGCTCAACTGGCAGGATGACGAAGGCAACACTTTGTTGCACATTGCAGTATCCAAAAATCAACCCCAAGCAAGTTCTCTCCACTCATGTTTTCTACTAAAGAGAGCGAATATGATTGGTACAATGGAGGTATATACATCTTAACGTGCAAAGGGTTACTATAAGGATTTAATTACAGAAACATGCGAAAATTTGTCTTCCAATGATTTTACTTCAACTTCTGGTTGGGATATTTAGTGTTTTTTTTTTTTAAACTCCTTATTTGATATCATTTGCTTTAAATTTGTTTATTTATTTTTTTTCAAGTTTGCTTTAGCGTTTGGGGGCCGGGGTTGAATAATATATATAGGCTATTATGCATTGATGAGATCATGATTGTGCATATATCTTTATATATATCTTGCTGATTGTGCGACTATTATTGAATTTTAGGTCCTTCTTCCATTGTAAAGTTGATATAAGTGCCAAGAATTCAAGGGGTTTTACGGCATTTGACATGTTACAATTAGGGCACACACAGGACAAGCACACCCAACAGATCAAGGACATGCTATGTCGTGCCAGATGTTTTAGTATTTTGCATCTTCCGAGAATTGAGTCTCTTGCAGATTACTTGAAATCTCCTATCAGATTTGACGAGAAGATATACATATTATTCCTCCGTCAAAGAACAAAAATCACAAATGACACGCGCAATATCTTGTTGGTGGTTGCTGCGTTGCTTGTAACAGTCACCTTCCAAGCAACAGTGATCCCTCTTAGAGGAGTTTGGCAAGATAACTATAACCCTCCTACTACCAATAACTACTCCAATAGTATTGCCCCAACCACAAATAATGGTGAATACACTAGTCCAACCCCACACTATGCGGGTGTAGCAATCATGGGTGACTATCTTTTCCTTATCTTCTCAGTTTTAAACTTTATATCATTTTGTGTAACAGTCTTTACAATATTTGTCCTCCTTCCTGGGGGTCTTAGAAGTGGATTATTCAGCGTACCCCTTTATATCCTCTCTTTGTGTTTTATCTTGTCATTATGGATCACAGCTCCAGTAAGCATTAATGGAGGTATTCCGACGCTTTGTTGTTTTATGTTTTCTCCTCTGCTGATTGTGTGTTTGGAAGGCATTATGAGGCTGAGACGAAGAAAACTTGTCCAAGCCTTTCTTCCGAAAGCGAAAGTGCTTGATGCGACTCTTACATAGATTGGTGGGATTTCGCTAATCCACTCAAGCGCTTTGTTATTTAAGTAATCATGGATGAACCCTTTTTCTTGTAACTTGCTTTCCCACAACATTTTGCCTAATTAATAATCTATCTCCTCCCATATATGGACTCTTGCTACTCTCTATTGCTTCATACCCATGAATATGATTCTCCTCCTTTATTGCTATTTCCTTTCATTTTCGATCAATTATAAGTACTCCATCTTCATTTGATAAACGTCGGTGGTGAAATTCGTCCTGCTTTCGTTGTATATAATTTTCAATTTGTTCAAGGAGGAGGTGCAATGCGAGCTAAGCAGTTGGTTAGCCCGTTTGAACAAGAAAACGCTTGGTAGTTGGTTCAACTTCAAGCATTAGAGATTTTCTCTGCCGGGCCTTGATTTAAAAAGAGTCTGACTTGGCCCGAGCTGCTAGGCCATAAATAATTAAAGGCCTGGCTAGGCCTGAAAACAGGCCCTCAATACGCCCTCAATGTGGGTTTCACTTGGACCAAAAGCTAGGTTTTCGGCTTTCAATTATCTAACTTTTTAAATAATTACAAAAATATAATTAGAAATAACTTATAGGTAATTGTAAGTAATTATATGAACTAAAAATAAAAAGTTTAAATAGTTTTATAAAATTAGAAATCAATAGAAAAAAAATTATAAATTATTATAAATTTGCATATGTATTCAAAAGTAATTGTAAATAAATTTATACAACATTTAAACCAAAAAATTATAAATTATTATAAATTGTTACTAAGTGACTAGAAGAGGTTGTGTCTTTTCATTTCATATTATTAACTGTACAATATTGCTATACTGATGGAATATATAAATTTAATTACTTAATTATTACTCTAATACTCGGCCCAACACGTGAAATATTTAATTTAACTGGGAGGTGATTTGATGAAGTTAAGGTTTGATCTCAGGACCTTTCACTACAAAAAAAATCAGCATTAGTGACGTGTACACTGTTCACCATTTTTTGCCACGTCACTATTTGGTGACATGGCAGTAGTTGACACATCACCAAATAAAAAAGTAATGTGTACGTATTGACACATTACTAATTCAACAATTAAAAAAAAAAATCGATTATGGTGTTATTTTTTTGACGTGTCAAATTGACACGTTACTACTAGATGATATGTTAAAATCGACACGTCACCTAGTGGTAACGTGTGAAAATACCACGTTACCCTGCGACACGCTACCAAAGGGTAACGTGTGAAATCGCCACGTTACCCTTTGGTAACGTGTCAGTCTGACACGTTACCAAAAGCGTAACATGTCAATTTGACACGTCACTATTAGGTTACGTGTCAATTTGACACATTACCATTTAAAATTACTGTCTATATTTCAACCAAAAAAAAAAAAATTGATTGTTAGAAAAATTTTAAAAAATATGACCGTTATGACCGTTAAAATATGAAAAATGGTTGTTTAAAATATGACCGTTATTACCCGCATCAAACGTACGTCAACATTTTCTTTAGTTATTTTGGAAATTTGTTGAAATTGTTTGAAAACGTACTTTTATTTTTTTGCCTCAACAATGAAAAATGGTTTATTTAATTCCTCCCCTCTTCCTTTAATAGTTAGAGAACATATAAACAAATAATTTTAAAAAATTATATATATATATATATATATATATAGTGAATTGTTAATTAAAATAGTGAGGCTACTAATATGATTGTTAGGAAAATACAATTTTTATAAAAGTTATAAAAATTGTGATAAAAGCGTTCACAAGAACTCATAATAGGAACACTTAGTTGTGATAAAAGTTATTCTTTTGACAAATGCAACCAATATATGGTGGAATATAGAAATACTCTGCAACAATTTCAGAATTAGCTAGTGTGTGACTGTAACTCTGACAAAACAAAACCAAGGGAGAAGTCACATTTGATTGCCTACAAAAGGAGACCATGGTGCTACTATTATGTTTGAATGGGCTAAAGACAAATATTAATGGGGCTTTTTTTTCTACTTAGTTGGGCCTTATTAAATCGAAAGAAGAAAAGCCTTCTGGCTCTTTCCAACATTGAAATCCACATAAAAAATAAATAAATCTTAAATTAATAGAAATACTTTCTCTTTGGTTTATTTCCTAGCCACTCCATAATCGAGATCAAGACCAAGAGCCGTTAAGCATTAAATATCTTTTATACCAAACACATTAGTATATATATCAACTATTAATGTCGACATGAATGAATTTGTTTTTATATTTTTCTTAAAAGAGCATAACTACTCGACTTCTAATTGGCATTTTATAATTTTCTCTTCTATCCATCAAGTCTCATGTCTCCATAACATTTTTTACATTGAAACCTTAACCGTCTAAAATTTGATAAGCATTCAGTACACCTCAAAAGAAATTCACCGTTTGTTTCGTACATACTCAATGCAAAAGGTACAGCATTGAAAAAGGAAAGACCAAATGACAATAGGGAAAACCCTTTCTTTCGAAGCTTGTTCCGGAGCCTCCTCATGCACTTCTTCAATATATGCCTCAACAAAGGATATTTTTTCCAATATTTAATTATCCTTTATAAACCCTAAGTGATGCAGGAGAAATTTGAGAAAATTGATATTTTAATTATGTATGTGTTCAAAACTAGATTCCAGTTCAAAACTTTTGATAGATCTATTGCAATTTTTGAAAAATTTTGCTTCCATGTAAATAATTTTTTTTTTTTTTGTACATTTAATTGAAAATTTTCAATTAATATTTTTTTTTCAATTAAATTTTGATTTGCTGCTGGGTTTGGGTTTTTGAAAATCATATTCTATGATATTCTTTGAAAAAAATATATATATATTTTTGTTTTTAATAATTTTGTAAACTTTAGCAACGTGTTAAACTTGAGTCACTTGACGTATTACTAAAACTTTAGTAATGTGTCAAATCTGACACGTCACCAAAGGGTGACGTGTCAAAAATTCACACGTTACTAAAGTCCCAATAGTGACATCCCTTTTTTGACCCGCCACACACGTTGCTAATGATACATCACTAACAATTAGTCAATAAATCTCAACTTTTTGTAGTGAGATGTCCATGCTGACATCAACTCCTTTCATCTTTCTCGAGGGCCTACACCACTTGGAGAACATCTCCTTTTAGGACCACCCTAATTATGTTAATGTCTCTAATAAACTACTAAAAAAATTGTTAATATTTCCTAATAACAAAAATATTATTCATAAAATTAAAACAAATTCTTAAAGTTATATAAATAAATATAAACTAGAAATTAAAAAAGAAACTGGTAATCCCAAATGTGAAATGAAGACTTTTTGGTCTCGCGCGCAATATATATATATATAGCTATGTTTGGGAAGAGCCAGGCCCGGTACTGTAGCTGCAGTGCCAACTGACACGTGGCAGTAGAAATTGATTTTTTATCTTAATTTTTTTTTTAAAAATCAAAATATTAGAAAAAAAAAAAGGGGGTGGGGAACGCTGGGGTGGTTCCAGCCACCCCTTGGCCAAAATGGGGTGGCCGGACCACCCCATTTTTTTTTTTTTTAATATTTTGATTTTAAAAAAAAAAATCAATTTCTGCTGTCTGACACTGTAGCTGAAACAGTGCCGTTCCAGCTACAGTACCAGGCTTGGCTC
The DNA here is from genome assembly GCF_901000735.1 of Corylus avellana. Lineage (NCBI taxonomy): Eukaryota > Viridiplantae > Streptophyta > Magnoliopsida > Fagales > Betulaceae > Corylus > Corylus avellana. The sequence goes on along the minus strand of NC_081543.1, from coordinate 15,138,339 downwards.
TTCCAAACATAGCTTATGTGACAGGTCTTTGTTGCCATGCATTTAGAACGAATTGATCACGAATTAGTTGGTTGTTGAACAGTGAAAAGTGTTATTAATTTCCACACCGATATTTGCATCCACATAAATGAGCCTGAACGAATTAATGACAAATGTGAAATGAAGACTTTTTGGTCCTTGTTGCCATGTATTGTCAAAGCTCCAAATTAGGACGAATTAACCACAATCAGTCAGGAAGTAGTTGGTTGTTGGACGTTGGAAATTAAAGTGTTATTAATTTTATTTTATTTTTTTATTTTTATTTATTTTTTTTTTTTCAGGAAAATTAATCTGATTTCATTAATAGTGATCAAGAGTATAAAAGCTCTTATAATCACAGAACATACAGTTCTGCAATATTATAATCGAAGCTAAAAGATTACACGTCAAAAAATCGAAAATATAGCAAATCTTACAATGAAAAACCAATCTATAACGTCAAACATCCGTTATCACAACCCAATCTTCAGATTATAAAACAGATCTGCTAACGCAGACTCATTTTGGGAGCACAAAAAGCCATTTCTCAGATATGAGCAAAAAACTCACACCCAAACTGTTCCCCTCTCGACCTGAAAGTTAGAAGCATTATTCGCGTTCTCAACCCAACGGCTAGAACCATAAAATAAAAACAACAACAACAACAAAAAAACAAAAACAAAAACCCCCACAAGCAGTAATGGAGAAGTACGACATCGTAGATGTTAAAATGCTTTGATAGTATATTGAAATAATAGAGAGATATAGAAAAGCTGAAGAATAATAGGAAGAGCAGAAGCACACAATGAACTACATTGTATTGATTCTTAAGTTATGATAATGAATACATATACCTCTACTTATAGAAAGACAAGTAATCTAATAGACTAAGGAAAAAAAAAAAAGATTTCATTGATGGGTTGTACTATGGTACATTGATATCATTGTCACAACTTAAGAAATCGATAGCCACATTTGCATTATAACCTAATTAAGAGAACTACTCACAATTGGGTCCTCTGTAATTGATAATTTATATAACGCAATTTGACCTCGTATGTATGGTCTCAATGTAGACTTAATTTACAGATTATACAATAATAAATTATATAGCAGTTTAGCTTTTGCCAACAAAGACACTAAAAAAACCAAACAAAAGCTAGTTAATGTGGACAAACCCATAAGATTCCAATTAAGATGTAAAAAATAAAAATAAAGCGCACGGGACATCCTTTACGCTTCATTGTTGGGTAGATTTGGAAGCCTCATAATTTTGTACTAATTCGCCTTATACTGTTTACAAACTTGTGATGTTTTAGCATGTCCTTTGTAAGTAATTACACTTTGAGGTTCCAATTCACTGTGAAGATGGAGTTCATCTTTTTAAGTCTGCTTATGAATAAAAATTATAATTTTGAAGTGACACTTAAATTTTGGGATAACATGAACTGTGCATGATGTTTGTGGGTAACATTTATGGAAAACCCTCACGAGACTTCACTCGTCCTCTAGAAAATTCTTAAAGGTTTAAAAGGCTTGTTACATATGCTAAATGCAGTTGTACATCCCACGAAATATGGATTTATCATTCTGTTCTCTATTTTTCACTTTTGTTGTTAGTTTTGTATTATTAAGAGACTAGCAATATGTATGTTTGAGGGTGTGTTAAGCGCTAAAATATTCATATTTTCAGCCCTTAACTTACATGTTTTAATCATTTGGTTTTAGTTAATTAGGTCATTTTAATTCATTTTTGTGTTTTTCATACTTTTGTAGGCTTTTGGAATAAAATGAAGTAAATCGAGAAGAATTGGGCTCAAATAGAGAAGATGAGAAAAGTAGGAGCCCCTGACACTACGATGATCAAGTGCAATACCAGAGAAGACATAGCATAAAGCAGGCCACGAGAGCTCGAGCGCACAACAGGAGAGGCTCGATCGCAGACCTGCAATCGAGCACACACGGGTTGCGATCAATCGCACCCGTGCGTAGGAGACAAATCAAAGTTGTGGCCAGATTGTCATTTTTTTCATATTAGGGTTTTTTCAACTCCCAATTGTAATGGGTTTTGAAACCCTACGAAATTTCTAGGTTTACTAGTTTGTCAAGGACTTCTAAAGCCTATAAATGGACCCTTAAGCCTCTAGAGCAGGTATGCTTCGTAAGGAGAAGATGTTTAACATCAACTTTATGTGTAACTAATTTATTTAGTAGGGTTAGATTGAAGCCCTAGTTATGTTTTGTTAATATTCAATATTTGCGCATTTGCAATGATCTTGTTATGATATCTAACTTGATTAATACCTAGTTTCATGAATTCTTCATATATGTATGCCTGATCAACATGTGCATGTGGTATGGACTACTTAGTTAAATCAATTTGGATGACCGAGTCCTGGGTTTAACATAAGTAACAAAAGTAATCCACACCGGGTTCTTGGGTTAATCAACATGGGGAACCGGGAGTATACACCCATTCCTTAGGCCTTATGTGTTTGTCGATTTTCACAGAATATATGCTTTTCTAAATAACAACTTAGTATACACCATGCTAAATCCTTTAGGGAAGAAAATAGTTAGAGTATACACCAATGCCTAACTCATTGCTTAGGAAAATCTATACCTTAAAGAGTATACACTCATGCCCTCAGGTTGACAAACATTAGATAGACATAACTTGATCAAAACATTGGCATATTGATATATTAGCTTAATATAATTAGTGCTGGATATCAAAGCCCTACATTTTTATCATTATCAATTTAAATCCAATCTCTGGTCTTATTTTACTTTGGGAATTGAATTTAGACAAGATTCAGCAGTCCTCGTGGGAATGACTCTGTATTTGCACACTATACCACTATGTTGACCTCGTGCACTTGTGGGTAAAATATCAAGTTATTTGCCTATTAATTTAAGTAGGTAATTATGGAACAAGACTGAGGCAAGTCCTAATTTCCACTCAAGTTTTATAGAGTTGGTATATGTTGCGCAAAGGATTCAATCTCCAAAAATTGTCTTCCAAATTTTTAGTTAAGCCTTCGGTCGTGTGATAGTTATTTTTATTTTTGTTCTTGGGGCGAGTGTTTGGATGAGTAATTATGTATCTCTACTTGTCTACGTCTTGCAGGTAGTGTCGTTGTTACAGGATACATGATTTGTTGATTTAGACGCCAAGAATTTAGAGGGTGATACGGTCTTTGACATCTTGGCCAAGGTGGACAACCAACGGATCAGTGATATGCTCATGCGACGAAAACATCCTGCCAGATGTTTAACTGCACTTGGATATTGCTTCAATAGACTTGCATTAGTTGCATATTGCGTATAATTTCCTCTCATAGTACTGCTACGACAACGTCGTGTAAATTTGATCCAAACTCTTGAAAAGTGTGGCGTAAAAATACGTCGTCAGCAAACAGTTATAACAGAGGAGAAGCGGAATGCCTTGTTGGTTGTTGTTGCACTGCTGATAACGGTCACCTACCAAGTAGCACTAAGCCCTCCAGATAAGCAATACAATGAGTTCAACTGCACAGCCCCAGTCAACGCTACCGGGGCCAATCAGCAATTCAACTTCACAGCCCCGAATCCAATCAACGCTACCGGTGCCAATCAATACTTCAACTGCACTGCCCGCTTCAACGATAGCAGTAGTGAAGTTAACTCATCCCTACACCAATATGAAGTTCTGTTCTTTTTGTCGAACACTCTAGCCTTTTTCCTAACAAACTTTATACTTTTCTTCCTCCTCCCTCCTGATGATTTACTTGGACACCAGCTCTTCGCCCTCGTTCTATTCCTCTCTCTTTGCTATTGCTCTTCAACTCCGGTACTAAATGCTCATTCATTTATACACGTTCTTGGTCTAGTGTTGTTTATTCCACTTTATTTCTTTCCTTTGATACCTATGGTGGCTATGAACAAGCGAGTCGAACATTTTTCTTCCGATATATTACAGAGTGAAAGTGTTTGTCACAACATTAACATATAGGATGGGTCGATCGGTGGCATGATGCTAATTCCCCAACACAGTTATATATATATATATATATAAATGCATGCATGCCACCGCGAATCTTCTCTTTCTTACTCATATATCCGCCATCCATCCTTTTCCTCTAATTAATTATATATTAATTGTTGCTTGCTTTCTTTCTACACAATCTTACCTTCCTTCTCCACAAACCAAACCTTCCCCACGGCTTCTCTTCTCTCTACACTAGTCTTCTCCTACGTGCCCACTAAAAGGAAAACTCACAATTTGATTGCCTATAAAAGGAGACACCCTGGCGCATGCTACTATTATGCGATAGAAGCGAAGAAGAAGATGAAGTCGTGTCAGCTATTCCAGTGAGAATGCTACTTTATTTCTTTGAAATTTGGTGTGGTGATTGTTTTTTTCCTTAGCAAGAGTTTGGTTTATGTACTTTTTTTTTTTTTTTGGAGCGAGATTAGTGCCGTGTGCTCTTTTTTTTTGAGTGAGATTGGTGTGTTGTATTAGAAAGCTTTAATGAATAAAACTCACCCTTAAACGGAAACCGGCTTCTCTCATTCTAGTGAGAGAAGCTTCTCCTTCTCTCTAGGTAGAGAATACACCACTTCTTTGTGAGGTTTTCCACCACCATCGGTGTGGTTTTTTGGGGAGGAGGGATTTCTTTCCTCCTCCCCTCCCCCATTTCTTCTTCTCTTATCCTTGTTTTTCCTTTACCGTCTTTGTTTTCATGTAGCCCAATGCCTTCACTGTGTTTTTATTTGGCTCATTTCCTATTTTGTTCTGGTTACTTGCACTATTTATTTTTGTGTTTGAGTCTATTGTAAGGAAGCTCACTCCTTTTCGGTATTTTGATCTTGTAACCCTTTCCTAATTTGTTTAAAAAAAAGAGAAAAAGCTTTAATGAATGTTTCTTGCGTTATTATCATCTTTTCTTTTTTTCTTTTTTTTTTTTTAAAAAAAATTTCTTAGAATTAGTAATAATTTTAAAAGTCGCTTAACAAATTCTTAAAATAAGAGTATAGGATTATTAGGAGTGAGAAATTATGTAGCATTCCTCTATTTTATTTCTTTTGTGCGAAAAGCTAATCTCCTTGTCAACAATCTGAGATGAACATAACAGGCTTTATTAACCTAATTACGTGGGGGCCGTCCCTACAATATTGTTATTCTCAATCTCCTTTTTTTCTTAAAAGAATATGTAAACTTAGAGGCAAAAAAGAACTAAGAAATAAATTATATTTGATAAATAGTTTCTGTCATTTTTCTTTATTCTTGTACCTATAAATTCGTAAATTTAACAAACCTCCATTTTCATGACGCAAAATTATTTTTAAAAAATGTGTATTTTTTATTTTTAAATAATTAAAATATGTTATTAATCTCAGAATCGAGTGTGTATTTATTTAAGGGTCGTGAATATGCTACAAATATTTTAGCCATGTTTGTAAAATCACATTCAGTAAGGCTCCGTTTACTTCAATCTAAAATGGTTTTCAGAAAATGATTTCTGTATTTTACGGTGTTTACTTCAACGTAAAATAGTGGTCAACGGAAAATATTTTCTTTTTGACTGAAAATTCTTTTTTAACTTTCGAAAAATGGTTTACGGTTTTGAAAACCATAAACCATTTTCCGACTATGAGCATCTCATTCTTAAATTGATAGACCTTGGCAAGACCTGCTCAGAACCTCGCCGGGAGTTGACTGGGTCCCACCCGAGACTTGACCGGGACTTGTCTAGGACCTAACCGAAACTTGCCTGGGACTCGCCCAGGACCTGACCGGGACCCTCTCGGGACTTGACCGGGACCCGCCCAGGGCCAGCCCGGGACCCTCTCGGGACCTACCCGAGACTTGACAGGGACCCCCCCAGGACCCTGGTGGGACCTGCCTGGAACCTAACCGGGACTTGCCTGGGACCCATCCGAGACCTGACCGGGACTCGCCCCGAACCTACTTGGGACTTGATTAGGACCCATGCCGGGACCTGCCTAGGACCTGCCCGGGACCTGCCCGAAACTTGACCGGGACCTAATCGGGAATTGCCCGGAACCCGCCCGGGACCTAACCGGGACTTGCCCGGGACCGCCTAGGACCTGCCCTGGACTTGACCGAACCTACCCGGGACCTAATCAGGACCTGCCATGACTTGACCGAGACCCGCCCAAAACTTGCCTGGGACCCTGCTGGGACCCGCCCGAGACTTGATTGGACCTGCCCAAGACCCGCCCAGGACTTGCACGGTCAATTCCTAGGGGGGTCCCGGTCAAGTCCCGAGTGGGTTCTGGTCAAGTCCTGGGTGGGTCGCGGCGGGGTCCCAGTCAAGTCTCGGTCAAGTCCTGAGCGAGTCCCGATCAAGTGTAGGGTAGGTCCCAGCGAGGTCCCGAACAAGTCCTGTACAAGTCCCGATGTAAACCTTATTGGAAAAAATATATATTAAAAAAAAATTATTTTCCTATGCAAGGTAAACACAGCAAAATGTTTTCGACAGAAAATATTTTCAGAGAAAATAGCTTTTCTTAAAATATTTTACTAAAAAAACTATTTTACGTCAAAGCAAACGGAGTCTAAGAATATTCTAACACAATTCTTATGAAATTTTTATGGTCATGAATTAATCCGTTTGAACTTTGAATTATGTTGAAGTCAAGAAAAGTGCCTGATATATATAGTATTTTACCCAAATATTTTGAAAAAAGAAAAAAGAAAAAAAAAAACGGAAATTATGATGCTATTACCAGGCCACCAACGGGGAAGTCCCCAATTAAGTTCAATGTTTAGTATCTTATCATCGAAGCTGCGAAAGTATACAAAGGTAGAAACCAATAATTTGGCCATTTCTGAGGCTGAGGAACGGATAGCCCAAAAAACCCATCAAATGTTCTGAGAGATCAAACCCCTTCCCCCAACCCTCCTTCCAACCAAAGCATGCCCATTTCCATGGCCTTGTTTTCTCCGCCAACCCACCCTCCATCCCTTTCTCCCTCTATATCTCCCAAAACCCATCTCACCGTCAAACCTCACCTCTCACTCAGACAGCCCAAGACGCCTTTCTTCCTCCTCTCCACCACCAGGGCCTCAGCAGACAATGGAGCTGGAACTTCAGCCTCAGCTGCAACCGCACTTGAACCGGAAGCAGGCCAGAAGGTAGCTGAACCTCCGCAGCCGGTAGTTGAGAAGGATGCAAGCTCTGCTGGGGCCAATGGGTCTGCAGGGGCAGCGGAAGCAGTAGAAGTTAAGGTGGTGAGTAAGTTTGAGGATCCCAGATGGGTCGAAGGGACTTGGGACTTGAAGCAGTTTGAGAAAGATGGAAAACCTGACTGGGATGCTGTTATTGATGCTGGTAAGGTTTTGGGTTTGTGTTAATTTGGCTTCGAAGTACTTTATTTTGCTTTATGGTCTAGGATTTCGTTTGTTTCCAATCTGAGTTTGAGTTTGTTTCTGCCACACTTCTGCACAGCTTGGGTGTACCGATGTTGTTTGTTGTCTATGGAAACTAGACACATACGACTTGAAAATTATAAATTTTAGTGAGCTATAGCTATCTTTTCTCATGATCTGTAATGAAAGCGTTCACAAGAACTCATAATAGGAACACTTAGTTGAGATAAAAGTTATTCTTTTGACAAATGCAACCAATATATGGTGGAATCTGCAACAATTTCAGAATTAGCTAGTGTGTGACTGCAACTCTGCCAAAACAAAACCCATCAAGATTATTTAGTCTAGAACTTAAAAGGTGCTACTACCATAGTGGAAATAGAATAATAATTCATAAACATTAAGATTAAAAACTAATTTTCTTTCATCGTCCCCAATTGGAAGGCCAAGAACTGATGTTGGTTTTGAGAAAGAAGTCAATAGCTTGTAATTCTATAAAATATGTTTACCTATTTCAAAACATGGTTCTAGTTGGTCGCATATACTTGGGCTAAGGATCAGTTGATTTTAATTGTTATTTTTGACTGTAATTCTAATGGGATTATCTGTGTAACCTAAGATTAGGTGGTTTTTGGAAGTTTCTTTGCTGGAACAGCCTAGATTCGGTGAACGAATCTTCATTTCTTTGATTTCAGATTAAATCTATGTCTTGCTTTAATTGGTCTCGGCCAATTACCAAAATTGACTAGACCACACCACAAGTGGCATCTCGAAGGATGAGAAATTCCCATTCTTGTTGTACCCGACCCTTGTAGTCATTGTCTAGACTTGATATATGTGATCAGAGTAATTGTAATCAATAATAATTGGCACTTGTGATCTCTTGCACGTTGAGTTCTGGGCCTCAAGGTGATTATGTTCTGGGGAATTTTGAAGTGAATGTCTCTACACTTGGAAGTTGGAACATAGATCTGTCGACTGACCATCATGATATCAAGCTATGTAACCTCATGGTTGTGATTGGAGAATTGAAATTATTTGGAACATCCACTATTATGAGTGCAGAGGGAGTCCTCCATCTTTTTCTGCACAAGCTAAGCTCTATGTTTTTTATTCCCATCTACTAACAAGGAGATCATAATTTTAAGCTGAGATTAACAATTATGGCTGGCCGTTGTACTTGAAACCCAAACTCAAAATAGATGTCACTCTACAATCAAAGGTGCTTTACTTTATCGTGCTATTGATCTCTTGTAGGTGGTCCTATCCTATGTGCTCAACTGTTCATGGAGCAACACCAAGAGATCTAGTGCCCTCCTTGTTTTCCATTATGTAGTAAACCATAAAATCAGGCTTTACTTGATTCTTGGAAACAATGAAGGAAAGGAAAACTGTAAACATGCTTTAAGACTTTAGTTTGGATCTTGGAAACAAGGAGAAAAAGAATCTGTCAGGTTTAGGGTTTCTATTTTTAAGCATTTGTATAGATTGCATCTCCCCTTGTTTCCAAGTTCTTCCTATCTGAAAGTAGGTTTACTATTCTCTAATGTTTTGTGGGGCCAGAGGTGATTACTGATGTGTAAGCATGACTTATTTTCTATTGCTTTAGAGAACCTCATGTCTATTCGCTTGTTTAGTTCCTTTTTGTTTTTATGCATATATGTTATTTTAGCATTACATCAATAAAACTTGTTTTATTTTATTATCATCAATATGCAACTTTTTCCTGGTTAAGTTTCATACAGCTACTTGTATATCAATATCTGTCAGATATACAATTGAATGATGTATTTTCCAAAATACACTGAAGACCCACTAAATACATGTAATTTTTACTTCCCTTATATTTTTGCTTGAAATTTGGATGCTTGCTATCTTTTCCTTGTCTAAAAATGGGGAAGAGAGGATAGGATGAGGTGAAGATGGAATTAGTTATAATTACGTAATGGTGTATTCATTATTCCTCTAGATACCTCGGATTACTTGATTTTAATGGACCTCCTTGGATAATCATTTCAGAGGCTAAGAGGAGAAAATGGCTTGAGGGTAAGCCTGAATCATCCAGTAATGATGACCCTATAGTGTTTGACACATCCATCATACCTTGGTGGGCATGGACGAAAAGGTTCCATCTACCTGAAGCTGAGCTACTTAATGGTTTGTTCTATCCATTTGTTTTCTCTAAAATGAAACATTGATCAGAAAAGAGCACTACTGTCTCATGCTGATCCATCTATGCTGTTCAATGGGTTTTATGCAGGCCGTGCTGCAATGATAGGCTTTTTCATGGCTTATCTGGTTGATAGCTTGACTGGGGTAGGTCTGGTTGATCAAATGGGCAACTTCTTTTGCAAAACTCTGTTGTTTGTAGCCGTTGTTGGAGTTCTTGTGATCCGGAAGAATGAGGATATAGAGAACTTAAAGAAGCTGCTGGAAGAGACAACCTTTTATGACAAGCAATGGCAAGCAACCTGGCAGGATGAGACCCCTGGCGGTTCCAAGAATCAGTAATGAAATTGCGATTCTTGAGTTTGCCCCTTCAAATTTAATCCGCCATCTTTCTTGAATTATCAAAAAAAGAAGTAAAAGAAAAATTAATGAGCTCCTTTTTAGTTACCTGTTATTGTAATTACTTTGTTCTAGTGGAGAATGATGATTTAAATTCCCATCAGTCATTGTATTTTAGTTTTCTAATAATTAGTTCTTTCGCATTTGCAGTTGCAAGCTTCTTTTCTGAATTCCTCTGAACATGTTTTCTTTTTGATGGGGTTCCGTGGAAAGATTTTTGGGGTGGGACTAAGTAGCCTGTAGCATATATGTTTTCAAAATGGAATGCTCTGAGACGCTTGTGTTTTTTTTTTTTTTTTTTTTTTCTTTGGGGGGGGGGGGAGGGGGGAGTTTGGGGTGGATTTCATCATATTAAAAAAAAAAAAAAAAGAGTAAAGTTTCATGAAATGTACTTGTATTTTATTTCTATCAAATAATTAAAAGGTTCTCCGAGAAGCTTTGATCTCGATAATCCATGCATGTAATCATTAGGATAATACAAACCCATTTAATAAAGTGACATGACATGTTCTTTTAAGAATATGTGAGAATTAGATGAGTTTGTATGAATAATAAATTAGCTATAAACCAGTTTGCAGTAAATTTCTAAATTTCTATCCTAGGAAATGAGTTGTAAGCAAAGAAACAAACTTTCAAAGAAAATACTTCATTTCTTTAAATAGCTGATTAGCTGAACTTGAATTTGTTCTTTCTGTGCCTCCACCCAGAGAGTAATGAACCCATCAAAAGCAACACATTTCATGGCTGAATTCCATTATCAAACAGAAAGATACTTGAAAAGGAGCACAAAGAAAGAAAGAAAGAAAGAAAAAAAAGAAAAGAAAGATAAAGGCCAGTAACTTTTTCTTGGATGATAACCTGTGAATGCATCTGATGTGCAAAGAACGGCAGGAATAAGAGATTGGCTCATGCTCCCCAACCCCTCAAGAGGGTAGCACGTGCAACCCGGTTGACGCCCAAACTGAAGGCACCCATTCGCAGGTTGCAGTCATGAAGTTTACACATTGCCTTGATTTCATGGAAAGCCTTTGTCATGTACTTCTTAAGCTCAAAGTTCACTTCCTCTTCTTCCCACATGAATCCTTGAATGTTCTGCAGCACAGAGAAAGAGAGAGATTAAACTCCAATAAATATCAGCTTAATATGAGTACGTACATACCAAAACATCATAATGGAATGATAATTGTGCATTGGAGGGAAGATAGTTTTCTAGCAGTTGCATTCACCTGTACCCATTCAAAGTAGCTCACAGTCACACCACCAGAGTTTGCATATATGTCAGGGAGTATAACAACTCCTTTCTTAGATAAGATCTGCAGAGGAGATAAATTTTTCATAAAATGTTTGAGCTTAGTAAATTATACCTCCCTTGCCAATTAGGAAGAAACACTATCTGCATTATTACCTCATCTGCTTCTGGATCAGTGGGATGGTTTGCACCTTCTATTATGAATTTTGCCTTAATGTCAGCAGCATTTTCCCTTCAAATGAGAAATACAAGTAACCCTGATTCACTTAGCTTGTATTTATTCAAAATAAGCAATATAGAGGCAATACAAAAATGGAAAATGATAAAATGTTTCGATTCTTCATGTCCATTAACAAGTTGTAGTGCACCGAAACGGAAATTGATGAACATATGATCAACAAGTTCTTTCAGGGATAGATCTATAAATCAAAAGATAGAGGGCTCAATTGCTATTTTTTTAGGACTGCAAAAACATTAACAAATAACTCAACACTTAAAATACCCACAGCTACTTTCACCTTTATATCATATCATAACTAAAAAGTAAAAAGCATTACCAAACGAAGCCAGACTCAACATTGGTCCACAGTCTGACAGTAATACAATTATTTGGCAGCAAAGCAGACTACATACTTGTTGAGAACTCCACCCAAGGCGCATGGGATGAGAACATCACATTCATGAACAAGCAAGTCATTTGGGTCCATAAAATCTGCGCCTTGGAAATCCTTGAGAGTTCCAGTGATCTCCCTGTGTTTCAGCAGAGCTGGGATATCAATTCCATTTGGGTTTTTAATTGCACCTGTGATGTCACTAACAGCAACGACCTTGCCTCCCTTTTCATGAATAAATTTGGCCGCCCAGGAACCCACATTTCCAAAACCCTGAAAGTATTATTGAAGAAAAATTACTAAAATATATATTTACATGAATTTTTTCGGATAAAATCCTTGTTACTTGTGATGTTGGTGCTACCTGTAGAGCAAACTTCGTATCAGTAATTGACTTCCCATACTCGGCAAGTAAAGCCTCTGTTGCAAAAACCACTCCGAGTCCTGTTGCAGCCTCCCTTCCCAATGAACCCCCAAGATCCTAAAATGGCGAAAAAAAAAAAAAAAAAAACTTCAGTTCCATACGCCCTGAGAATTAGCCACAATCTGTTTCTCTCTCTCTCTCTCTCTTACGAACAATAGGTTTTCC
>NC_081543.1:15123189-15125826 GCF_901000735.1 Corylus avellana | reverse complement strand
TTTTTTTTCTTTTGCACCCGGTGGGACTTGAACCCACGAACTCACCCTCCATTTGCTACAAAGGGAGGAAATACCATTTTAACTACAGATTAATTAGACAAAAACATATGAGTTTTATTGTCCCTTTGTGCTTGATCATGCACAAGTTCAAACACTAGGAGTTCACATCACAAAGCAAATAGTCTAACCATCAACAAGCCATACAAGCATACATCTATTTTAGAATTGAACTGTAACAAACCCAAAATCCCCAAATCAAAACAGCTTCAACATGCATCATATATTATATTATAAATATGAACATACATATCAATCATGAAAACAAAAAAAATGATAGCAATAGATAATAGTAATAAAGATAACCTCAGGGTGGTAACGGATTCCACCTTTCATCGGCCCACGAGCGTTGTCATGTTGAACTCTAAATCCCACATAGGAAGCCAAACTCCCATCGTCCTTGGGGATCGTACACTCAACCTGACACATCAAATATATCAAACAACAAACATATATATACAGTCGACCACTACAACAACATCAAAAACAGAGAGAAAAAAAAAAATTTAATACTTTGATTTCTCTGAAGGGGATGAGAAGGCTCTTTTCAAGCTTGGAATCCAAGCCAAGAAGGCGAGCTGCAAGGCGAAAGTTGCGGTTGGTTGCTGCAAGAGCGTTCATGGCTGCCTTATTAAACCCAATGAAACAGAGAAGACCCTGCAGAAAACCAAGATAACAAGATTGAAGAAAACAAGCTATGAATGGTGTGGGGACAAGGCCAAATCTGAGGGATCACACAGATATCAAGAAATGGGCTTATTTATAGACAAATTTATTTCTCTTTGGCACTGCTTCTTAACGAGTGCAAAATGGGAAAAAAGTGGACTTTTGGGACATTGACACTCAGACTCTTAACAGAAGAATCTACGCCCATTGATTTGGGGAATGCTTAGGGACATCAATCATCAGCTTTGGTCGCGGCTATCTATCCTTAACATCTAACTCCAACGTTAATGTTCTTCAAACCCATTCGTGCATGAGCGCCACACCGACTATGGGGTTGGTGGGTTCCTCTTGGCCCGCGATTTTATAGCTTAAATATTTATTTTTAAACAAATATTGGGAAAGAATCTCATTTGAGAGCGCTTTCTGGAAAACAATTGTCGTTTGAAAACTTGAAAAAATCATCTAGCAGGCAATAAGTGTGTTTTCAAAAATGACCCATTTTAAATATTGTTTGATTTTTTCTCTATCTTTTACGTATTTTACTAAATCTTTAACTCTATTTTGAAATCATTATTTTTACATTTTAAAACCACTAAACTAAAGATAAGAAAATGTAAATAGACAATTTGCCTAACTGAACAATTTGAGTGGTTTGGACTTTGGAGATCAAATTGGTGCTTCGTGGAAGAAGAGGATGAATTTGGCGTTGAGGAGACGCGATTTCAACCGATTGAGTGTTGAAATCGCCACCTTGAGTGGTTTGGACTTTGGAGATCAAATTGGTGCTTGATGGCTGATGCACTAGCTCAGTTGCACGTCACCTTGACTGTTGTTAGCAAGTCTCAAACTTATTTATCAAATCCATGCATCTCATGCGGAGGAAGAAGATGAATTGCGTGACAAAGAGAGAAATAAGGATGTACGCGCGCATGATGTGTATCCCAGTTTTTGTCAACTTTTTAATCATATGACAGAAAACCTACCTTCACAAGATTTTCATCATTGATATTAATATCGTAAATTGGAGAAAAATCTCGATCCATGTACAAAATATTGAAAAGTAAATAGACAATATAACCGAGAAAGTAAGATGCAATTGAATGTTCATTGTTTAGAGAAGTCAATAGTTCGTCAAGCATTTAGAGCTCATGATAAAATATTAATTAAATAATTAAATTAATTCTTTTTTATTAGCTTAAGCTTTTAAGATGGATAATGATTTAACATGATATCAAGAGTAATATCTGCTTTGACTTTGAACTCTAACTTTATGGTTTACTCTCTATTTCAGTTAAATATTTTCTATATTGGGCCTTACTTATTATAGAGAAGTTTGAACTTATATATGAAGAATGTGTTTAAATTTAATTAAATGGTGAAATCCGCCATTTTTTTTTTTTTAGTTTAAATTTTTGGGGGCAATTGATGATTTAATAGCTCAACAAAAAATTTGTAATGCCAATAATATTGAAGGGGTCAACAGTTGTGGGATAATCAACATGTTAAAAAGATCAAGACCAATCCCTATAAGAAAACAAAAGGAAAATTACCAATTAATTAACCAACTCTTTGCCCCTAATTCTACAAGAATTAATCTCAGCCCACTTCATATTTTCCATGGTGTTCAAGCCACACGCCCATTCACAATGGTCTTCGATCTTTTTATCTAAACATCGGAATATAGTAGATTTAGCCAAAATGCATGAAGCAAAGCCCATTTCTTCCCCCAAATTACCTCAGCCCATAATCTTTCACGCTATGATGGGGATCTTTTTTCATATCCCAGTAAAGATCAAATTGCAGATACTTTTACTAAGCCACTTGTGTTCCACCCAATTTGGTCTTCTTTGATCTAAACTCAAAGTCCATCCCTAACAATTTTA
Organism: Corylus avellana; assembly: GCF_901000735.1. Lineage (NCBI taxonomy): Eukaryota > Viridiplantae > Streptophyta > Magnoliopsida > Fagales > Betulaceae > Corylus > Corylus avellana. The sequence continues at coordinate 15,123,220 of NC_081543.1, read as the reverse complement.
AAGAAGTAATAAATTCTTAAATTATGGAATT
>NC_081543.1:15121394-15123089 GCF_901000735.1 Corylus avellana | reverse complement strand
AAAAAAATAAAATAAAATAAAAAAATAAAGAAAAAGATAAAGGCCAGTAACTTTTTCTTGGATGATAACCTGTGAATGCATCTGATGTGCAAAGAACGGCAGGAATAAGAGATTGGCTCATGCTCCCCAACCCCTCAAGAGGGTAGCACGTGCAACCCGGTTGACGCCCAAACTGAAGGCACCCATTCGCAGGTTGCAGTCATGAAGTTTACACATTGCCTTGATTTCATGGAAAGCCTTTGTCATGTACTTCTTCAGCTCAAAGTTCACTTCCTCTTCTTCCCACATGAATCCTTGAATGTTCTGCAGCAGAGAGAGTGATTAAACTCCAATAAATATCAGCTTAATATGAGTACGTACATACCAAAACATCATAATGGAATGATAATTGTGCATTGGAGGGAAGGTAGTTTTCTAGCAGTTGCAGTCACCTGTACCCATTCAAAGTAGCTCACAGTCACACCACCAGAGTTTGCATATATGTCAGGGAGTATAACAACTCCTTTCTTAGATAAGATCTGCAGAGGAGATAAATTTTTCATATAATGTTTGAGCTTAGTAAATTATACCTCCCTTGCCAATTAGGAAGAAACACTATCTGCATTATTACCTCATCTGCTTCTGGATCAGTGGGATGGTTTGCACCTTCTACTATGAATTTTGCCTTAATGTCAGTAGCATTTTCCCTTCAAATGAGAAATACAAGTAACCCTGATTGACTTAGCTTGTATTTATTCAAAATAAGCAATATAGAGGCAATACAAAAATGGAAAATGATAAAATGTTTTGATTCTTCATGTCCATTAACAAGTTGCAGTGCACCGAAACGGAAATTGATAAACATATGATCAACAAGTTCTTTCAGGGATAGATCTATAAAGCAAAAGATAGAGGGCTCGATTGCTATTCTTTTAGAACTGCAAAAACATTAACAAACAACTCAACACTTAAAACACTTACAATTACTTTCACCTTTATATCACATCACAACTAAAAAATAAAAAGCATCATTTAAAAGGCATTACCAAACGAGGCCAGACTCAACGTTGGTCCACAGTCTAACAGTAATACAATTATTTGGCAGCAAAGCAGACTACATACTTGTTGAGAACTCCACCCAAGGCGCATGGGACGAGAACATCACATTCATGAACAAGCAAGTCATTTGGGTCCATAAAATCTGCGCCTTGGAAATCCTTGAGAGTTCCAGTGATCTCTCTGTGTTTCAGCAGAGCTGGGATATCAATTCCATTTGGGTTTTTAACTGCACCTGTGATGTCACTAACAGCAACGAGCTTGCCTCCCTTCTCATGAATAAATTTTGCCGCCCAGGAGCCCACATTACCAAAACCCTGAAAGTATTATTGAAGAAAAATTACTAAAAAGTATATTTACATGGATTTTTTTCGGATGAAATCCATGTTACTTGTGATGTTGGTGCTACCTGTAGAGCAAACTTTGTATCAGTAATTGACTTCCCATACTCTGCAAGTAAAGCCTCTGTTGCAAAAACCACTCCAAGTCCTGTTGCAGCCTCCCTTCCCAATGAACCCCCAAGATCCTAAAATGGCAAAAAAGACAAAAAAAAAAAAAAAAACACACTTTTCAGTTCCATACGCCCTTAATAAGAATTAGCCACAATTTTTACATCTCTTTCTCTCTCTCTCTCTCTTACGAACAATAGGTTTTCCTGTC
>NC_081543.1:14871043-15121294 GCF_901000735.1 Corylus avellana | reverse complement strand
TTAGAAGGGGTAGTGAATTTACTTACCTCTAGACTGAAGCTAGAAGTGGTATGAAGGAATCTAGTTGCTCCAATATGACTAACACCACTAGTATATCTTTTGAAACTAATTTCTAAAGTCCGCTAGCTCTTGTGTTCTTTCTTTCTTGTAGCGCTTGGTCTCGCCCTTTCTCTCTCTGTTCTGAGTAAACACTCTTAGAAAGAAGAAAGACCGAGTAAAAAGCGGAAGAAGGAAGAATATATGCAAGAGATGGGAGAGGAGATGAGTTGTGAAAATTGTGAAGGAGAAGAGCTCTATTTATAGGAGAAAATCAAATACTATTCCACCAACCCTACACTATTCCACCAACCCTTTACTATTTCACCAACCCTATACTATTCCACCAACCCTACACTATTCCACCAACCCTTTACTATTCCACCAACCCTACACTATTCCACCAACCCTATACTATTTCACCAACCCTATACTATTCTACCTTCTTATTCTACCATCCTTATACCTACCATTTACTATCTTATTATATCACCAATTATTACAATCATACTCCAAATTATACCAATCAATCATCAATTATCATATCTCTTAAATCTCTCAATAAAATAATCAATATAAAATCATCATCATGATATAATAACCTCAAATTCAATATTCATTCCAATAATATTCATAAGATCTAATAAGTTCCTCAAGAATAAATATTATTACCTAATATCATCAATAAATATCTCAACCTCAAAGTAAATGCCATTACCTAATATGAATATTAATATAATCATAGCATCAATTTAATATCTCTAAAATAAGACTTTAAAAATCTGGGTTGCTACAGATGCTGTTGTAGATACGACTGCTGACTCAAAACTATGGCACCTAAGGCTTGGGCACATGAGTGGGAAAGAGATGAAGGTACTTATGTCAAAAGGGAAACTACCGGGGTTAAAGTCAGTTGAGTCTGATTTGTGTGAAGGCTGCATCATAGGGAAGCAGAAGAAGGTGAGTTTCGCGGAAGTTGGCAAAGCACCTAAGCTTGGAAAGCTGGAGCTGGTACACACGGATTTGTGGGGTCCAGCACCAGTGGCATCTCTTGGAGGCTCGCGGTATTACATCACATTTATTGATGACTCAAGTAGGAAGGTATGGGTTTATTTCATGAAAAGTAAATCTGATGTATTTGAGACTTTTAAGAAATGGAAGGCCATGGTTGAGACTGAAACGGGCTTGAAGCTCAAGCGTTTGAGATCAGACAATGAAGGAGAATATGAAGACAGGGGGTTTAAACAGTTTTGCACAGTGAATGGGATTAAAATGGAGAAAACTATCTCGGGAACATCGCAGCAGAATGGCGTGGCTGAGTGCATGAATAGGACTCTCAATGAGCATGCTAGGAGTATGAGGTTGCATGCTGGGTTACCAAAGACTTTTTGGGCTGATGCAGTGAGCACTGCTGCATATCTAATGAATAGGGGGTCTTCCGTTCCCTTGAGCCATAGACTACCGGAAGAAGTCTGGAGTGGAAAAGAGGTAAATCTTTCACATTTGAAAGTTTTTGGTTGTGCTTCGTATGTCCATGTTGAGTCTGATGCTATGAGTAAACTAGATGGTAAATCTAGTAAGTGTTTCTTCATTGGATATGGAGATGAGGCCTTCGGTTATCGATTTTGGGATGATCAAAATCGGAAGATCATTAGAAGTCGGAATGTGACTTTTAATGAGTGTGCTATGTATAAGGATGGGTCAAGTGCAGAACCTGAAGTTACAGAGCAGGAACCGAAGAAGTCTAAGTTTGTTAACTTAGATGATCTTTCTGAAAGTACAGTGCAGAAAGAGAAACAATTCGTGGAGGTGGAGCTTAATGAACAGTGTTCACTCACGGATGAATGTGATGACAGAGAATCTTCAAGAGACTTACAGCACCAGGAAAAGTCTTATTCTTTAGCAAGAGGCAAAAAAAAAACCTGATTGAAAAGCAACAAAGAGGTATGGCTTTGAGGATATGGTTTCTTTTGCTCTGACAGCTAGTAGTGGAGATCCATCGTCTATTCAGGATGGTATGCCGAAAGAGAAGGAGTCACTACAGAGTGGTAAAGCTTGGGAATCGGCAGAATTACCCAAGGGAAAGAAGGCTAAAGGGTGCAGATGGGTCTACAGGAAGAAAGAGTCATCGGATAAAGCTGTATGGTCCACGGGACAAATAGGGAGGCATGGTGTTATGTCTAAATCAGGTCCTACGTTCAAGTTCAAGAGGCGCTTGGACTTGAGGGACACTTGTAGAGTGTGATTGCCCTTGGGGGCTGAGGCGGAGACATCTGGAGGAGACACGTTTTGATAGACTTGATGGGATTCAAGTCAAGGTGGAGATTGTTAAGTATGACTTGAATTAAAAGTCATGGTGGGACCCAATGATTTGTCTCCTTCTTCAAGTAGGAGAGGTTTTTTGGTTCAACCGGTTTGCTCCTTTGCATGTGGGTTTTGGAGACCTTCTCCTATGTGTATTTGGACTCCTTGTTTGACTTATAGTAGAAGTCCTAGACCAACATGTAAAAGGAGAGTTAAGCTTCTATATAAGGAACAAAGCACAAGGTGAATTTGTGTGTGCCAAAAACGTGAAGCACCGAAGGGAGGAGAAAAAGAGAGAATTTAAGAGGAGGTACAAGGGCAGCAACGGTGTTTTCTTTTTGGTGGTTTTTGGAGGAGCCAAAAACAAGTGATTAGAAGAAAAAGGGTGCTGCAGAGTGAGAGAAGAAAATAGAGATCAGCCGCCATCTGTTCCAGCAAAAGAAGAGTTTGTACATCTGTCTTTTGTATTTTATTTTGGGAATAATCTTTCTTGTGTGATAGTGAGATTTTGGTGTATTGGGGCTTTGGGATTTGAGTGATTTTCTCTCGACTATTTTTGTACTCCATCTTTTGATAGTGGATTTTCTCCGGGTCGTCTCCGCCAGTGGATGTAGGCTTGTTAAGCCGAACCACTTAAATCTTTGTGTCGTGTGTGATTGCTTATCTTTGTTATTCCGCATTCTTCTTATTTTTCGCATCTCACGGGTCTTGGGAAATAGGATTAATTTCCTAACACTTTATTTCTTTGCAATTTGGTGTGGTGATTGTTTTTTTCCTTTGCAAGAGTTTGGTTTATGTACTTTTTTTTTTTTTTTGGAGCGAGATTAGTGCCTTGTGCTCTTTTTTTTTTTAGTGAGATTGGTGTGTTGTATTAGAAAGCTTTAATGAATAAAACTCACCCTTAAACGGAAACTGGCTTCTCTCATTCTAGTGACAGAAGCTTCTCCTTCTCTCTAGGTAGAGAATACACTTCTTTGTCAGGTTTTCCACCACCATCGGTGTGGTTTTTTGGGGAGGAGGGATTTCTTTCCTCCTCTCCTCCCCCTTTTCTTCTTCTCTGATCCTTGTTTTTCCTTTACTGTCTTTGTTTTCATGTAGCCCAATGCCTTCACTGTGTTTTTATTTGGCTCATTTCCTATTTTGTTCTGGTTACTTGCACCGTTTATTTTTATATTTGAGTCTAGTAAGGAAGCTTACTCCTTTTCGGTATTTTGATCTTGTAACCCTTTCCTAATTTGCTTAAAAAAAAGAGAGAAAGCTTTAATGAATGTTTCTTGCATTATTATCATCTTTTCTTTTTTTTAAAAAAAAAAAATTATTAGAATTAGTAATAATTTTAAAAGTCGCTTAACAAATTCTTAAAATAAGAGTATAGGATTATTAGGAGTGAGAAATTATGTAGCATTCCTCTATTTTATTTCTTTTGTGCGAAAAGCTAATCTCCTTGTCAACAATGTGAGATGAGCATAACAGGCTTTATTAACCTAATTACGTGGGGGCCGTCCCTACATTGTTATTCTCGATCTCCTTTTTTTTCTTAAAAGAATATGTAAACTTAGAGGCAAAAAAGAAGAACTAAGAAATAAATTATATTTGATAAATAGTTTCTCTCATTTTTCTTTATTCTTGTACCAATAAATTCGTAAATTTAACAAATCTCCATTTTCATGATGCAAAATTATTTTAAAAAAATGGGTATTTTTTATTTTTAAATAATTAAAATATGTATTTATTAATCTCAGAATCGAGTGTGTATTTATTTAAGGGTCATGAATATGCTACAAATATTTTAGCCATGTTTGTAAAATCACATTCATTAAGGCTCCGTTTACTTTGACCTAAAATAGTTTCAGAAAATGATTTCTGTATTTTACAATGTTTACTTTGACGTAAAATAGTGATCAACGAAAAATATTTTACTTTTGACTAAAAATTCTTCTTTAACTTTCGAAAAATGGTTTACGGTTTTGAAAATCATAAACCATTTTCCGTCTATGAGCATCTCATTCTTAAATCGATGGACCTTGCCAAGACCCGCCCAGAACCTCGCCGGGACTTGACTGGGTCCCACCCGAGACATGACTGGGACTCATCCAGGACCTAACCGAGACTTGCCTGGGACTCGCCCAAGACCTGATCGGGACACTCCTGAGACTTGACCGAGACCCGCCCAGGGCCTGCCCGGGACTTGACCAGGACCCGTCCTGGACCTGCCCAAGACCCTCTCGGAACCTGCTTCAGACTTGACTAGGACCCCCTTAGGACCCCAACGGGACCTGCCTGGGACCCGCCCGGAACCTAACCGGGACTTGCTTGAGACCCGCCCGGGACCTGAGCAGGACTTAACCGGGACCCGCCCCGGACTTGATTGGGACCTGTGCCGGGACCTGCCTGGGACCCGCTTGGGACCTGCCTGAAACTTGACAGGGACCTGCCCGGGACTTGCCCAGAACCCGCCCGGGACCTAACTGGGACTTGCCCGGAACCCGCCCGGGACCCGCCTAGGACCTACCCTGGACTTGACCGAGACTCGCTCGGGACTTGACCGAACCTACCCAGGACCTAACCGGGACCTGCCAAGACTTGACCGAGACCTGCCCAAAACTTGCTTGGGACCCCGCTGGGACCCGCCCGAGACTTGACCGGACCTGCCCAAGACCCACCCGGGACTTGCACGATCGATTCTTGGGCGGGTCCCGGTCAAGTCTTGGTCAAGTCCTGGGCGGGTCCCGGTGGGGTCCCAGGCAAGTTCCGAGCAGGTCCCGATCAAGTCCAAGGTAGGTCTCGGCGAGGTCCCGGACAAGTCCCGTGCAGGTCCTGACGTGAACCTTATTGGAAAAAATATATATTAAAAAAAAATTATTTTCCGTATGCAAGGTAAACACTGCAAAATGTTTTCGACAGAAAATATTTTAAGAGAAAATGGCTTTTTTAAAAATATTTTACGAAGGAAACTATTTTACGTCAAAGTAAACGGAGTTTAAGAATATTCTAACACAATTCTTATGAAATTTTTGTGGCCATGAATTAATCCGTTTGAACTTTGAATTATGTTGAAGTCAAGAAAAGTGGCTGATATATATAGTATTTTACCCAAATAGTTTGGAAAAAAAAAAAAGAAAAAAAAAAAGAAAAAAAAAAAACGGAAATTATGATGCTATTACCAGGCCACCAACGGGGAAGTCCCCAATTTATTTCATCGAAGCTGCGAAAGTATACAAAGGTAGAAACCAATAATTTGGCCATTTCTGAGGCTGAGGAACGGATAGCCCAAAAAACCCATCAAATGTTCTGAGAGATCAAACCCCTTCCCCCAATCCTCCTTCCAACCAAAGCATGTCCATTTCCATGGCCTTGTTTTCTCCGCCAACCCACCCTCCATCCCTTTCTCCCTCTATATCTCCCAAAACCCATCTCACCGTCAAACCTCACCTCTCACTCAGACCGCCCAAGACGCCTTTCTTCCTTCTCTCCACCACCAGGTCCTCAGCAGACAATGGAGCTGGAACTTCAGCCTCAGCTGCAACCGCACTTGAACCGGAAGCAGGCCAGAAGGTAGCTGAACCTCCGCAGCCGGTTGTTGAGAAGGATGCGAGCTCTGCTGGGGCCAATGGGTCTGCAGGGGCAGCGGAAGCAGTAGAAGTTAAGGTGGTGAGTAAGTTTGAGGATCCCAGATGGGTCGAAGGGACTTGGGACTTGAAGCAGTTTGAGAAAGATGGAAAACCCGACTGGGATGCTGTTATTGATGCTGGTAAGGTTTTGGGTTTGTGTTAATTTGGCTTCGATGTACTTTATTTTGCTTTATGGTCTAGGATTTCGTTTGTTTCCAATCTGAGTTTGAGTTTGTTTCTTCCACACTTCTGCACAGCTTGGGTGTACCGATGTTGTTTGTTGTTTTGGTTATTATAATTTTTTTTTTTCTATGGAAACTGGACACATACGACTTGAAAATTATAAATTTTAGTGAGCTATAGCTATCTTTTCTCATGATCTGTAATGAAAGCGTTCACAAGAACTCATAATAGGAACACTTAGTTGTGATAAAAGTTATTCTTTTGACAAATGCAACCAATATATGGTGGAATCTGCAACAATTTCAGAATTAGCTAGTGTGTGACTGCAACTCTGCCAAAACAAAACCCATCAAGATTATTTAGTCTAGAACTTAAAAGGTGCTACTACCATAGTGGAAATAGAATAATAATTCATAAACATTAAGATTAAAAACTAATTTTGTTTCATCGTCCCCAATTGGAAGGCCAAGAACTGATGTTGGTTTTGAGAAAGAAGTCAATAGCTTGTAATTCTATAAAATATGTTAACCTATTTCAAAACATGGTTCTTGTTGGTCGCATATACTTGGGCTAAGGATCAGTTGATTTTAATTGTTATTTTTGACTGTAATTCTAATGGGATTGTCTGTGTAACCTAAGATTAGGTGGTTTTTGGAAGTTTCTTTGCTGGAACAGCCTAGATTCGGTGAACGAATCTTCATTTCTTTGATTTCAGATTAAATCTATGTCTTGCTTTAATTGGTCTCGGCCAATTACCAAAATTGACTAGACCACACCACAAGTGGCATCTCGAAGGATGAGAAATTCCCATTCTTGTTGTACCCGACCCTTGTAGTCATTGTCTAGACTTGATATATGTGATCAGAGTAATTGTAATCAATAATAATTGGCACTTGTGATCTCTTGCACGTTGAGTTCTGGGCCTCAAGGTGATTATGTTCTGGGGAATTTTGAAGTGAATGTCTCTACACTTGGAAGTTGGAACATAGATCTGTCTACTGACCATCATGATATCAAGCTATGTAACCTCATGGTTGTGATTGGAGAATTGAAATTATTTGGAACATCCACTACTTATGAGTGCAGAGGGAGTCCTCCATCTTTTTCTGCACAAGCTAAGCTCTATGTTTTTTATTCCCATCTACTAACAAGGAGATCATAATTTTAAGCTGAGATTAACAATTATGGCTGGCCGTTGTACTTGAAACCGAAACTCAAAATAGATGTCACTCTACAATCAAAGGTGCTTTACTTTATCGTGCTATTGATCTCTTGTAGGTGGTCCTATCCCATGTGCTCAACTGTTCATGGAGCAACACCAAGAGATCTAGTGCCCTCCTTGTTTTCCACTATGTAGTAAACCATAAAATCAGGCTTTACTTGATTCTTGGAAACAATGAAGGAAAGGAAAACTGTAAACATGCTTTAAGACTTTAGTTTGGATCTTGGAAACAAGGAGAAAAAGAATCTGTCAGGTTTAGGGTTTCTATTTTTAAGCATTTGTATAGATTCCATCTCCCCTTGTTTCCAAGTTCTTCCTATCTGAATGTAGGTTTACTATTCTCTAATGTTTTGTGGGGCCAGAGGTGATTACTGATGTGTAAGCATGACTTATTTTCTATTGCTTTAGAGAACCTCATGTCTATTTGCTTGTTTAGTTCCTTTTTGTTTTTATGCATATATGTTATTTTAGCATTACATCAATAAAACTTGTTTTATTTTATTATCATCAATATGCAACTTTTTGCTGGTTAAGTTTCATACAGCTACTTGTATATCAATTTCTGTCAGATATACAATTGAATGATGTATTTTCCAAAATACACTGAAGACCCACTATATACATGTAATTTTTACTTCCCTTATATTTTTGCTTGAAATTTGGATGCTTGCTATCTTTTCCTTTTCTAAAAATGGGGAAGAGAGGATAGGATGAGGTGAAGATGGAATTAGTTATAATTACGTAATAGTGTATTCATTATTCCTCTAGATACCTCGGATTACTTGATTTTAATGGACCTCCTTGGATAATCATTTCAGAGGCTAAGAGGAGAAAATGGCTTGAGGGTAAGCCTGAGTCATCCAGTAATGATGACCCTATAGTGTTTGACACATCCATCATACCTTGGTGGGCATGGACGAAAAGGTTCCATCTACCTGAAGCTGAGCTACTTAATGGTTTGTTCTATCCATTTGTTTTCTCTAAAATGAAACGTTGATCAGAAAAGAGCACTACTGTCTCATGCTGATCCATCTATGCTGTTCAATGGGTTTTATGCAGGCCGTGCTGCAATGATAGGCTTTTTCATGGCTTATCTGGTTGATAGCTTGACTGGGGTAGGTCTGGTTGATCAAATGGGCAACTTCTTTTGCAAAACTCTGTTGTTTGTAGCCGTTGTTGGAGTTCTTGTGATCCGGAAGAATGAGGATATAGAGAACTTAAAGAAGCTGCTGGAAGAGACAACCTTTTATGACAAGCAATGGCAAGCAACCTGGCAGGATGAGACCCCTGGCGGTTCCAAGAATCAGTAATGAAATTGCGATTCTTGAGTTTGCCCCTTCAAATTTAATCCGCATCTTTCTTGAATTATCCAAAAAAGAAGTAAAAGAAAAATTAATGAGCTCCCTTTTAGTTACCTGTTATTGTAATTACTTTGTTCTAGTGGAGAATGATGATTTAAATTCCCATCAGTTACTTATCAAAAAAAAAAAAAAAAGATTTAAATTCCCATCAGTCATTGTATTTTAGTTTTCTAATAATTAGTTCTTTCGCATTTGCAGTTGCAAGCTTCTTCTTTTCTGAATTCCTCTGAACATGTTTTCTTTTTGATGGGGTTCTGTGGAAAGATTTTTGGGGTGGGACTAAGTAGCCTGTAGCACATATGTTTTCAAAATGGAATGCTCTGAGACGCTTTTTTTTTTTTTTTTTTTTCTCTCTCTTTGGGGGGTGGGGGTTGATTTCATCGTATTAGAAAGAAAAAAAAAAAAAAAGAAAAAAGTTTAGGTTCATGAAATGTACTTGTATTTTATTCCTATCAAATAATTAAAAGGTTCTCCAAGAATTATTGAATTGAAGCTTTGATCTCGATAATCCATGCATGTAATTATTAGAACAACACAAACCCATTTAATAAAGTGACATGACATGTTTTTTTAAGAACATGTGAGTTGTATGAATAATAAATTATCTATAAACCAATTTGTAGCAAATTTCTATCCTAGGAAGGGGTTATATGCAAAGAAACAAACTTTCTTTAAATAATTAAAAGGTTTAAAGAAAGAAAAAAAAAAAAAAAAAATTAGGTTCATGAAATGTACTTGTATTTTATTCCTATCAAATAATTAAAAGGTTCTCCGAGAATTATTGAATTGAAGCTTTGATCTCGATAATCCATGCATGTAATCATTAGGACAACACAAACCCATTTAATAAAGTGACATGACATGTTCTTTTAAGAACATGTGAGAATTAGATGAGTTTGTATGAATAATAAATTATCTATAGACCAGTTTGTAGCAAATTTCTATCCTAGGAAGGGGTTATATGCAAAGAAACGAACTTTCTTTAAATAGCTGATTAGCTGAACTTGAATTTGTTCTTTCTTTGCCTCCACCCAGAGAGTAATGAACCCATCAAAAGCAACACATTTCATGGCTGAATTCCATTATCAAACAGAAAGATACTTGAAAAGGAGCACAAAGAAAAATAAAAAAATAAAATAAAATAAAAAAATAAAGAAAAAGATAAAGGCCAGTAACTTTTTCTTGGATGATAACCTGTGAATGCATCTGATGTGCAAAGAACGGCAGGAATAAGAGATTGGCTCATGCTCCCCAACCCCTCAAGAGGGTAGCACGTGCAACCCGGTTGACGCCCAAACTGAAGGCACCCATTCGCAGGTTGCAGTCATGAAGTTTACACATTGCCTTGATTTCATGGAAAGCCTTTGTCATGTACTTCTTCAGCTCAAAGTTCACTTCCTCTTCTTCCCACATGAATCCTTGAATGTTCTGCAGCACAGAGAGAGTGATTAAACTCCAATAAATATCAGCTTAATATGAGTACGTACATACCAAAACATCATAATGGAATGATAATTGTGCATTGGAGGGAAGATAGTTTTCTAGCAGTTGCATTCACCTGTACCCATTCAAAGTAGCTCACAGTCACACCACCAGAGTTTGCATATATGTCAGGGAGTATAACAACTCCTTTCTTAGATAAGATCTGCAGAGGAGATAAATTTTTCATAAAATGTTTGAGCTTAGTAAATTATACCTCCCTTGCCAATTAGGAAGAAACACTATCTGCATTATTACCTCATCTGCTTCTGGATCAGTGGGATGGTTTGCACCTTCTATTATGAATTTTGCCTTAATGTCAGCAGCATTTTCCCTTCAAATGAGAAATACAAGTAACCCTGATTCACTTAGCTTGTATTTATTCAAAATAAGCAATATAGAGGCAATACAAAAATGGAAAATGATAAAATGTTTCGATTCTTCATGTCCATTAACAAGTTGTAGTGCACCGAAACGGAAATTGATGAACATATGATCAACAAGTTCTTTCAGGGATAGATCTATAAATCAAAAGATAGAGGGCTCAATTGCTATTTTTTTAGGACTGCAAAAACATTAACAAATAACTCAACACTTAAAATACCCACAGCTACTTTCACCTTTATATCATATCATAACTAAAAAGTAAAAAGCATTACCAAACGAAGCCAGACTCAACATTGGTCCACAGTCTGACAGTAATACAATTATTTGGCAGCAAAGCAGACTACATACTTGTTGAGAACTCCACCCAAGGCGCATGGGATGAGAACATCACATTCATGAACAAGCAAGTCATTTGGGTCCATAAAATCTGCGCCTTGGAAATCCTTGAGAGTTCCAGTGATCTCCCTGTGTTTCAGCAGAGCTGGGATATCAATTCCATTTGGGTTTTTAATTGCACCTGTGATGTCACTAACAGCAACGACCTTGCCTCCCTTTTCATGAATAAATTTGGCCGCCCAGGAACCCACATTTCCAAAACCCTGAAAGTATTATTGAAGAAAAATTACTAAAATATATATTTACATGAATTTTTTCGGATAAAATCCTTGTTACTTGTGATGTTGGTGCTACCTGTAGAGCAAACTTCGTATCAGTAATTGACTTCCCATACTCGGCAAGTAAAGCCTCTGTTGCAAAAACCACTCCGAGTCCTGTTGCAGCCTCCCTTCCCAATGAACCCCCAAGATCCTAAAATGGCGAAAAAAAAAAAAAAAAAAACTTCAGTTCCATACGCCCTGAGAATTAGCCACAATCTGTTTCTCTCTCTCTCTCTCTCTTACGAACAATAGGTTTTCCTGTCACCACTGCAGGTGAATGCCCATGAAACTTGGAGTACTCATCAAGAATCCATGCCATTGTCTGTTCAATTTGACAATTAATAAGTATTTCTACCAAACAAAAAATGATGGAAGCTGGTGTTTTCCAACCAAAAAGACCACAATCAAAAATTCATCTGGTCACTTGATGGAAATGGGATACCTGTGCATTAGTTCCCATATCAGGGGCAGGAACATCCCTTTGAATTCCAATGAGATCATGGATCTTCTGAGTGAAAACACGAGTCAGACGTTCTAACTCACTAATACTCAAGTCCCTTGGGTTGCAGCCAATCCCACCCTTTGCTCCACCGTATGGAAGGTCTGCTACAGCTGTCTTCCATGTCATTAGTTGAGCCAGAGCATTAACTTCATCTGGGTCAACCTTGCACCAGAGAATTTGAAAGTTCAGTACTTGATACAGCTTAACAAAACTTACAAGCAAAGGGAGGGAAACCTGTAAGTTGAGTCCCAAAGCAATAATTTTCATGACCGGTCTTAGTTACATTATACTAAGCATCAGTTTCTTTTTTGGTTGTACAATAAACTTGTGAAATGTGTGCCTAAATGGCTCATTGACATGACAACAGACAAGAATAAAGGAAATCTAAAACATGTAATAAAAATGCTCATATCCGGCTGAGCAAATGTTTAGCTTTTTGCTATTTTAATTACTCACTTTTTTAAAGCATTTACATCTAACTCAACATTTTAGCTATCGACTTTAACTCAGAAGGTTGATTACTTGATTTCAAGTAAGAAAAGTTGGAACCAGATGCAGATAATATTACCATCACACTTGATGGTTATCAAGCTTGATTTGACTGAAACTAATTTACATCCCTATGCTGTATAGTATGATCTGTATTTTTTTTTCTTTTGCACCCGGTGGGACTTGAACCCACGAACTCACCCTCCATTTGCTACAAAGGGAGGAAATACCATTTTAACTACAGATTAATTAGACAAAAACATATGAGTTTTATTGTCCCTTTGTGCTTGATCATGCACAAGTTCAAACACTAGGAGTTCACATCACAAAGCAAATAGTCTAACCATCAACAAGCCATACACGCATACATCTATTTTATACAGATGAAGAATTGAACTGTAACAAACCCAAAATCCCCAAATCAAAACAGCTTCAACATGCATCATATATTATATTATAAATACGAACATACATATCAATCATGAAAACAAAAAAAAATGATAGCAATAGATAATAGTAATAAAGATAACCTCAGGGTGGTAACGGATTCCACCTTTCATCGGCCCACGAGCGTTGTCATGTTGAACTCTAAATCCCACATAGGAAGCCAAACTCCCATCGTCCTTGGGGATCGTACACTCAACCTGACACATCAAATATATCAAACAACAAACATATATATACAGTCGACCACTACAACAACATCAAAAACACAGAGAGAAAAAAAAAATTTTAATACTTTGATTTCTCTGAAGGGGATGAGAAGGCTCTTTTCAAGCTTGGAATCCAAGCCAAGAAGGCGAGCTGCAAGGCGAAAGTTGCGGTTGGTTGCTGCAAGAGCGTTCATGGCTGCCTTATTAAACCCACTGAAACAGAGAAGACCCTGCAGAAAACCAAGATAACAAGATTGAAGAAAACAAGCTATGAATGGTGTGGGGACAAGGCCAAATCTGAGGGATCACACAGATATCAAGAAATGGGCTTATTTATAGACAAATTTATTTCTCTTTGGCACTGCTTCTTAACGAGTGCAAAATGGGAAAAAAGTGGACTTTTGGGACATTGACACTCTTAACAGAAGAATCTACGCCCATTAATTTGGGGAATGCTTAGGGACATCAATCATCAGCTTTGGTCGCGGCTATCTATCCTTAACATCTAACTCCAACGTTAATGTTCTTCAAACCCATTCGTGCATGAGCGCCACATGGACCATGGGGTTGGTGGGTTCCTCTTGGCCCGCGATTTTATAGCTTAAATATTTATTTTTAAACAATATTGGGAAAGAATCTCATTTGAGAGCGCTTTCTGGAAAACAATTGTCGTTTGAAAACTTGAAAAAATCATCTAGCAGGCAATAAGTGTGTTTTCAAAAATGACCCATTTTAAATATTGTTTGATTTTTTCTCTATCTTTTACGTATTTTACTAAATCTTTAACTCTATTTTGAAATCATTATTTTTACATTTTAAAACCACTAAACTAAAGATAAGAAAATGTAAATAGACAATTTGAGTGGTTTGGACTTTGGAGATCAAATTGGTGCTTCGTGGAAGAAGAGGATGAATTTATCGTTGAGGAGACGCGATTTCAACCGATTGAGGCAAGGCTTGATGGCTGATGCACTAGCTCAGTTGCACGCCACCTTGACTGTTGTTAGCAAGTCTCAAACTTATTTATCAAATCCATGCATCTCATGTGGAGGAAGAAGATGAATTGCGTGACAAAGAGAGAAATAAGGATGTACGCGCGCATGATGTGTATCCCAGTTTTTGTCAACTTTTTAATCATATGACAGAAAACTTACCTTCACAAGATTTTCATCATTGATATTAATATCGTAAATTGGAGAAAAATCTCGATCCACGTACAAAATATTGAAAAGTAAATAGACAATATAACCGAAAAAGTAAGATATACAATGGAATGTTCATTGTTTAAAGAAGTTAATAGTTTGTCAAGCATTTAGAGCTCATGATAAAATATTAATTAAATAATTAAATTAATTCTTTTTTATTAGCTTAAGCTTTTAAGATGGATAATGATTTAACATGATATCAAGAGTAATATATGCTTTGACTTTGAACTCTAACTTCATGGTTTACTCTCTATTTCAGTTAAATATTTTCTATATTGGGCCTTACTTATTATGGAGAAGTTTGAACTTATATATGAAGAAAGTGTTTAAATTTAATTAAATGGTGAAATCCGCCATTTTTTTTTTTTTTTAGTTTAAATTTTTGGGGCAATTGATGATTAAATAGCTCCACAAAAAAATTGTAATACCAATAATATTGAAGGGGTCAACAGTTGTGGGATAATCAACATGTTAAAAAGATCAAGACCAATCCCTATAAGAAAACAAAAGGAAAATTACCAATTAATTAACCAACTCTTTGCCCCTAATTCTACAAGAATTAATCTCAGCCCACTTCATATTTTCCATGGTGTTCAAGCCACACGCCCATTCACAATGGTCTTCGATCTTTTTATCTAAACATCAGAATATAGTAGATTTAGCCAAAATGCATGAAGCAAAGCCCATTTCTTCCCCCAAATTACCTCAGCCCATAATCTTTCACGCTATGATGGGGATCTTTTTTCATATCCCAGTAAAGATCAAATTGCAGATACTTTTACTAAGCCACTTGTCTTCCACCCAATTTGGTCTTCTTTGATCTAAACTCAAAGTCCATCAATCCATCAATTGAGTTGGATGGATCAAGATCCCTTACAATTTTAAAGAAGTAATAAATTCTCAAATTATGGAATTTAGGCTATTTTTAAACATCGAAACGCTTAAAAAGTATCACCTATTCAAAATATGTCATGTTATCGAGGCCACCAGAAAGAATTTTCATTCCAAAAAGCTTTTTCTTTAGTTTTGCAGAAATACTTCTTTTGAAGAAAATCGAAAGACAGATTTTGACTCAAAGTTTATTTACAACATAAACAACAAGAATATAATGAAAATACACTCGATTCTCAATTGAACGTGATGCATTTTTAATAGGTGGCATTTTTCGAGTGTTTCGATATTTAAAAACAACCTAAATTTCACAATTTGAGAATGTAAAAAGAATTATAAGAAAATCCTAATCGGTTCGAAGGGGCGTGTTAAGGAACTTTGACAGCAAGACTCCTACGTACTCCTGCCCCTCAAAAAACTCAAACAACAGATGAAGATAAAGTCAAATCAAGCAAGACTCCTACTGCATCTCAAAGAACTTATTCAACAACAGACGAAGATATATAAAGCCAAATCTTGATAAGACAGAATCTGTATTTCAAACATATAGTCATACGTTGTAGATGTACTCAAACGATCACATTCTATAAATGAAACTAGAGACAGCCACATTATCCACTCGCATTCAAAGATAGTTGCTATCTATCTATACGACGTGGGAACTCTTTCAAAGTCTTTGTATTAGTCTTCTTTTGGAATACAATCCAAGGTTCCGACATGTTTAACTTAATTAATACCAACAAATATAATCACGCCGGCCGGTTGGTCTACAGTAGAATTTGAGATATAATTGGTTTATTGAATTGCAGCCGGCGGATGAATTTGGAAGTAGTGAAACTGTGCAACTACTGAATCTTGTAACTAGAATCAACATGCATGACAGAGAAAGAAGAGGATCTACCCATTTTGTCCCCGCACGTTTGTTTTGTTTATATCGTAAAAGTCTTAAGTTCGAACATTGTTTCCGTTATTCATCTTGCATTTCAATTAAATATTACATGTATGTATTAGATGTCTTAAATATTTTACGTGTTATGAATCATTTATTAAAAGAAATTTTTGAAATATGTAATGATTTAACACACCGATTATATATTTCGAACTTTCTTTACATGTAGACACGAGTTTTGTTCCGATCCAACCAATGGTATCATGTTGACCGTCTCTTTTTGGCCTGACGTTTCCATCCGCATCTAATATTACTAGGCCTGCATGATACCCTGCATCTATATATATATATATGGCTTCCTGTATCTATTAGGCCCCTTCTCACTCTCTCAACAGAAATGGTAAGCATCAACTATCTTTTCTCTTTCTCTCTGTATCTCACTCTTAACATCTATATCTTGTATGTTGATATGGTATTTCAGGCGACATGTTGCAAAGAGAAGGCGGTACTGTTGGTGACGGTGTATGTAGAGCGTCCAAGGAAGAAGAGGGTGTCACAAAATCACCATCACCACCATCACCAACATCACCATCTTCGTCAAACCATCAAACGAGAGGTAATCCTCCATAACCGAGGTCCTTCTGGTAAAGGGTATGATAGGAGAGCCCAGCTTCTTCAGTACTCTCAGCATCTTCAGCAGTCTGCTCGATCAACATCTCGACCACTCTCACCCTCACCATTAAAGTCAAGTTCTTTGGGCCGCTAGAAACCTACAAGCCAAGTAATTATATTTCATACAGAAATGGAAAAAAGATCAACCTGTGTTAGACTGTTAGTTATGATGGTATTGATGTTGGTCACTTGATTAATTTGTTAGATTGTTGCTGTCCAAAGAAAATCAAAACGTCCAGCTTGCCTTGGCAGTCGGAAAATCTTATTCCAAATTTCTTCAGATCTTTGATAAGTTCCCAAGCTAAGAAAGAGAGAAAGAAGAAGAAACATAGTGAATCGATAAGCAATACGATTAAAGCCGCCACGAAAAGTTTAGAGGTAATTAATTACTGAAAATTCATGTGATATTTAAATCAAAGCATGTTATGCTCTTGATCTTTCATATTTTAATTCCCACTAAAATTCGTTCAGATGCAAAAAAGGAAGCGCGGGTTCATTTCAAACTGTTTTTCAGCATTTCATAAGATTAGGTGAAGAAGCTTCAATATATTTGGCAAACTTCAACAATTACAGGAATAGAAAAATGGGAAAAAAAGATTATCTCAGATAAGAAGTTACATTATATATATCTACGGGTGTATATGACCCTTGATAAACAAATAAAATAAATATTTTCTTTCTTATATTGTAATTGATCTTTTTATAGTGACTGTATAATATATATGTTGAGAGAGAGAGAGATGTTAAATTTATGTCAAGTGAATTAATGTTGGCTACCATATCGCCTGTGAAATGAAAATCAATTTCCACGTGCCTGCTACGAGCATGAAACCAGATTGGATGATAAGTAAGTGGCACATCATCCTGCAACAAATGCCACACAAATTAAACAACTTGAATTCGGAGGTGTTCGGTGGATCTCACGCGCCCACTGAACACCTCCAACGGCCTCCCTCTGCCGGTGACACAAAATTCCCATTTTTATTTTCTGTATTTTCTTGTTTTACGTGGGTTATTATCTTCCCTGTCATGAATTGGTTCGATCTTGTGGAGGAGATTCTTGTTGCTAGTGGTCCTTCAATATATGGCTCTATTATCTGCAATACCTTTCTTATAACAATCACTCAACGGTGGCTGTTACCTTTACTATATGGAACTCTTCACCGAGTTCTTTTGCCATTTCTCACCGCCTTGTGCGGTCCTTAAAAAGCTTATTTCTTATTTATGGTTCTTTTGGGATCATGAACGAAACTATTGTCTACTGTCTGGTTTTGTATTTGTTTTTGTACTGCACGTTCCACTTGGGCTTTGTTGTTAGGATGCCCACCCTATCTTGTTGTTTGATTTCCTGCAACCCACTTCTCTTATTTGAGAAAAAAAAAAAAAAAAAAAAACACCTTGAATTGGTTTAGGCATTTATATTATTGGATGTGTGAAACAGGAATTTAATTTGACAAATTGCAAGCAAGAGATCGAAATGGGCTTGTTTGGGAAGCCTATTTTTCCCAACCTTTTTTTTTTCTGTTTTTTTTTTTTTTGGATTTGACATCCACTTTTCTCGACTCAAAATTTTTCAACTAAACTTTTATATATATATATATATTTTCTAGGGTGGCCGAGCCCCCCAGCCAACTGCTCCGGGTTCAATACCACCCCAATTTTTTTTAATACAATTTTTTTTCCTGTTTTCTAATTATATTTTTTCTAATTTTATTTTATATTCTTTAAACCATCTAAATATAATCTCAAATCTTTTTTTTTTTTTCTCGATATTCACAATTTTGAGTTGAGTCGAAAAGAATTCCCATCATTCTATCGCTGTTTAACCCACATCTTATTTGTCAAAAAAAAAAATAGACCAAGAATGAGATAGTTTGATTATAGGATATTTACAAATGAATGTAATACAAATACAACGAAGTTTGTGGCCTGTAAATCATTTGTAACTGAGGTATTGGATCAAGATTCCTGAGTATTGTTGAAAGACAAATTAATGTGTATAAAAGATCTATTGGGATCGTTGCTGCCGAGTATACTCCCAGACAGCAATGGCACCACTGACATGAACATTGAGAGATCTAACAACCCCCAATTGTGGGATCTCAATGCAAGCGTCCAAGATATGTATTATATCCACAGGTATACCCTCCTTTTCACGTCCGAGGACTAGGACCTGGCAAAATGATGAATTAGGCAGATCAATTTGATATACAGATGATTTACCAAAAAGATGAACATGAAAAAGATTACAGATAGAATTGGATAAAATTTTAAAGTTTCCAGTAAATGGATTGGAATCACTTCCACCAATACACAATTGAAACAGAAAAATGTGAGGCCAGCTAGGACTGTGCACCGACTCCTACGGATTCAGAAAGGCCTCTTCTGGCTTCCGCCTCTATCGAAGTCGAAAAAGTCGGAAGTTTTTCCAAGCCACTTCCGCCTTCAAAAATTAAGAGTTAGAATCAGTCGGAATAGTCGATGGGTTAAAGATGAAAAGATCTCATATATTTGTCTTCGTTGGACAAAGATGAAGAGATCTAACAAAGATCTCTTTGCCTTCTTTTGATAATGACGCTCCATTTACGTCCTCGTTTGACAAAGACGAAGCATCTTCCTCTTCCTCAAGCTTGTCAAAGATGAAAATTTTGGGAGATGGATTCGAGCAAAGATGAAGACCCATGGTAAAACGGAGATGCCTGTAAATGGATTTTTTTAATATAAAACTAGTAAGGCCGGGCCGGAATTTATCGAAAACCAACTTGGGTTCCCAACTTTGGTTGGAAATCCATATTGATATATGACATCTGACCCTCTTTTGTCAGAAGCCGACCCGCATGGGTCAGAAACAAGTAGGTGCCGGATCAGAAATCAGAATGGCGGGTTTTTGCCTACCCCTAAGACCAGTACCCCGCGCAGGTGGAAGAAATGGGGAAAAACAAGAAGTCAGCTAAAAAAAATTCTTAGGCAGAAGTTAGCTAGTTGAGAAATTGCAAAATTCCCTCTCTTTTCCTCACTGACCAGCAAGCCTATGTGATCTTTTTTTAAAAAAAAAAAAAAATCTTTTCTGTTTTTTTTCTTCTCTTTTATGTGTAGCTCTGGTGAACCTTTCTTAACTACGCATTACAGTAAGAATGGAAAACAACTACAGATATAAATAATGCATTGCATTAATTTCCACTGATTTTACATTTTTTTTCAATATTAAAACTGGAAGGCCTGAGTTTGTAGAACTTACCGTCTTTGTGGGAAAGACATACTGGTCAAGAGGTATACTATTTGCAGTTTGCTCTAATCCCAATATAGAGAACCCTTCTCGTTTCTTTTTCTCTAGGAATACCTTCACACTATTCACGGGAACTTCTATGATAGGAACCCACTTCTCTGCTGTCACACTGGAAAACAAAACAATGGTTTTGAATTACTGACCGAAAGACAGCCCAAATATTACCTAGAACTTTAAACTGGAAAAGCTCCACTTAATTACTATGAACTTTCATCGTTTTTGCAATCACCTCCTAAAGTTAAAAAATTTTCAATTTTTTAACGTTGAATATGCTAAATTAAGAGTTTTTAAACTTTAAGAGGTATTACAAAAGCGATAAAAGTTCATGGAGGTTAAGTGGAGTTTCCCCCGGTAAATAATATATAGAAAAATTGATGTGACAGGGAAGAAAAAACCAAAATGTGTGGATTTTCGAATGGTCTTTGAACACTCTTTAAAAATAGACAATTAGTTTGTACCTCAAACTACAGAGAGGTGCAATCAATTTCTGATTCTTAACATAAATATTCAACAGAAATGACCAGATAAACTGCTACCATGCATTTTCATATTACTTATTTAAGTTTCATATTCTTTTGTCATAAAGCATAACTTCCATTATGATCAACTTGTTGAGGCAAATTCAAATGCCAAAGGTAATTAAACCTCTAATTTTCAAATAAGTTTATATGGGAAGAAACATAATGGAGCCTTTTTTCTAGGTACGTAAAACATGATGTAGCCATTAAAATGCTCTTCTATATAAACATGATATCAAGCAAGTATATAGGGGTCCAATGATTATATTCCAGATCCAACAGTAACTAAGATTCAGAGAAGGAAAAGAATGTAAAGAGCTTAAAACAGAGGGCAGTTGGCTATTATCAAGACCTGATGAGTTGGAACTGTTTATCACGTAATATGTTTGCATCCGCAATGGCCAATCCTGATGCCTTAAAAACCTGCCAGTAACAATGACCAGGAAAAACAAGCTAATAATATCGCCAAAACCATGAAAAGCAAAAAAGAAAAAGAAAAACCCAACAAAAACAATTATTATAACTGCCTACAACATACCTCACATGTCCGTGCTAATCCAGCAAGGTTAGGTATACGATCAAGCAGTGATGCTACTAGGATAAGAGGTTGCTGACTAGCTCTTATTCTTTCCATAGCTAGACTTCTAGACTGAAAGAACTGATCTAGAAGCTGATCATCCTTCTCCATTTCTGCTTCACATAGTGCAAGTATAAATTTATTAGAAGAGTCAGAAAACAATATTCATTTGCCATTCAGTAGTGACAACACTAAGTTTTCAATGTGAAGCAATCAGTATCACACCTTTCAACCGCATAATGATTAGGTACAAAGAGAAGTGGGACCAAAACCCAATGCTCATATTTTAGTGTCATCAGGGTAAAAGGTATGATTGTAGCTGTTTTAGATTTTGTTTCCCACAGAGATGAGGTGGAGCAGAATATAAGCTTCATAGTTGTTAAATCATCAGTTATCCGAAAAAGTTAAGCGGATAGAAAAGGATAATCATTTCATTAATAATTCAACACTTCCCCTCATATGAGTGACCAAACAACACATAGAATACTTTAATTGAAATGAGGAATAAAGTATGGAATAAGGGTTCAAACTCAAGACCTCTACTCTGATACCATATTAAATCACCCATAATCTTAAAAGCTTAAACTAATAGGAAATAATAAGTTTAATATTTAATTAATATTCTACCTGTGGGTTCAAATTTTCCCTGAATAAGTGGGACTCAACATGTGAAATATTTAACTCTAACAGGATAAATTACAAAGTCAATGTTCAAACCCAGGACCACTATGATGTCTATCACACAGGAAATAGATAACATGTGCTTTTGCTTGAATCAATACTCATGATGGTACAATTAGCTGCTTCCTTTTCATCTCTAATTAACTTCATTAATTTATACATACCAACAAGTTGTTTGTAAGATTCTTTGTTGCCGAAGAAGGAACTAGCATCGTTGTCTTTCTTCTCATGTTTAGAGAGAGTAACCTTCTTTTGAAAATCCAAGCAAGCATCTTTGGGCAGCTGGCTAAGCAATTTTTCTTCTTTGGCATTACATGACGGCTCCATGCAGTCAGGATCTCCATCAATTCTCATGCTCTCATTCTTTATAGTCACCACATCCCTTGCCATTGAACATCTAAGGTCTTCCCTGGCGTCCTGCAACACTGAAAATGAGATACAAGCCCTGAAAAAGAATGCACTAAAAAGTGATCAAGTTCTTACATTTAGAAAGGTGAGCACTCGCTCCATAAGGGATATGGGTACGCATTCAAACTCAAGTTCCTTCAACAAACCAAATAAATAAATAAATAAGATACATAAAGTATCAAAAAGGATCATCACTTAGTGCTGGTCCCTACAGATTGAACTAAAGCTCATTGGTCAAACAGACTCTGAATGATTAATATGAACATGGAAGTGATTGCACAAATGATGCCATGTTCTTACATGTATGAGGTAAAACAACTTCTTATTTCCAAACGATATCAAATCTATTTTTAGAAAGAATAATATATTTACAATATCAACTGATTATAGACAACCCTTGAACAAAATTTTGTAGTTCATATGAAAACAAAACATGTCCATAGACCATTTGTACTATCAGGAGAAAAATGTCATTCTCAGCAGTATTTCACAAAAAAAAAAGACCAAGTGACAACAAAGAATATTTTTGCATTGCTTTTTTATGGTAAAATGTCCTTCAAATTTAAACTATGTCAGATATTTAAATAAGGAAAACAAGAAAGTATTCATGACACAAAAATATGCCAGAAGTTAAAAATCTAGGATAGAGGCCTTATTGTTGGGTTTTCTAACCATATTTTGGTACATATATATTACTTAGGGGTAACTTGAATATTTAACCTGATATGGTTTTAACAACCAGAAAAATTATTACCAATTACAGTTAGGAAAGCAGTATTCCCATTATTGCTTGCACCATAATTCAAGCAAAGTGCCCAAATATATGCAGTACTTCGCTTTCCATTAGTCTTTAAAGTTTTTGAGTATTTAACGCATGCAACTCTTGCCCAAGTTCTCATATTAGTACATACATGGAGGCTATTTGCTACCTTTTTTTTATTTCTTTTGCTTCATTTTATGCTGTTTCCTAGAACGTCTATGATACTCTGATAGTATTATTATTGTAAATGGTTAAAAATTCTCTGTGCTTCCTATCTATTATCTCTATTCCAAAAAGGCTAAACTTGTAAACTAGATTGAGTTCAACAAAGAAGTCCCAGACCTCAACACGATTGATGAAAATTCCAGCTGGAGTGACAGAACTTTTGGGATTATAGGCATCAAGATATCCTTCCATTGATGCTCGTAAGCTGAAATAGGCATGAAATCAAGAGAACCTATCAGATATGCTTTTTTTATTTTAAAAAAAAAAAAGGGAAAAAAAAAAAGAAAAGCCTAGACCTATTAATTAAGCTCATGTTCTGCTTTACAGCCTGTTACTGGTGAAAAACATGTTCAAACTACAATATACAAGAGAGACAACCACCCTACAGGCGTCTAAAATCTAAAAATTTTCCAGAACTATTCAATGATAGTACAAATTAATGACTTGATATCTTCCATTAATAAATGTGAAAGTATCATAATATGAGAAGCAATAAGAAATGGGTGAGACACTTGGTTTTGCCCATTTATTTAATATTCCTGCCAGTAAAGATGGCCTTGCTCAGAGTTCTTTAAAACATAGGTGCTACCATTGTGTTTCAAAAATTACAATCAATATAGGCCATACCATGTCTTATGAACTGACATTATATTATATAAAACTTTGAATAATTTTTTTTTTTAAGAATAATAATTCATTAGAAGAAGAAAAGCTCACATACATGAAAAGTATACAAGAGAAGCGACCACCCTATTGGGGATGAAAATCTAAAAAGCTAACAAGATCTACAAGATTACAGGAAGAGAAATTTTTTATAAATAATTGAGATATCATCAAAAGCGTAAGGCGGTCCCATGTGCACATGAAGTATACAAAAGAAGCCACTTAACTAGTAGGGACAAAAAAAAAAATTATGGTAACTAATCACCAAAGGAAAAACATAAGTAGCTGTCCAAAGATACGCATAGTTGAAAAATAAAGACCTAATTTTCTCAAAATCCTCTCGCATCCCTCAAAATTTCTATAATTTATTTCCTTCCATAGACACTACAAAAGGCACGAAACCACAATTTTCCACACCGCATCACTCCGAGTGTTGCCGGCAGTCCACTAACAAGCATACAAATCAAATACTTGTCTAGGCATAACCCAAGACAACCCAAATCGATTGAGGAAAACATTCCAAATGCTCCACACTTTGAATAATATACATATATGTGTGTGTGTGTGTGTGTGTGTACATATACATAATTTATACTACATAGAAGCGGATCTGCAGTTCTGGCGGATACATAATGATTGTACTTCATTCATAAAATCTTCGACATCATTCTCACTGACCCTCACCAAACTGTATTATCCACACTGCAACCCTCGTTCTATTTGTCCAAAATAACCCAAAACATGTTGAAACATTAAATTTGGTCTTTCTACTAGGGTCCCCTGTTTCTGATGTTGAAACAGAACTATTTCATGCATTTTCAAGAAAAATAAACAAAAATGGGTCCTAGTTCCTGCATTTGACTTCCCAACTACATCAGAATGGGAATACGATAGTTCAAAGAGCATCTCCATTGGGTTATTGCATATTTAACAATACTATTGTTTGGAAAATTACGGCAAACCTCTATCTCCTTTTTGATAAGTAAATCAATCTTATTGCACACAGGGAGTACACATGAAAAACACTCACTTAGGGAGAGGGAAAGGAACACATATTCAAAAACTCTACAAAGTTAGCAAAGTGAGAACTATTGATAGCAACTATCTACCCATAGAGAGTTTTGAACAATATATCTTTTAATACTACCACCGTTCTCTCACAATCTTCAAAATTTCAGAAATTGCGTTCTCTCCAAATGCACCACATCACGGAATAGGGACCCATCCCCCAAGCCTATAAGTTACTATGACTACCAAACTGGCCATTCCAACTAGCCAAGAACTCCACCACCCCGATTGGGCATTACCCACTTTACCCCGAAAAGACAGAAAAGTGATACCCACAATTCTCTAGCAACTCCGCAATGGAGCAAAAGATGATCTATGGATGGATTCCCCACCGTTCCTGTACATGCAAGACCCATCACTATTAAGTGCCTCTTTCTTAGATTATCCAAGGTCAGTATCCTTCCTAATGCTTCTGTCCATACAAACAAAGCCACTCTTGTAGGCCCCTTATTTTTCCGTATGCTCTTCCAAGGAAAGATAAACCAGCAGGGGGGCTAAGCAAAACAGGCTCTTTTCCATAAATGCCAAACAGGCACAACAATAATATCATTAGTGGTAATTTCCAATTCATGATGGTCAACAACAACACTTGAAACGCAAAATTTTCCCAACCATATATCTAGAATCCTTACCATACCTAAGAATTAAAAAGAAAAAAAATCACTAGCAAGAAGCTTCTGAAAAGCATTCACCACAAAAGGCAACAACCTTATCTGTATTTTAAATTACAGACACAGACGAAAAACATTAAAATTAGACAGGCGTTACTAGATCAAATGAAATGCTATCATACAACAATGCTAATTTCAATTGACAAGCATGGAATATTTTCATTATGTCATGAGATCCTTTACAAATAAACACTCACATACAGTTCACAGCATTAACAAATTATAATGATCTCAGAAACATGATATGTAAGAACTGTTAGTAAAAATTATACCGCACACAATCAGAGTTTTTTGCCAGGTATGCTTTCAAATCCTCAAAACATCTTTTCTCTAAAGGTATTATCTGAGACGCTCCAGAATCCGATGTAGGAAACAGTTTGCAAATAACTTGGTACACTAGCAACTACCAAAAAAGAATAAAGAACATGACTCATATAAATGAGAAAAAAAATAAATTAGAAAGCATGTAAAACTACAGGGTTTATCAGCACTGACCTGGGTGAAACCACGTAAGCTGTGATGATGTGACGTTAAAAATGGAACTATAGGAGGAAGTAACTCATTCAAATGCCTGGCTTCAGATGCGTGGAGGATGACATTAGCTGCTATAAATACATAAGAAGAGAGCGCCTGCATTTGATGACCAAAGTTACACAGCAATGCGGAGTACTACAATATATGTGGACTACCACATATCATGCAATTAGTGAACTTCTAGCAAAGACAGTGGCAGGTCAGCCCACAATTTTTATATTATAATATGATTATAAGTATAGAACAAGAATTGAAAAAACAATTTTCCAGGATTGATGGTCTGTTCCAATCAGAGCAGAAAACCATAATTGAATAAAACAAACCCAGCACATATCATTCTAAAAATCAATGCTGCTAACTCATTTTCTTCAATATTTTAATTGCAAAATGAAGTATCTAATAAAGTATGCAATCAAAGGATAAAATAAAAAAACATGCATACACTATCCATTTATAGTATGTACCCAACTCCAAACTGTTGGGATTAAAAATTGATTGATCCGAGTTTAAGCCATATCTGGAGGTCATTATGATGCAGCCTACTACCGTTCAACCACTCAGAATATTACATTCATGACCATACAGTTTATGCTCAAAATTGCCTTTAGAACTTTGTTGGCATCACTTTCCCATACAATTATCCTTTCACAGACTCTCCTTGACCTGAAGAACAAAAATGGAAAAACAAAGGAAAGGCATCGTATGTCCATACTGTAAACAGTCAGATGGCACAACTTACCCATTCAAAGCATCATAATTGTAGAGAACTTTAAGGAAGACTTTTTTCCCTACAAACTATTTAATATCCAAAGAAAAGCCTTAAGAGGGGGCTGGATGTATTGTAGAAGGCTGAGTTTCTGATTTGTCTCCTAATATTAGACTTGTTGGCCATTTTATTTCCTTTATAGAAAAAAAAATTTATAAATAAATTTACCAAGAACAAATCAGGATTGCAACCAAAGTACATAAGAACTATACAAGAGAGAATCAAATAAAAAGAAAAGGAAAGAGATAAAGATTACACTCAAGGAATGAAGGTCAGAAAAGGTAGATTAGGCCATCCAACCATATAAACTGGCAAAGGAAATTTTGCTTTATGATCGAGAACAGAACATTCCAGCACAATATTTACCTGAGGCCTCATGTCATAATCTCGTAATATAGGAACTAATTGCTCCCCCACCTGTCATTTAAGCAAAATATAAGAATTAATGTGAGAAGCTACAAGCAGTGGTAATAATAACTAGACGTGCCCCAAAAATTGTCGATAAAACCACATAAGAACAAAACTCCGGAATCCAAGCAGGCATGAGAGTCACAGCCATAGGTCAAGTCATAGACACAAATTGTTAAAAGATGGCACTCACACGGAGTTGCATGGGTTATGCCTCGTAGGGTGAGCGAGTTGTTGGCAAGTTGGAGGGAACAATTGGGACACCATCCTGTTTTGAAAAAGTGGAGGTTGGCTCCTTTGTATTTAATATGGGGTATTTGGAGAGAGCTGAACATAAGGAGCTTTGAAGATCGTGAGACTATGATGTTAGAGTTGAAAAAGATGATGTTCCAATCCCTTTATACATGGAGAGTAGCACAGAGTGGTTTGTATATTTCTAATTTTTCTGAGTTCTGAAGTTTTGTTCTTCTTTTCCTACACTTGGGGGTTATCTTTGTATATTTACTGTGTACTAATTAAAGTTGCACTCCTCTTGGCTTTGAATGAATTTGCATTACTTATCAAACAAACAAACAAAAATTACGCATTGTTGTGGTAATAACTATGAGAACTGAGATAGAGTGTCCCCATTACATGATAGACTATAAAACCTATGTCAAAACAAACCACTCCACTAGCTTCACAGTTATCATTCTAGCACTTCACCGCTTCAATTTAAGTGTGTGAATGCCAAACATTATCCTAAGAGTTGAACCAACTACCTACTCAAAGCAATCCAACTCTACCTCCATAAAAGCAACAAGAAAAAACCCAGTTAGGTTGGACTGCGGAGTTGTGTAAACCTGGTTAAGCCAGATTGTAAAATTGTTCAGGTATGGTAAGATAATTTATGTGTTTCCTCTGTTCTATTATTATTAATGTCAAAACTGACGCAAACTTTCTTAATATTCCAAGTCAAAACTGGCCAATGGGCTGTAGTCCAACAGGCACTTCCACCCCCTCAAACATGAGGAGGTGAGTGAGAGGGTGTGACTTCTAATCCTGTGGGGTATGTGAGTCAACTTACCGAGCAAAAATCTTTCCAAGTCAAAACTGAACAACCATAAAAACGGCTGGCTGTATTTGCCCTGTAAATTCAATAAAACTATCCTTACCAACGATGGAAACTTCAAGTAAATATTTATTGCAAATGTCTCCAGGTATTGGCGGACAGCAGGTAAGTTGTTTCTCTGCAGAAATCAAAACGAGAATAGAGGCAAATTATTACAGTATAGAAATTCAACATACTCAATTGTGCATGAGCATTGTAGCACCCACCAAAGGTTGGATATGTAATTAACATTTTTTTATAAGATATGTAATTAACATTATGCTTAACATATATCAACAAGGTTTCCTCCTCCTCACTCCATTGTAATTGCATTCTAGGGGATTACAATTACAATTATGTGGTGTTATCCCCAAGAATGTGATGCTTGGGAGTCTAGATTCCAAGTGACTAAAAATTGAAATGGTTCTTCCTCAAGAAAGGCTAATTTTTCTTTTTTTTTTTAAGCAAAAGAAAAAAGCAAATTATTTAAAGGAGAGAACAAGAAAATTTTGTTAAGCAAAAATTTACTCACACTGAGGGATATATGCAAGCTTCGTGTAACATGCCCAACTATGTCTTGACGAGCAAATCGTGATAAGACGCATATCATCTGCCAAGCACGTATTTTGCGCCTGTGGATCTGTCAAAAGTAGAAGTAAAAACGATATTTCATAAGTATAGCAAAGAAATATAAACATAAGTAGAACTTATAATCAATGGTATGTGAACTGATTCAACTATGCAAAACTTCTGAATGTAAAATTCCCATATCCTCCATTAATTTTCTGCTCAAGTGATAAAATGAATTTCGGTATATTTCTCATAAAATATTGAAGGATTTTGCAAGTTTTACCATTCAAGCTCTGAATAATTCTCAACTCCCTATTCTATTTTTTTTTTTTTTTTAACTAAACTCCCGATTCTAATGAGTTAAAAGGAAAAGGATGCTCACCGCACTGTACTTTTTATACAAATCCTTCGCAAGGTCCTTGTCATTTACCTACATTAATAAATGATCAACACTACAATGCCATAATAATAGATATGTGCTTTTCTGTAAAAGGAAACTGATACGCATTGGAAAAGTGAGATGAAAACACCCCAAAAGTGACAAAAAGAACCCATATCAATCTATCCATACTTTACTGTAGCTGAGTGCTTAGAGTATCAGTCGTAATTGAGCCTAAGACATATATGCAACTAGGGAAAGTAAAACAAAGTCATAAAACCAATGACCATTGAGGATTAAATTGTATCTGTTTTTTTTTTTTTTCTGAGGAACCATGTAATGGAAAAAAGCCCAAAGAGAAGGTGTAACCCTACATGGGTAGCATACACGGATCATATGGGGTGGTATGGAAAATTATCAGGAGGAGTTGGTGAAAATTTCTACGCATACTAGATTTGAGGTGGGCGACAGCTCTATGATCAGATTTTAGAATGACGCGTGGTGTGGTGATCAGACCCTTAAGGTAGCTTTTTCAGAATTATTCAGCATTGCTTATTTAAAGGATGCTTTTGTGGCAGATCATTTGGAGTTTTCTAGTGACTCTGTCATGACTAGGAGGTGGATTTCTTTACCCCATTTTTCAATTTGTTGTACTCCTTCAGACTGAAATGGGTAGTGAAGACAAGATTTGTTGGGCCTCTTCCAAGAGATTGCTCGATGTCAAATTGTTCTATAATGTCCTAACTCCTCATGATAGTACTCCTTTCCCATGGGGGAGTATTTGGCGGAATAAGGTTCATTTGAGAGTGATGTTTTCTGGTTGGTCAGCCGCTTTGGGGAAGATCCACTATGGATAACCTAAGGAAGCGACATATGATACTGATGAGTTTGCTAGTGCCTTATGGAAGACTATTTTTAGTCTTTTTGGGTTAGACTAGGTCATGCCTAGACGAGTGGAGACCTCTTTGCCTATTGGAGAGCACTTGGTAGTTTTCATAGTGCAACAATGTGGAGGATAGTTTCGTCCGACCTAATGTTTTACCAAGAGAAGAGTTGGCTCCGCCTCCAACTACAAAATTTGATCCCATCCTTCAACAAAATTAAATATTGAATGTTTAAAAACATAAGAAATAATCAAAATAAATCTCCTAGTACATCTCATAAAAATGTAAACTACCAGAGTCACAAGATTGTCAAAAAACTAACTGCTTTCAATCCTAGAACCTAAACCTTCTAATGCTAACCTCAACTCAATGGGTTACCACTAGGCTCTCAAAACCATAATAAAAATATGTGTGTTAATGCCCAATAAGTAGAGCAAATAATGGGGTTGAACCCTTTTTAGGATCTTTATACACCAGATACTCGTCTAAGGAACCTTCAGACCTCTAGTTCCTATCAAGCTTCATAGAAGGAATGAACCATAAACCTTCTAAAAAAACAAAGTTGTAGATCCAAGTTCTTCTTCTTGCAATCATCAAAGCTTCGAGCATTCTTTTCTCTCTAAATGCCACATTAAAAAGGAAGGGATTATATTCCATACAAAATTGGCATCATTCCGAATGACCCTTCCTTTCCAACACACCAGAAGATCTGCCAACTGTCTAATAACTCCTAATCTTGATTTGGTCACATGAAAATAATATTTCATGTTCGAATTCCATCACCCAATATACCTATTTAAGAGGCAACACCATTTGTATCCTCAGATAGGATAAATAAAAAAGTATACAATCTTCAGTGGACATGTCTGAAATAGTACTTGCACTTGCTATATCATGTAAAGGGATGCTAGCCTACAGAAGATATGAAACACCACCAATAATGAAAATCAAAAGTCAAGAGTTGTTGACTAATTAAGATCACAAAAACAATTTAAGCCACGTGCTAAGTGATGCACCTCCTAATCTACATATATTGCCATATAGATGGGAAGAAACCACAAGACACTGGAAGAGGCAACGCTAGCAATATCTTCCATTCCTTTGATATCAAGGATCCAATCTTTGACCATGTTACAGTGGCAAAATGGTCATTTTGCATTTCCTAAATTGATAGACCTAAGTGTCAAACATTGACCATAATAAAAATAGAGGCAAAGTTCAAAAATATAATTTAGCTTTATAAATAATATTTCTAAGAGACTGAGAAGATTCATGATTACAAAATTATGGAAGGTTAGACAACACAAAACCTTAGCAATTCCAATATGCAAATATATAACACACTGCTATACTTTTGTAATTTTTATCATTTCAGTCAAAAACATTTAGCCTTTGGGCGAGAATTTGAAACTTTGACGCCAATCAAAAAGGATAATACAGCATAATGAAAAAGCTACCGCAGAATCAAGAAGCTCCTGCAAAAATAATTTTCCTGACTCCAAAGCAGCATGGCAATCTTCAGTTTCATTCTTCGATCCCACCATATCAGCCAAGTCAGCTAGCTTGTAAAACAGAACAGCAACCGAAACACGTCCATACAACTCCGTGTTGATAAATGCCTGACAAGAGAAACTACCAAGTTATATTGCAAATATGAATAGTTCTATAATGTAATCTAAACTTGATAATTAAGTACTTGCAATATGTAACTAACAGCATTAGCAAACCATGAGCAATGAACCATTGAGCAAGCAGTCGCCATGTTTTCCAGATAACGCCTAAGTTTAGCTATTAGTAACGGGAAACCAAAAGCCATTTTTGTGCGCTAATCCACCAGGAGAAGCAAAACTAACTAAAGAGAACTCATTGATAAATTGTCTTTTGATTAATGCCACTAGGATAAAAAGTAACACATAATTAAGCTAGACCATAGATTGATTGCAAGAATACTTGGTCTTTCTCAAGGAGTAGCCAAATTAAGAATTGATTGAGGCACCATATAAGAAACCATCCAAGCAAGAATGAACCACCAATAGATACATATACATGAAGCCAAGACTGAGTAGAGAAGGAAGAGGCTCATGTTTCACATTCTTACCCATGAAGAACGTGTTCTACATTAGTAAACAAATTTGGACAATTGAGAGAAGATTTTTTGAAATAGACTAAATCACTTGATTAAGTCTTGCATTAAACAAAGTCACCCCCACCCCGCCCCCCCACAACAAGAGAACTATTTGAACATGCCTCATTTCCAAGTTGAATAGCCTGCCTCTTCTTAGAATAATGCTACATCCCACTTAAGACAACAACAACAAAATAATTTTTTTATAGAAGTCTTCCACAAATTGTAACCAAATATAAATTTCTATCTCTATGCCTTAAGCATGGCCCATATATATATATATATACATACATATATGGTAAGAAAAGGGTCACTTCTTAGTTTTTATTTTGCCTATCCAGAAGACTCTCTCGCTTAGCTGAAGATGAAGTTTTTCATAACATCTCCCACTTGTCCCAAAGCAACTATGTACTCAACATGTAACGAATTGTGTCAAATAACCACATAAGCTTTATATATTAGATGAATAATGCTAGACATACTCCCATTTCACTCACTCCTACTCTCATACACCCTTAGGTGGCACCCACTCTCATCATTGGATTTGGGATAGAATATAATTGGATTTTGATCCCACAGTGAGAGTGGTAGCCACCTAAGGGTGTGTGAGAGTGGGAGTGAAAAAAATGGAAGTGTGTGTAGCATTATTCATATTAGATAGCTTACTTCAGTCAACTCAGGGCTAGTGCTTTTTGCCAATAATGACACTTCAGACCTTGCATCAAAATTGTCTGCCAATTCACCTTCAAAATCCTCATCAAAAGCAACTGCAAAATAAATATCACAGCTGACTAGCGATCGTATATGAAAGGGCAAGGATAACCAAATAATTATGAAAATAATGCGTGAAAAAAAAAAAAAAAAAAAGAGGCATGAAACACACCAGAACCATAGAGAGATAGCAGTTTGAGCTCTTTCATGTAGTACTTAATAGTCCTGGGATTTGAGAGCCAGAGCCCTGTCAAGTGTAATGCTGCAAGACGGATTGTGCGAGGACTTTTTTTGCCTTCCTCAATAACGTTTTCAATGAACTGCAAGACATACAAGATATCATTCGCTAAAGTTTAGTAGGTAATTAGCAAATAAACATGTGCGCGCGTACACGCAAGAGACAGAGAGACCACATACCCACTTGAGAGGCCCAGGTTCACTGTTAGCTACATGCATTTTCTCATCACCAAAGACTGAGCAATGCAAAACAGAAGACAGAAGTGCAGCAATAGGTGCAACCCTCCGCTTGTTGCAGCTGATATGCAATATCCAAGAGGAACGAACCAAATGCCACATCATCTGAATCATATAATTGAGAATCACTATAAGATTTGTGAACAAGTTAAGCATTTTCATTTGGAGAAACATGATCTGCGACAAAGATTACAATGATAAAACTTATAGATGGACATTGGAAAGTCATGGATATTCTCTTTTATTACTGATGAAATGCTGCAATTTTATTGAGAGAGAGAGAGAGAGAAAAGCCAAAGGACCATTTCTCTAGACACAAGTGAACTAAGATGTGAACAGAGTAAAAACTGTAAACAAAATAACAAACACAAGCAATCAGTGGAAGCATCCTCAAAAGTCCTCCAGAAGTTGCTCTATCTTTGACACCATTAGAAATAAAACTTTTGCAATCAAAGAGAAGCAAATATCATGAGCATGAGAACCTACCTCGGCCCACTAAATCGCTCAAACTGTAAGCAACTGAACAAATAAAGGTTGAAACCTTAAATATAAGAAATCTCTCCTACCGCCATCAACCACCCTCAAAATCCCAACCATGACAGCCAGACTCATTGTAGCATCAAAAAGTTCAAAATAATAACCCGAATGGGCCATCACATGTTACTGTATGTAGCAGGCAGTGTATATTCTATGCAATTTGACTTGTCAAAAAGATATACTCTATCACTATGCAATTTTTTTTTTTTCTTTTTTAAAGAGAAAAAGAAAGCAATTTTCTTAATCAAACAAGTATTTCCTAATCTTATGCCTGCTATAGTTTCCAGTGGAGGATGTGAAGAACAATGGGGATTTGGAAATGGTTATGGTGTTATAGTGAGGAGGGTGATCACCTTTGGAGACTTTTTTTGAAGTAAAATATGGAGAGTTTGAGGTGTATAGACATTAGAAGTGGTTCATAGACCTCATATTTGCAGTCTTTTTTAGAAGTATTAAGGCAGAGGATAGATTTTAAGCTTTTGTTGAATGATTGTGCTTGTTTGGGTGTTCTAGATATGCATTCAACCTCCTGAATGGTCTCTCTCTCTCAGGTCGGCCCGTAATAGCACCTACCGATGCCCTCCTTTAGTCTATTTCTCTATCCTGGCGTCTTCCTGGGTATTTGTTTTTGATTTCCAGTGATGGATTCTCTGAGTTGGTTTTACGTTGAAGCGATCTTTCAGTTGTGGAGGGGCAGTCAGAGTTGCATTTTATGGAAAGGAGCAGAGGGGTTTCCCGAGCAGTGTACATGGGCAAGGTTACTGTGGAGTTGTTGGCTAGTGTGGAGGTGGTGGTCCAAGCAAAGGGTCACTGTAGAGCTTTCGGACAGTGAATGGGCAGTATTAGTAGGGGCGTCTAGGCCAACTGGCAATCCCAAATTCTCGCCTGCTCCGTCAGTACAGGGGAAACAAAGGTTGTTTTGGGTGACAACTTGGATATGCGCAACTGGAGACAACTGCTGATTTGACTTCAAATGGCTGTGGAACATTGTATAGTGTTTAGAGATGAGCCATGATTTCAATGGGCTCGGGATAGAGGCAGGCCATGCTAAAGAATCTGACCCGAAGCCCAAGTCAAAGGGGGAAGGCCCTGCTCACTTCACCAACTTGCTCAAGTGATTTAATCCTGGGCCCAAGTGATTATAAGTCCACTGCTTTTAAGTTACTAGGCCCAGGTATTCGGGAAAGGGGGTCTCTCTTGATGTTTCGGGCTTTATGAAGGAATTGAAGCCCACTGCTAAAGGGAGCGCCCGTCTGTCATTGTATTAACCCCGTGTACGATTTTCCTCTCAAATCAATAACATCTTTTACTACTCATCAAAAGAATATGCATAAACATAAAAACATCATGCTCTGTAAGTCAGAATACAGTCAGACTGAAGTAGTTGGTCTGTGTTGACTTAAAAGTAAAACATAGTTCATGATGCAACTGCATTGACTGGCAGCTAGAAACAATGAAACATCACCCATCGCAGCGCACAAGCCCTCTCCAGAAAATCATAGCAATAATTAAACCTGACCTAGAGTGACATCAATAGTTGTATGACTAGAAATTTACTGTCCGCATCAACATAATCACAAACATATCCTACCTTGCATCACAGATACACAAAGCACGCACACAACCATATCCATCCAGAATAAGGGATAAATTACAGATAAGCATGCATATAAAGACAAGGAAGTTGAGTAGTGAACCTGGACATCCAAACCATTGCATGAGGAAACAGAATGAAATGTTCCATTAGCAAATAGCCCCAAAGCCAATCTGACTGATCTCAGCATGGATAAAACAGAGACTTCCCCAGCATTCTCGAGGCTGCCAATTTATTTGGAGGCGGAGAGTAAATACACAGAAAAACAAAATTTTAAAAAATAAAATCCATTAGCAGTCTAGCCATAATTGTAACTACAAGTTTGGTCTAGAAGCCAAATTTGAACATTAACTGACAGAAGATGCAGACCAGTTCTCCACTAACGTGTGAAGCCAAATCAAGAGATCTCAAGTGAGGGTAAAGCACGGTTAATCTCAATTCCTTAAAATTTAGAAAGAAAAAAAAAAATTAACCTATAGACGAAATTTCAATGTGTGATTGAAGTTAGAGAGAGAGAGAGAGAGAGAGAGAGAGAGTTGATTAAGAAGAAATATGCATAAATACTGAAATTGGACGTGATTAATGCCCCGATAACTGCTCCCTAAATGAAAAAGTTTAAAAAGAAAAAGAAAATTATATTTGATGAATTTTAAAAAAAAAAAAAAAAAAAGAGGGGGTGCGGGTTGGGGGGAGGAATGGCGGCTTTGAGACCTACCACTCATTTGGTGATAGGTGATTGGCCGCCTCTCAGTGAGGGGAGGGAGGCCTCACATAAAAAACGCTATTCTTTTTTTTTAACATTTTATTAAGGGTAAATTTGTAATTTAGGGTAAAATTCCTTATGGAATGTATGATTGGCATATGGCATGTCAAACACAAGCCATATGCCATCAACTAAATGACCTGACATGGCATGCCATTAATTAATTGATCGGTAGGTTGACAGATGACCTTATTTGAAATTGGTATAAAAGCTAAAAACCTAATTATCAAACTTGGAAACCCACGGGCTAAATTGCAATTGATTGAAAACCTAAAGACTAAATTTGATTTTTCCCGAGCTTAAACCTAAAGTACAAATATTTAATAGAAGAAAAAGTATTAACTGTAACACAAGTAATCTCACCTCTCAACAAGGTCTGTAAAAATCAATCTGAGAATCGCATCTGAGAAAAAACCATTAGTGTCCTCTAAATGAAGCCCACTCACATGAGCATAGCTTGGAATTGACAAAAGAGATTCTAGGCACAGCCACTGAATAAATCACGATCAACAAACAGTTAGGATCTTTTCACTAATTTATCATCAACATATCCACAGATGGAGAAATCTAATCATTGGTGCAGACTAATTAAACTTAGATAAACGAATGATACTAGTAGAAGTTCATAATATATGCATGGCATTGAAAAATGGAAAAGAATCTTAAAAATAGAAGGGGGTGGCCCTATCTGATCATCTTTTATTTAATTCTTCATTTATTTTTTGATAAGTGGTGCACCATCTGATCACATAATTACAGCAAAAAAAAGTTAATGAACTACTACTGCAAGTCTAACACAAACTACAACAATATGGCCATATTACACCCCTTTCAAAAAAAAAAAAAAAGAATCAATTTCCACAGCTTTGACAAGCAGTTTTAGAATTGCAAAAGAAATAAACACGAAAGAAATAATCAACAAAAATATTTTAAAATAAGACAGATCCATAACCTTTGCATTCATTAGAACTGCACGGCGTCCCCTTGCCAAAACTCCAACATTAAGGAGATTATTGATGTTTTGAAGAAACGAAAGAGCCAAGGAATCTAATAGAGGCGCGCCTTCTACTTTAGGCAGCAGGACTTTATCATTTTCCCTGATAGTATCCAAAACTTGAAGAGAAAAGACAGACACTAATGCTCTGAGAACAGGAGCTAATGCTTCATATGCTGCAAGACAGATTTCTGCCCCAGCCTGCTTTGGAGCTTACAGATTATCACAAGTAGCTCATAAGAGACTAACAAATCTTTATGACATAAACCTGCACAAGTTGGGAAATCTATAAAATCTGATACATACCTCTGAATCACAAGATGGAGGTGTAATAGTCTTCAAGAAGAACTTCCACAAAAAGCTGAAAGTAAAATCTACTGAAACATCACTTTTAAACTGTGCACACCATGATAAGATGGCTGCAACAGACTTCATGGCTGTTTCCTGTTTACACGTATAGAAGGAAGACAAAAAGAAATCATAATAATAAATAAATTACCAATAAGGAATACCCAATAAAAGCAACATGGATAAATGAAGAGGCAATGGACTCAACAATTAACAAAAAACAGATAACAGATAAAGACAAGGGCACATCCAAAACTGAGAACAAACCAATTCCTATAGGACAGCATAAGTTAGCAATCACATAACAAAAGGAAAGGGGATAAAAGCAGAAATATCAAACAAAAATGAACGGAAAAAAAAAAAAAACTAGGCATTGATAGAGGAATTTTTCTTTGGCAAAACAATGACCGACCTGACTGAGATTATTATTCAAAAATACAGAATTTATCAAAATAGATATAAATTTAGAACCAATTATAAAAAATTGAAAAAAAAAAAAAAAAAAAAACTATGTTAAAGCTACCAACAAATAGTACATAAAAATAGAAATGTGATAATTCTTTTCTTTAATAGGTAATACTGAATTTTATTTCAAAAGAGGAGATACCTTAAGAATACGGGGGAGTATACAAAAAGTTCACCTAATTTACACAATCTGAAAATTATAAAATTTATAATATGGCTAATAACAAAAGAATGCTCACTTCATAAGTAAATTGTGCAAAAATAGACAAAATAAATGATAAAAGAAAACTGTAAAAAAGAAAAGTTCAGATTAGAATGCATCTGATATGAGTATGTGTTGATGTATGCGTACATGAAATGCACACATGTATCTTTGCAAGTAAATACATTTAACAATACATTCTTTTCCATCCTAGATCTAGTTCATAAACCAGAGAGAAGTGATGTGACGAAAGATTCATACTGCTTGCAGTACGGCAGCGGTGGTGGAAGATGACAACCGGCGTTGACTAGGGCCTCCAAGTTTTCCTCTTACAGAACTAGGCAGAGCCTTGTCCTCCGTCCCAGTGCTGAATGAAAATATGGAACAAGACATATTTGCAAATGAGATCAGTTCCTCCTGCATGCCAGACAGAACTCTGTATTAACAGTACCCTCAATGCTTAAGCATATAATATAGTGCAGAAACATTTACAAGTTTGGTGCAATTAGTTTCCAATACCAATATAAGAAGAAAAATCTTGGGAAACTTCTCAAATGAAATGGCTGCTTCTCCATAATTGAATCGAACCACTGTCTCAAGCACGCTAGATTCTGATCTGCTTTGAACTTTGTTACCACATTCAGCAGCTCTTTCTTGCATTATTTGAAGCTCCATAACCAAGCTCAAGGTGATGATAAGAAACTTCACAGGTATCCACTCCATATCATTGTTTTGTTTGCAAATATTAGCACCATGATTTTGAATAAACTGCACAAACAGGTAAACCCCATGTCAAAAGCTCCTATTGAATGATAACACCACTGATATAAGAGGTACACTTTTTTTAGTAAGAAGAATCCCTAAGATATCATAGTTTGATCCGTGTGTAGGCAGGATCTGAAGGGTCATTGGACCAAAATAAGACATACAGATAACATGCATTTTTGTAGCCAACAAAAGAATATTATATGCTGCTTTTTCTGCAGTCAATTAGCAATAGTATTTTGAGAACAAAAGACTACAGCGAATTAAGGCAAAACTGAACTTGAAATTAAATGCAAATAAGAAGTTACCAATATCCTTTTATTGTATGCTTACATGCATGTAAGCCTGCATGCGCTAAAGCAGAATAACTCCAATAGAAATACTATGAAGAAGAAGAAAGAAAGATGCAGAGACCTCAACTGGCTGAATACTTTACAAATTGGCAAGTATGAATTGCACAAATATACAAGGAGAGACCCAGGAAAAAAAATGCAAGAGTTTTCAGTAAATATTCATGATTCAGGAAATAAGCACCAGTTGATATGATGGCATCCCTATGAAATCAATAAATTTTAGCAAAAGAATCTTTGATGATATTCTAAGGAAGAGGACATGATACCCATGCTCTCATAGAAAAGTAGTATGTCTCTCAATTAGGGAAACGTTCAAGGTACCATACGTGAGGGATTTGCTGGGATAAAGGAGGCTTCTGTTGATATTATATATATAGGAAGACAAATTGATATTGTGCATTTGTCTAATACCAACAAATTAAAAATAGGATTCTACTACTGTTGTTATGAAAGTTATTATTATGTAAGAGCACTAGCAGTAGCTCCCTATATCACATTCCCTTCACTAAATGTAGGGAAAACTCCTAAAAAATCAGCTGCAACACTCTTTTGGTGTTCCCTAAACCAAGGGAACCAAAAGTGCTACCCTTTGCTTCCCTTAACATTATTTTAACATAAAAAGACTCTTTCCTTTCTTTCCTCTAACATTTATTTGAAAAAATATTTAAATGGCTCTCTCTTTCCTCTCTCTTTCCCCTAACATTTATTTGAAAGAATATTTAAATGGTACAGGAAAAGAATAAGGAAAGCTATTGTGGAGTTTATTTAAATAAGAAAGCAAAAAGTAATTTAGTTCCCTAAAGTTAAGGAAAATCCAAGGAAAGCTACTGCTAGTGCTCTAACATATCTTATCGAGAACCTAAAAGAAATTTAGGCTTGTTAAGATAGCCTCAACCAATACATCACCAAGGATTAATATCGTAATATATGAAGGGAAATATTAGATATTAACAA
This sequence comes from Corylus avellana, assembly GCF_901000735.1. Taxonomy (NCBI): domain Eukaryota; kingdom Viridiplantae; phylum Streptophyta; class Magnoliopsida; order Fagales; family Betulaceae; genus Corylus; species Corylus avellana. The sequence goes on along the minus strand of NC_081543.1, from coordinate 15,080,981 downwards.
TATGGCATGGTTACTATATTTGAAGTCACTTTTTATTTATTTATAAGTAATCGAAATATAATTAAACGTGTAAGGCACCTTATGTATACAGGAAGTATACAAGAGAAACTCAAGTCACTTTTTTTATTGAATAAAAAAAAGATTAAAGAAGCTTTTATTCGTGGTTTATGTGGGTATGCTTTATCAGCTTCCAAAACTGACAAGTCAATAAAAATAAATTCAGTCATAAGTAAGCCACATCAGTATACTTTGTAAGGGACATTTTACCTCAATTGACGCAAAGGAAAACAATGAAATAGTCTTGAATATTGAAAGGTAACATTGTTACAATTCTCTACCCATGCATCACAGGTTTATTCTATTATTACCTTACTCAAAAAGTAACTTCATCCTCAACACAACAATAGCAGTAACTAATACCATTCACACCCACACATCACCGGCACAAAAAAAAAAAAAAAATTCCAATACTATTTATAAACCAAATCATAACAAACTAAGAAAAAAATAAGAAGAGAAAATTGTGGCTGTCATAATTAGTGTAGAGCATAATAAGGCAAATGCAAACCGTAAATAAAGGTGTTAATTGATGATCCTTCTTGACTGCAAGGAAAAGCACTCTTGCCCATCTTTTTGCTTCACATTTCCATGCATCCAAGTCTTCATCATTGTAAGTAAGAGAAGCATCAATAAGATAAGTACAACTTGTAAACGTTTTGGGGAAGTCATGAAGACTCTTCAAAAGCTTCACCTCAGTATTGCAGCAATTTGCACTACAATGCTTCTTACCACACCCTGAAAGCCATTCTTGTACTTTTACTCTTAATGAACCTAAGATAGAGATGGTACACCACGAGAGTTATAGGTATTTATTTAATGAGTGAGTAAACCACATAACAACCAAAAGTTAAATTAAATGTAAATACAAAGAGACATGTAAATAAAAGATCATTAATTAAGCGCAAATGGGCAATCCTAGTACACAGGGAGTATACAACAAAAGCCCCTAATATGAAGAAAAAGAAGAACAAAAAGTAAAAAATTCTGCAAAACTAGAAACCATATGTCAATGCCCTTAAAATGCCTGAGTTGAGGTGATGTAACGCAGCTAGGCGAGCCCCATCAAAATGCCTCTCTGATACATCTTGATGTTATTCACATGCAAGGTGAACATCAGATGTAGATATAATATGCCACAGTAATTTCACTTACCACCATGATCCGTAAATTCTCTTGGCAGTGCTGAAATGAAGTGCAAAAGTATCTCCAGTGGCACTTCAAATGTACACACCGTTGAAGCAGCAGCCTCAAGGATTTTGTCACAAACTGGTACCAAAGAAAGGCTATCATGTTAATTATGGTCTGGCCTCTTAGTGAGTATAATAAGAATAATCGACTGTAGAAGACAAAATATCATAACCTAACAGATCAGTGTTTAGAGACCTCGAAAACGATAATTAGGATTGAAATGTTGTTTGCTGCTCTCAATAACAAATCTCAAAACATCCAGTAAAACTGTTTTATCATGATGAGGAAAACTTTCAGAAGAAATTTCCACTTCAACCATGTCAAGAAAAGCATCCTCATGCCACTTTGCTTCACCGTTACTTCCACTAGCAGCTGAGGCAATGCATTCAGAAAGACCCACCAATCCAGCTCTGCAGAAAGATTGCCATTTAGCAACCGATGCTAAATTGCACAAAAATGCAATCTGTTTCCTGTAACCACGAGGAATGAATATATCAATCACTTTTCAGCCCTAAGAATAATTCTTCCATTAGCAGAGTTGCTACTAATTCCATTTTTTTTTTTTTTTTTTTTTTGGAAGTGTGTTTGAACTGTAAGAGTCCATTTGGTGGCCCTCCAGTTTCAAACTACGATGCAAGTATACTTTTTTACAAAGCAATATCACTTACATAGTTGATGCAGCCAGCTGGTCCTAACTCCAAGAGAAACCTTCCATTAAGTTTTAAGCAATTATACCATGACAGTGGTACGTTGGGGTTCGTGTTACAGGTATAGGGAAGTGGAACACTCTTCTGCCTGCTATGTTAGGATGGGGTAGGCACGCAAGTGAACATAGACAAAGACACACACATGTTTTTTGCAGCTTTTCTGTTAAAATGGGAAATAAAATCCTATTGAAAGACAAGTTGTCCATGGCTATCCAACTACCTCAGTCCGATACTCATTTTAAATTTTTATAACTTAAAGAAATAGTTAAACATCAAAGTTAAATAGTTAATTATTCTAAAAATCCGCTATTTCAAAAGGTACGATCAAATCAGATAATTATATTACTTTCAACAAGGAAAAAACCATGCATTTTTTTCCTTTTTTTCCTTTTTTTTGTATGAGATTAAATCAGTTTAATTTTATAAATTGGGATAATCAAAACTGGCAACCTCGATTACAAACGCACCACGAATAGGATTGCTTCCAGATTGATGTTCTAGAGAGGGGGGAGAGTGAATCTGGTGACACTGGTTCTATTTTTAAGGGTGTTCCAGTCACTTTAGTTTTCCTGGAGTTTTTGGGTTTAGTGCTTGTTTGGTTGCAATGTTCAAAAACTGCTTTTGATTTTTAAACGCTGAATACACTTTTCAGACATAGTAATCCAAACAAGTTTTTTAGATGCAGTCTTCATTGAAAACACTTTTCAATTTTAGTTTTTGCAAATACCTTTCAAAACACAAAATACTAATTAAGAAAATTAAAAAAAAAATTAAAAATTAAAAAAAAAAAAAAAACACTTCTAGAAAACTTCCTCCACATTCATATAGGAATGTTTTGAAAATGTGCTCAGTTTTTAAAAATCAAATGAGAACACTTTTGCAAACACGATTCAATCTTTCATGCACAATAACAGCCTCCACTTATAAAAAAATAAAAATTGAGGTTCTGGAGGCCACCCCTTTACGGTGAGTGAGGTAGGTCCCACTGACACAGGGATGGCTAGCTGCCATTCTCACTGACACAAGGGTGGCCAAGAAAACAAACTTCTCTTGACTACAAGAATTATTCTAAGAATGGAGATTCGTCCCTTATCAGCTTTCTAAGGCTTTATATGCTGATTTCCAGCAAGAACTCATCCTTGCGGCATTTTTAACTGCATTAGTAATTCTTTACCCACCTTGTATTTTATCAATCACATGATAGCATACCTCTTATTCAGGCAACTTGTATATTGGTGTAAAAACCAGGCTGCACCTTCAATTATCCTGGATGAGTAGACTCCTTTTACACCTGTAAGAGGGGGGAAAAGAAGAAAACCAACTTAGCAGAACATGATAATCTAAATAATTCTTTTTGCTCATAATATTAAAGAAGAGTGAAGGAAGAGCACTAAACCATCGTACAGAAAGGAAGTTTAATGAATACATATAAGATAGAGAGAGAGATTATCCACCAACTAATAAGAACTCGTAATTAAATTTTGAAATTCATTAGATAGTCAACCTCCAAGTTAAAGTATTAATTAAATGATTAAATTTACCTATATGAGCTTAAACGTTTGGGATAAGTGGTAATTTAACATGGTATCAAAGCAGAGGTCCTGAGTTCGAACCCTGTCTCTGTTAATTCACCTCCCATTTCAATTAAATATTCCACATATTAGACATCACCTATTAAAAATGAGTTTGAAAAGTATTGATTAAATTTACCCCCTCCCTATCAACTTAAGCTTTTTAGATAAGTGGTGGTTTAACATGATATCATAATGAAATGTCTTAAGTTTAAACCTTGAATGGTGAATTAACATGGTATCAAAACCAAAGGTCCTAAGTTCGAACTTTATCTCATTTACCTCCTATTTCGATTAAATATTTCAAGTGTTGAACTTCACCTATTAAAATAGAGTTTGAACCCACAAGTGAGGGGGAGTGTTAAAGGATTAATAAAATTATTAAATTTACCTATTCTTATGGGCTTAAACTTTTGGGATAAATAGTGATTTAACACACCTAAAACTATGACATGGGATAAGAGAATACAAAAAATAAGTCACGGTAGGATCCTAGACCAAATGACTGAAATTTCCTCAATTGATACCATAAGATTTTCTACTGCTTTTTAAAATAGAGTTTGAACCCACAAGTGAGGGGGAGTGTTAAAGGATTAATAAAATTATTAAATTTACCTATTCTTATGGGCTTAAACTTTTGGGATAAATAGTGATTTAACACACCTAAAACTATGACATGGGATAAGAGAATACAAAAAATAAGTCACGGTAGGATCCTAGACCAAATGACTGAAATTTCCTCAATTGATACCATAAGATTTTCTACTGCTGAGTTTGCTCTGCAGGGGTGGGTCCGAAGGGCCCTGCCTTGTAGAGGTTCCTCGATATCAAAAAAAAAAAAAAAAAAGATTTTCTACTGCTTTTTATAAATTGATATTACCTATCAAAAAAAAGATTTTACTAGAAATGGACACTAACTGGATATGAAGACATTAACCATCGTAAATCTTATTTGAAAAGAACAATTAATTGAGATTCATGGCCAAAAGAAATAAAAGTAGAACTAATTTTCTCATTTAGGTTTCATTAAAGGAGAGTGAAGCAAAGTTTGGCAACAATATCAAAGCAGATGGGAAGAAATAGAAGACATTAGTGGAATCTGGATTGCTCACCAGATGCCTAGCAGTTCACTGTAAGAGTTAAGAGACAATAAACACCAGCCAATCACATGAACCAAGATTTAACCATACAAAATATAATAGTTAAAAAAAAATGAAGCAGAATTGGATGAGGTTGATGGAAAAATCAGTAAAAAGACAAAAATATAAGAATTTAAACACAATGAACTTAGAAGAGAATAGAAGTGTCATTATTTATTAGGGGACGTAAGATAAACAGGAAAATGCATAAGATGGTTTTTAGCCACATGCATCAAAGAATAAAAAAAAAAAATGATGCTAGATATTTAACTAGGGCATGGATTAAGAAAAGGCAAAAATTAGACATGATATACCATTCAACATTATTACCTAGTCTAGATCATTTGTAGAGGGAAGGGAGTACAATAGGGGACGCTAATTAAATGACTAGACGAGGCAAATATACCTTAAACATAATGAAATTAAAGAAATTAAAGATTAAAAAAAGCTTATAAACTGGATAATATAAAACTTCTATAAGGATTTGGTAAACAGCTGATGGTTCTAACCACTCCCATGTAAAAGTTATTACTAGTTGGATATTACCATCTTTTCTGGTGGTCTTGCAGGTGAAGACTTGAGTTTAAAAACAATTTTGTATTATGTACAAGTCTACACTTCTGATACACCAGCTCATGCTGGACTAACCAACAAGTTGCCATAGAAAAGATAGAAAATGAAGGAAACACAGCTATTAGCATAAAAATAGTTAGTATTCATCCATGGAAATGTTAGAACTTCACTAGCCATGTTGCCAATGAACAGTGTTATGCCATGCTCACAGCAGTACGGTGTATATGAAAAACAAATTAAATAAATTAGTCCAATCTTCTACCACAAACCAATTTCTTTATCAGCTTTCTAAAACTATTAAAATTAATTGCCTATAATACAATATAACAGTATCAAATATGCTTGAAGAGTGAAGTGTAGAGGACCAATCAAGTTGAGAACAAACCAAAATCTTTGTGGTGCACCGGATCATTCAACCCTTGCATGAATGGACCAAGAACAAAAGTTTCAGGCACGGATTTTGCACAGTTTCCATAGTGTTTCCACTCAATTCCCAGAAATGACTGCATAATCAAGCATCTAACTGCATTGCACATAAAATAAAACAGGAGAAAAATGAATTATGCCACAATATCCTATGAAAGCAACTAATAATACATGGTTATAGTAGTAAGTCACCAGTACCAAGAGGATTATCGTGACAAAAGCCCCGTTCCCAAAGAATTGATAGCCAATTAAAGACCTCACCCGAAGCTTCGATCTGGCTTTGATGAACTCCATTGACAGAGCTTGCCAGATTAACATGTGACATAGAGAATTGAAGCAACAATGATACCTGCACGAAACAAGTAGTTTTTAGTAGAATTTATAGTAGATGGGCTGAAAATTTGAGGATGTATCAAAATTTGCACAGCACAATATGAAGCCTTCAATGATATCCTACACTACAAAGACAAAGTAAGATATATCCTACATAAAACATAAGAATCATTCATTCCATCAGCCAATGATGGAGCACATTTGGTAGGAGTCATGGAAGGAACTTTTTATATTTATGACTAAGTCAGTTCCTTAACCGTGACAAGTTTTTTCATCAGCAAGGAGCACCAGCTTCTATTTGCAGATTTCTTGTTTTCTGATGCACATTATCTTTTTGTTTCACCTTCCTACGCTTACCGAGCATTGTTTGGCATTTTAAGATCATTGACAAGGTGTGGCCTCACATAAATTGGACTTGGGACATCATCAGTAACATCCATCACTGATGCAAATCGGATTACACGTGGCTTCGTGCAGACCAGCAAATTGATAATTATGAAACCAAGCGAACTACTTGGAGTAGAACTGCCACATATTTTTATTCGAATATCAGATAAAGGCGAGTTTGGTGGTGTTGGAAAACTTATTCAAATGGCTACAATTTTATATTTCACGAGAACTTTCCAATTCCAATGTTACTAGGTCAAAATGGGATGTCAACAGTCCAAAAAATCTGGTTCAGGAAGTTCGCTCAAGCGAGATTGTGACTCGCAGGACAAAAACTTTGCTCGAGCGAGTTTACAACAGTTTTAAATAAAGGTTATTTTTGTAATTTTGATTTCAAGGTTGAAACACTAAACATATTTAAGCATAATCCGGGTGGTTGGCCGACCAGTTTTGATAGTTGGTGTTATTCTTCAGTTTTATCAATAAGAAACACTCCTGGGAGAGTTTTTCCCCTATTCCCTATAATTCTTAGAATTTTCTAGGATTTATAGAAGATTTGTGAAGTCTTATGTTCGTAGATTCTACTTCTCACTACGTCATGCTACATCCGTTGATATCGAAGCCAAGTTGCAATACATCAAGCACTCAATGCTTTCTTTAAAAATTGGCCAGGCATCCCCTTTTGGTTCCTTTGTTGGGTAGCATTGTTGTTACATCCATCATCAAGTTTTAGTAAGACCTTTGTCAAAATCCTATATTTGGCCTTTGCTCTGTCCAATAAACAACAATAATTGAATTCTCTAGGTCCTCTTCTGTTCCTCCAATATAAGGCTTCAATTATTCCGAAATGAACCCAAAGATTTTTTTTATATTAGTAATCGAAATATCATTAAAAGCGTAAGGCGCCCCTTGATACACAGGAAATATACAAAAGAAAACACCTAACTAGTAGGAGATAAATGAACAAGAAAATAATGATAACTAATCACCAAAAGAGAAACAAAAGCAGCTATGATATTGATCACTTCACTACAATTTTCTTGTAATTCGATTTTCAAAATCATTAATTCCATGGCACCATCCAATCTTTCCCTCTACAAAAAGGAATCATCCAACAAGCCTGCCACGGTGAAGGCCTCCTAAAGAGATTTCAAAAACTAAACATTAGAGATGTGCTCCAAAGAGAGAAGACAATGTAGCTTCTCTCATGGTTGCTTCAACTAACAAAAGAAAAGGGAACCATCTCAACCTTCATTTTTTAGTAGTATTACTTAATTTCCTCCAAGAGAAATTCTATCATAGACAGTCAAATAAAAGAAAATCCATCCATGGAACGCTTTTGGCTAAAACTGATCTATCACTGAGATAGTTTGCATAACCTATACATACTAATATTTTCACAGCCTATTCTTGATAGTCTTCAAGATAATGAGTTTATATGAAAGAATATCCTAATCTTTAACCATTCATAATTAGAAAGCGATTTCATCAATTAGAAGACAAAATTATGCCAACAGCACAAGGCTTCCTTGTCCACAAGGCTTGGACAAAGTAAATTTAGATCTAGCCACATGAATAACCAAGGAAACTAAGAATTGAAGGAACTTGAGAAGATGAGTATCATTTACACCACCAGTCTGCACTTAGCTTAGAGAAAAAGCAGAATATGAAATTTCATCAGCTTGCCGCAATTAATTTAATGAAGAATGATGTGGAAATTCCTCTTTCATATAAATCCCTTCAGAGGAAAGGAACACATGATCTTTAGAGCGGGTAGAGGAAACACAACATGAAATTTATTAGTGTTTGATACGGGCTCTTTCACTTTACTTGAGGTTTCTTTCTGTGCTTTTTCCCGTTCTTTTATTGAGTTTTAAGATTCTCATTCTTTTAAGGGCTAATGTGCCATTCATTTATTTTAAGATTCTCACTCTTTTAAGGGCAAATGTGACATTCATTAAGGGAGAAACTGGCCATTTCAGGTCAGTGTCGGACAGAAACAGTTGGCTAATTCAAAATCCTAATAACATGATGGTAAACACATAAAATAAAATAAAAAATATATATATTAATAAAAAATTAAAAAAATAAATAAATAAATTTAAAATTAAAAAAATAAATAAATAAACCTACCTCTTTTCAAAAGCAACACAATCCTCATATGGCAATATCATATAGACTTAGAAAAAAATGACTTATCTCAATTGCAAATTCAGGAAAGGTTCATTAGTTACACCAAGAACAAAATAAACAAGATCCCACACCTGGTGATTCCACGCTGCTTCAACCAAGTGAGTACCATACTCTTCGAGCATCTCATATAGAAGTATAAATGCCTCCCACTGCTGCTGGCTGTTTGAATATAGATCGGCTGTGTTGCAGATTTTCCCTACACCCATTGACTTCGCTTCCTTATCAGCCCACAATTCCCTCTTAGTCATACCATGAGGGATTTGTCCTCTTTCATGCAATTTCAGCTCTGAATCACCAGAAGAGGGTTGGCTCCCTCCATTTAAGTGTAGTACATTCTTCAATATTTGTAACGACTGCTTCCTCACTAAGCCCTCCTTATCAACCTGACCAACCCCATCAAAGAAACGAATAAAAAATCAGTTAAATTTACAAGCAAACCCGAGTGGTCTAACAAAAAATGGTAGAACAATAAAGCTCAGGTACCAATCCTCTTCTAATTTCATCCCAAAATTCTTTTTCAGCTCTTATGTCGAATGCTTCCACACTTCCACTTGTGTCAACATCTTCATATTCTTCTGTACAGGGGAAAAAAGACAAATACAGAGAGAGTGTATTATAGGCATCTCTTCTCTCTAAAGGTCCAAGTGAAAAGAGTTTTCTGCAGCACTTCCAAATTTTCTTTAGGAAACACTTCCTGTGAGCCAATCAAATACATTCAGTACAGAACGATAAAGCCACAAGATAGAACGATATGAAATCAGGTAAACAAGACGTAAGACTCACATACTAGCAAAAAGTTGAAGGCTTTTTACCTGGAAAGTTTACATGTCTGCCCATGAATTGAGATTTCAACATACTGGTAGGAAACAAATGCTTTGAAAATAATTGGGAGAAAAAAGCCAATCGCACAGGACCGATGTTCCACACTTTGTACAAGCAGTCCTTCAGTCACATTACAAAGATCCCAAATCAAATTGGCAGCAAACTTTTCTGCATAAGACCCATGTGCCACCAGAAACTCTGAGATTGGGGCTGCTTGCAGGCTTCGAAGGGCAGCATCCAGCATTAAGGTTACAATATGACATGATATTGGTAATGGAAAGGGTCCAGATGGAGACATCATGTGTTCTTTTACCACTCCCACATCATTTGTCAGGTCATTTAAACCCTGGAAAACCGAGGACTCAAAGACATCCGATCCTTTGCTTTGAAGCATACCCGTAGAAAGATCAACATATCTCAGAAAAAACTGCACCAAGGTTTCCTCCACAACAGCCCAGGAATCAGTCCCAATCACAACATCAATGAACGATTCGGCAATCTAAATTTAAAATCACACAAGGCCGGGAATAATAGCATCAAAGAACAGTTAGATGCAGGTGAAAAATCAAAGAATGCAATAAACATGACTGCACCCTCTTTAAACATTCTACCTGGTTAAGCACTTCACGGTCAGAGGCATGGACTATCTTCAACAAAGGAATAAAGCTTCTCGACATAAATGATTGCAAAGCAATATTATTGGCCCCTGCAAGAGAAATTTACTCGAGTTTCAAATATATATATGTGTGAGAGATAGTGTGTGTGTGTCTATATATTTTTCTCTTTTTTTCTTGTGGATACCATAACTCACGCACCCGTATGATTGAACCGTCCAACTTCTACTTATGGAAGAAGGAGATGTCATTTGAGCGAAAGACCAGTTGTTCAAATGTATAGTATGTACAGGCCCACACATTTTACTTGGTTGAAAACCAAAAACACACGAGGTTACACAGCTCAAAAGTACATGACAAGACACATTTACCTGATAAACATTTACCTGATAAAAAATAAAAAATAAAAAGACACAGGAAGAAAGTAGACAAATGAAAACATTCTTTCCCTGAAACGTTCATGCAACCAAACAGAACATAAACAATTCAACGTAAAAAGTATTTGATTTAAAATAATAAAGGGAACCTAACAAGGTTTGCAGCGATTCAAGGAAAGTACAAGGTAATGTTCTTACAATTTCAACTAGAAGAGAAAACTCATTTCCAACATTGGACCGCACATGATAACTCACCAAATTTCTTTAGAAGGTGACAAAGTGCAACCACCAACGATGTAAGATAGTTACACCCGTCAGACCCCAACTTCTGATCCTCCTTGATAATATCCTATCCAAAAGAGCCAAACCCAACTAAACATCAACTCAAATTCAATCACACTTATTTAATTTTTGAGAAGTAGTGCAGAAAAAAGAAGAAATTTTAAATTTTGCTTCACATGCTAAATATCATTCCAAATTTCCTAATAATGGAAAGATTCACATAAAACTATAGTTTGAAAACAAAATGAGAAATGATATACAAACACCCAAGTGGCAACACATCCACCTAGTAATTCAAAGCAAATCCACCATCCCATTAAGCTTCAAAGTCTTTTCTTTTATTCACTTTGTACAACATTTTACCATTACTCTGTTCTCAAACCACTTCCCTTGGAAAATGTGAAAGCTTATCTTTGTTTTTCTTGCATTTTTCTCAGCAACCAGTCGCAGAATTAAAGGTTTTACAAACTGGGTGTTTCATGAAACTGGTGGTACCTTAATGAGAGTAGGGAAAGCATCGAGAAGGGAGGCGAAGAGGGACGGTGGAGATAAGCCAGTGGAAGCCAATATGCAATCCAACATTGCTGGAATAGCCGCCGGAGGCAATTTCCCAAAGCCCGTTGACAGTGAAGCCATGAGAGAGTCCATGGACTCGCTCTTTATTGCAGACATATCCAAAAGTACTGTCTTTCTCTTTCTGGGTGTTTCCGGAGGTTGCAGAGAGGCTGAGAAACAACGGTTAGAAGCTCAATTCAAACGCAACGTTCTGAAAAACCCTACGCTAGGGTTTTTCCTTTTTCTTTTCAGGTGGGGTTTTTAGTGCCTGCTAGGCTCGATTACTCTGCTTTTGTCATGTCCCCTGTCTTGGGAAATTTCCAAATCTGTCTGTAAATTATGAAACCTTTTTACTTTTTTAATAGTTTATATTGCTTAAATTTTAAAAAAAAAAAAAAAAAAAAAAAAAAAAAAATGAATTTTTATCAAAAATTAAGCAAACTCTATTATAAAATGAATAATGATTTTTTTTTAGAACTTGCCAACAGCCATGATACTCATCAGATGGAAGTGCCGGGGGCTAGGGAACCCCGAGGCAGTTCGTGATCTTTGTCAGATGGCGAAAGAAAAGAGACCCACTCTTATGTTTCTTATGGAGACTAAGAGTAGATAGCACAGTTTGGAACGCATAAGAGTTAAGCTCGGTTTTGAAGGGTTGTTCGTTGTGGATCCAATAGGACGAAGTGGTGGCTTAGCATTATTGTGGAAAGAAGCAAGGAGTCTAGAAATCCAAAATTTTACGCGTAGACATATAAATGCAGTGGTGCAGGTTCCCGGAAGAGATATGCACTAGAAACTCACATGTTTTTATGGGCATCCTATAACTACAAAGAGGTTTGAATCATGGGAGTTACTTCATCATCTTAAAAATTTCAGTCCAGGAGCATGGATGTGTATTGGCGACTTTAATGAAATATTGGAGCAGAGTGAAAAAGTTGGTGGAGCATTAAGACGTGATGGACAGATGGAGCAATTCAGAGCAGTGTTGGAATATTGTGGTTTAAGTGATTTGGGGTTCATGGGCTCTAAATTCACATGGAGCAATGGACACCATGGCGAGACTTTCATGAAAGAACGTTTAGATCGCTCAGTTGCAAATCAGGCATGGTGTGGGCTGTTTCAAAACAGGGAGATTCGTGTGTTACCAGCCAGAACGTCTGATCATAAGCCTTTGATGGTACAAATTTTTGATGTTAACACAAACTGAACTGGGTTTCATAGGAACTTCAAGTTTGAAGCAAATTGGTTAGCGGATGAGGAATGCATGGCTGTTATTAAGGAGGCTTGGGGGACATGTACTGATGGTGATAGGGGGATTGCTTCAACACAGGAACGACTAAATCAATCCCAACTGAAGTTATGGCAATGGAGTGGAAGAAAATTTGGTGATACTGAACGTGCTCTCAAGGATAAAACAGCCCGTTTGGAGTTGTTGCAACGCCAATGAAGAGCGAGATTGAAATTATCCTAGAACATGAGGATATGAGGTGGAAGCAGCGAGCAAAGCAGAGTTGGTACAGGCAAGGAGATCGGAATACGCCATTCTTTCATGCTTGGGCCAATCATCGAAGGTGAGTCAACAAGATTGCGACAATTAAGGATGTGGAAGGAAGAGAGTGGAAAAAGCAACATGAAATTGGTAAGGCGTTTGCATCTCATTTCCAGCAATTATTTACGGCTGGAGAAGTTTTTGGGGTGGATGCTTGTCTTGCTGGATTGGAAACTAGAGTCTCGGGGGTGATGAATGATAATATGATGCGAGTTTTCTCAATGGTGGAGGTGGAGACAGCCCTCAATCAAATGCACCCACTCAAATCGCTTGGATCGGATGGTTTTTCAACATGTTTCTATCAGAGTGCATGGGCCACGATGAAAGAGGAGGTATGTCAAACGGTTTTAGGTTTCCTTAACCATGATTTGTTTGATGTTGATCTCAATGATACATATATTGCACTTATTCCCAAGATAAAAAATCCCACTAGAGTAACTGATTATAGACCAATCAGTTTATGTAATGTACTCTATAAGCTCATATCGAAGGTTCTTGGTAATCGGTTAAAGAAAGTTTTACCCCATATAATCTCTCCTACCCAAAGTGCATTCATTCCAGGGTGATTAATTACTGATAATATTTTGGTGGCGTTTGAGGCCATGCATACTATGGATGGGAGAATGAAGGGCAGGGAGGGGTTTATGGCTCTAAAGCTCGACATGAGCAAAGCATATGATAGAGTTGAGTGGGAGTTTTTAGAGGTTGTAATGAGGAGATTGGGCTTTACTGAAAGGTGGATTTATATGATGATGAGGTGTGTTAGAATGGTGTCTTATTCTGTTTTGGTTCATGGAAAGCCTTATGGAAAAATCATTCCAACAAGGGGGATAAGACAATGGGATCCTTTATCCCCATATTTCTTTATTTTGTGTGCAGAAGGTCTAACTTCACTCTTACAAAAGTCTGAAAGGGACGGAAGAATCACCGATCTTCCTATCACTCGGGGGGGAATAAGGCTAAATCATCTGTTTTTTGCAGATGATAGTTTGCTCTTCTGCAAGGCAAATATGCTTGAATGGGTGTACATACAACGAGTTCTTGATATTTATGAGCAAGCATTGGGTTAGAAATTAAATAAGGACAAAACCTCCATATTTTTTAGCAAAAACACACAAAGTGAAGCAAAAGACCATATTCTTTCTATAGCTGGCATTAGCTCCACAAGAAGGTATGAGAAGTATCTTGGCCTCCCTTCTTTAGTGGGCAGATTACGTGTAGAGGCTTTTAGGGGTCTTAAGGCCAGAATCTGGGAACGTCTCAATAGGTGGAAAGAGAAGTTTCTATCTCATGCCGGGAAGGAAGTGTTACTGAAAGCAGTTGTTCAGGCTATTCCTACTTACACAATGAGTGTTTTTCAGCTTCCAAAAACTTTGTGTAAGGATATAAATTCTATAATGTCCAGATTTTGGTGGGGTCATAAAGGGAATGAAGCTCACATAGCTTGGATGAGTTGGGAAAGATTGGGAAGGAATAAGGAAAAGGGTGGTTTGGGGTATAGGGATTTGGAGAAGTTTAATTTGGCATTATTGGCGAAACAAGGATGGAGGCTTCTCCAAAATCCTAATTCGTTGGTGGCTAGAGTGCTTAAAGAGAAGTATCATCCAGATGTATCTTTCCTAGAATCTGGGTTGGGAAACAAGCCTTCTTTTACATGGCATAGTATATGGAATGCAAAGAAGCTGTTAAAAAGGGGGTTGATTTGGCGAGTGGATGATGGTTCTTCTATTAAAATCTAGCAAGATCATTGGATTTCGGTTCCTTCAACTTTTGCAATCCAGTCTCCGGTGAGAATGTTAGATCGTGAAGCACATGTCAGTGATCTCATAGATGTGGATACAAGATGGTGGAACTTTTCACTCATTCGGGATATTTTCTTGAAAGAAGAGGCAATGGTGATTTGCAGTATTCCAATATGTCCAGGGCGGTTATGTGATAAATTGGCTTGGGTGGGAACACAAAATGGAGATTTTTCGGTGAAGAGTGCTTATCACTTGGCAACGGAAGGTTGTGAAAATATTAAAGGGAGCAATTCGGATATTAGTTTTGTCGCTGATAAGCGTCGAATGTTGCACATTCAAGCCCCTTAATTTGCATATGTTAATTCCTTAGCATTGTTATTTGCTTGATTTTGTTTTGTTTTTGTGTTTTCAGGTTATAAATAAAGATGCAATTAATTCAATTGATTTTGGGCTTAAAAGCACACATTGAGATGATTAAGCGTAGCCAATCATAACAGAGGACTTATATGTTGTGGTTAAGTTTAATCAAATAAAGGAAGGGATTAATTCGGAATTTCTCAAATTGGAGTCAAAATCGGATTGGATTCAATTTTGGACTTGGACTTAGGTTTTCTTTATCATAATTGGACTTGGACTTAAATCTCCGAAATTTATAGGATTCCTAGGGCTTCTAGGACTCTCCTAAGCCCTATAAATAGGCCTCTAAGCATTGAGAAAAAACACACCGCTTCTAGAGCAAAAATTCAGTAAAATAGTCTGTGGAGCTTAGGAGATCATGAGCGGCTAAACCCCTTCGTGGGGTGTTGATGTAACCCTATCCAAGCACAATGGTTTGATTGTATTTAATTTCTAGATTTTTAATTTATGCATGTTGATTGTATAACTATGAGGATTGCTACAATTGATTTATGTTCTTCATATTAAATGCAATTGTTCTTAAATTTCAATATCAATACTTGTGAAATTCTTCTCTTGTCTTAGAAAGTATTTTATTTTTATTGAAATCAAATCATTCTTGTTTTCTGTGATTATGAGGATGATGGTTATACAATGGGTTTAATTGACATATGATCAATAGGATTTGATAGGCCATGCCTAGGGAAGACGGATTGTACTACACCCTAGTTTAGTGTAATTTAGGTAGACAATCCGTGCCAACCGAAGATGGGTTACACTTATTCATTGATTGTATGTATCATTTTAAAGAATTTGATAATTTATACCTAGGGAAGACGGGTCGTACCGCATCTTAGTGGTTAGGTGGACGATCCGTACCAACCGAAGATAGATTATGCTTATTCTTTAATAAGGTAGTTTCTTGTTTATTTATAACATGTATAGAATGAATTTCTGGGAATAATTATAATTAGCCATTGTTGTGCGGATAGAGGTGAAGTCAATACCCTACACTCTCTCTCTTATTTTAAATCTCTTTTATTTTCATGCACTCTAGTTTTAAAGAAAATCAAAACAAATCTCTTTTTAATTAAGTTAATTTTAATCTTTTAAATTTTGATAATAAAACCCCTGCAGTCCTTGAGGTTCGACACCCTCTTTATAGCCGTATCCTACAAAGATTCGTCCTATTGCGAGTGGTAATTTTATTATTGATATTTTTGGTCACAAAAATACCACATCTGTCGCCCAGCAGTGGAAGAACGTATGGAATATGAAGGGATCTCCAGTAGTGAAGACTTTCTTATGGCAAGCTTCAAATGATATTCTACCTACTCAACACAATCTCTATAAGAAAGGTATTATTTCCAATCCATTGTGTCCTATTTGTGGTCTGGTTAGTGAGACGGCTGGGCATATTTTGTGGAATTGTTCTTCAGCAAGTGATGTATGGCTTGAGTGCTTAAAGTCCATTCATAAATGCTCCCTATTGGATGAATCTTTTGTCAATATTCTGGACATGTTGTGACAAAGATTGGAGGTTGACCAATTACAGTTGGTTGCTGTGACAACATGGCTTATTTGGCTAAGAAGGAACAAATGGGTGTTTGAAGGTGTCTTTCAATCTCCATCAGAGGTGTTCCAAATGGCTCATGATCAATTGGAAGCATTCATGGTAGCAGACCAAGGGAGAAGATGTCAGGTGAATCAATCAATACCAATGGTAGTACAGTGCTAGAAAAAACCTCCTTTTGGTGTAGTTAAATTCAATTGGGATGCTGCAATTGATAAAGAAGGGCAGAAGATGGGGGTAGGAATTATTGCTCGTGATCACTATGGTCAGATTCAGGCTACCTTTGTGTCGACAAGGCAATTCATAATGGATCCTTCCACTGCTGAAGCTTTGGCAACATGGAAAATGGCTGAGCTTTGTGTGAGATTGGGCTTTAATGAAGTTGTTTTAGAAGGTGACTCACTAGAAGTAGTCCAAGCTTTGAGTAAGGATGAATGTACGTGGGGGAAATATGGAAATTTGATTAATGATGCAAAAATATTATTACAGCAAGTTCATAGCTGGAAAGCTTGTCATGTGAAACGTACGGCTAATGAGGTTGCTCATAGGCTTGCAAGGTTGGCACTTTCTAATTGTGAGGAGAGACTGTTGAGAGAGGACTACCCTTTGTGTGTCCAAGATATTGTACTTGCTGAAGCTTTGTCTGATTAATGATATTTGATATCTTTTCAAAAAAAAAAAAATATATGATTAGAGCCACGTCCATTTATGTGACTTTTTTTTTGTTTTCTTTAACGATGCTGAGAATAGTTTCAATCAGGTCGTAGTGTAAACTATGTGTTTTGTACCCTCCAATAAAAAACAAACATCTCAACTTAAAATACCAACAAATAATATAATCATTCACCCCAAATAATTTTTTTTTCTTAACAAAATACTCATTGATAAACTTATCGAAGTCACTGTCTTGGTTAGTTTTGGAGACTTTAGTGTTGAGGGCTTAGAGGTGAGTAACAAGCTTTGGGTTAAAACAAATTAAAAAGTCTATAGGATTGATTTTAATTAAAAATACATTGTATTTTTATCTTTATTGTTTTTGTGTTTTACCTAATGTGTCAAACTTCTATTGAAAAGTATAAAATGAAGTTTTGAGCTCTCTAAGGTGTCTGGCAGTGGAGCAATGTTGTAGTAAATACAACATATAAAGCAAACAACACAATTAGATTTCCATTGTTCTCTGCAACTGATACCTCCAGCTCTTTCCATATCCTGGATTTTCTTCACTGCATAGCACCATCAATAAGGAAGATTAGGGATAAACCATTTGTCTCGTTTGATGCACATGGTAGAAGTGGTATGTTGGTTAGCTGGGTTTCCCTACAAAGTATAAATAGTCACTGTGCATTACAATTTTCTCATAATGGACTCTTGGTATTGTATGGGTTTGTTTTGATGCGAATAAACTTACTATTAGATTTCCATTGTTCTCTGCAACTGATACCTCCAGCTTTTCTCCATATCCTGGATTTTCTTCACTGCATAGCACCATCAATAAGGAAGATTAGGGATAAACCATTTGTCTCGTTTGATGCACATGGTAGAAGTGGTATGTTGGTTAGCTGGGTTTCCCTACAAAGTATAAATAGTCACTGTGCATTACTATTTTCTAAGAATAGACTCTTGGTATTGTATGAGTTTGTTTTGATGCGAATAAACTTACTATTAGATTTCTATTTTTCTCTGCAACTGATACCTCCAGCGCTTCTCCATATCCTGGATTTTCTTCACTGCATAGCACCATCAATAAGGAAGATTAGGGATAAACCATTTGTCTCATTTGATGGACATGGTAGAAGTGGTATGTTGGTTAGCTGGGTTTGCCTACAAAGTATAAATAGTCACTGTGCATTACTATTTTCTAAGAATGAACTCTTGGTATTGTATGGGTTTGTTTTGATGCGAATAAACTTACTCTTCGCACTTATTTATTTATTCATTTGTCACACATATTCAACCGCATGGTGTACTAAAAGATTTTTTTTTTTTTTTAAAAAAAACTAATTAAAAAGTCAATTAAAACATGTTGTCAATTAATATAAAATAAATGAGAAAACTCTTGAGAAATATTGGAGATCGCATGTCGATAAAATTCTTATTTCATAAACTTTTATTTGAGTAGGATTAATTCATATATCTTTCTTGACATTTAATAAAGAGGACTACTAGAGAGCCAAACAAATGAACCCAGAAAATTTTATACACTGACGTGACAAATCGTAAGTAGCAGACAAGAAAAAGAAAATTGCATTTTTTTTATTTAAAAACTCTTGCCGATCAGTTTGGTAAATTTTTTGGGTTTATTTGTTTGGTTCCCTAGCTCTAGTCTTTAATAAAACATGAAGCATATCATATAGTCTCAAGTTTTAACACGTGAGTATGATGGAATAAGGTTTTGGTTATCTTTTTCAATACAATAAGAAAAAGAAGTCACCACTTTTGCAACACATAAATTACCAATCATCTTTCTTAGATTTAAATTGTTGAAAAAAACAAAAACAAAAACAAAAACAGAGAATACAGTTGATTTTGTCAAACTACATAGGATAGGCAAACACTGACAAAATTGTCTTCTAAAATATCGATCTAGAAATAATTTTTATTAGAAAAATATGTATCATGTTATATTTTCTTTAAGAATAAATATAATATAACACGTGTAGGTTTAAAAACAAAAACCATTTAACTTATTATTTATTCAAAAAAAAAAAAAAACTTATTATTTATCTTACTATATCAAAAGTTACAATTCTTAAATATCTCTAAAATTAAATAAAACTTTCTTCAGGGCAATATTCATTCAAACAACAATTGATCCTTCCCGATAAATGAATTCTTATAAGAATTACTCATTTAAAAGCTTATAAACCTTACTACGGCACAATATTTCCTTTTATAATTAAGAAAAAAGGTTACATACTCATTTTTTTTAGAAAGAAGATGTCACATTCATTGATAAACGAGCACAAAGCTCTGAAGCAACCATAGCCAAAATTACGAGGTTACAAGCGTCAAAGATGACGTATTACATTCTAGACTCAGACAAAATTTGTTAACTTATGACTAATTTTGAAATTAAACAGCAGTTCTGCGCCAAACAGACTCAAACCAATATATAAATAGCTCTTATTCCTCGGCATTGAGGGCAGAGAACCCCAAGCCAAAACTCATCATCTTCGACCCGAAAGCCAAGATAACGTTCACATCCACCACCCAAATGTCTGGACCAAATCAATTATCCCAAAGGACATCAAGCGGGCAGATCGAGAGAGAGGACTGAGCATTATTACAAGCAAAAACAAAACTGATACAGGGAAACAAAACAGCACAAAAAGAACAAAAAATGGAAAGCCATACAAAATTACAGGGAAATAAAAAAAAAATTAAAAAAAAAAAGAAAAAAAAAAAGCACACTAAGAGGATGACACCAGTCGGAAAGAAGATCTGATCGTGTGCTCGCTGGAAACCGAAAACGGAAGGGGGCGTTGGAAGCTCATCGCGGTGGGGGGCGTGATAAAAAGGCCCAGTAGAGGACGGTGGGCGGCGGAGCAGGCGCGGAGGAGATCGGTGGCGCCCTCAAACGGAGGGGAAAGTTTGAGTGAAGCCCCATGAGCATCACCCACAAAGAGTACCTAAACAAGCAGAAACAACAAAAGCAAACACAAACTCTAGCGAAAACAAGAAAATGGGAGAATATAAGAAAATAAAACATAGAAACAAGAAACCCAAAATAGAAACCACGTTGGGGAGGAAGGTTGTCGGGGAAAAATGGCCGGAACGCGAAGAACTCGAACGGAGCTGAAGAGGACAGGTAGAGGGCCAAGCATCGACGTGGTTCGGCAAGGGCAGTAGATCGGGCAAAGAACAGCCGATCCAAAAGCCTAGAGCAAAAAAAAAGGGACCAAAGGAGGGGGAAGAGGCAGAGAGGAATGGAAAGGAAAAAATCACCCAAAGAGCTAGGGGCATCAGGTAAATAGGCTAGCTCGCTAATAGAAAGCAGGCGATGGGAGGGGAGGGAGGAGGTAGAAGAGGGAGAGGGGAGGAGGGCTGGAGGGGGAGAACAAAGGTTCTCCCCCTCCGATGGCGCTCTCTGCTAGAGATGAAACCCTAGCAAGGAGGGGAGGGGGAAAGACGGATATGATTAAAAAGTCACCTACTCATGATTTTGTTAGAATGTGTTATATCTTCCATATATTATGCATTTGGTTGATGTTAAAATATTTTCTATTTACGGGTTAATTGTAATGAAATATTGGGATTGTAATCAAATCAAGGAGATTTAATTGCCACACTTGTATATACTTGCTACCCTATAAATAAAAACATTTGTATTGTAGACAAACAAGTCAATAAGCACATTTTAGCCCATGGGCTATTCCGAGTGGCGAACGTATGTATCTTACTTTATCAAAATTTTACCATTTTATAACAACCCTCCATTTAAATAAAACTTTCTTTAAGGCAATGATGTAAAACATATCAATTTTTTGCTGCATAAGCATTGAATCAATACGTTTTTCACATTAAAAGCAAGTCATGTATGTTAATATTATCAAGTCAATCTATTCTATTTGCCTCGAATGTCTCTTCATAGTTTACAAAACTTAATTTCTTCTGTAATATTTTTTTTTCTATGAACATAAGCTTTTGATAATTATCTTAATATAACGTGTCTTTCTAGAGAATTCAAACTTCATATTTTCTTGTGTGGCATGTTTGCCATGCATTTTGAGCTAGCATTTCAAAACCTTGTAAATTGGTGCATTGATATAATATATCATAATTATTTGATAGTCATTTTTCACTTGTTTGCATAAAATAATTGAACTCTTAAAAGAATACTTTAATTTTGCTAAAAGTCACACTTTAAACATTAATATTATCATGACCTTTTGCTCTAACCAAAACTTTACTATAGAAAGGTTATACTTCTGAAAATAAGAGCTATTAAATAACAATTTTTTGGTAAAATTATTTTAGGAATAAGTCAATTCAAAACTTTTTAAAATTTGGTCTAACCAAAAGCCACTTGACTTGTATATAAATGTAATTGTTTAAGCCTTAATTATCATTTTCAATTAAACTTAAAATAATAAAGTTTATAAATTTTCAGAAAAATAATGGTTGCAAAATGTGTTAGAAAACTTATGTTAGTGATGATGGAACTGCTTGTCCTTATTTTCCTAAATGTGCAAGTCAATGAATGTGCCCCTATCTCATTCTTTCCGTCTCCACCTCCCGTGTTGCCTCCTTATTCCTTTGAACTTGATTATTATGGCTCAATCTACAAATGCCTTAAAAGCGAAGTTGAACATTAATGTGCAAGTATTAAAAGCACATGGTCATTTCCTGACTTTGAATATGAAACTTGTATTTCTATTGCTTTTGAATATTGCTTAGATAATATCGAGAATAAAGAACGCCCATTATTATTTTATATCATTAGACGTTGCATCAAAACCAATTGCCACCCAAAATTGAATATTATAGCGGGTCATCGCAAAAGTGCCCGTTATGTTAGTTGTTTATTGGAATGTTATGAAAAACATATCATCTCCGGTGGGTTCATTTAGGGAGGAGGGATGGATTTTTTTTTTTTTTTTGTCTCCTGTTTTTGGTCCCCATCACCAGTTTCAGCAGCAGCCACGCCACCCCCTCCACTTTGTCAACTCGCCGCCTCATCCGGCTGTCGCCTTTTCCTTTGTTCTAGTCGACTTGGGGGTTTTAAATCCGGTCTAATCTAAGCTAGATCTGTTCCTTTCGGGCTTGCCAGGCCAACGATTCGCCTCTCCCCCGCCTTTTCTAGCCTCTCCACCACTTGTAGCCGCCCTCCTCGCCGCAACACTGCCACCACGCGCCAGTACGTGGCCTACACGTGCCAAGGTGGGAGCTTCACTCTCTTGTGCGTGCTCCACACGCATGGTTGTTGCTTCGCTTCCATCGATGCTTCTGTCTGCTGGTTTTGTATTTTTATGTATTTTAATTTATTTTTGGCAGTTTCTTTGTAACTTGTTTGAATAAAGATTGTCCAGACCCTTAGGTTGTGGATGTGAACAGTTTTTCGGCTTTCAGGTTAAGGAAAATGAGTTTCAGCATTGGGTTTTCTACTCCCAGGGCCGAGGAATATGAGTTACCTATGCATTGAGTTGAGTTTGTCTAGAACAGATCTGTTATTACAACTGAAGACTAGTCATGAGTTAGCGGATATTAATGTCATAGATATGTCTTGAATATCAAATTGTTATGTATATATTTATGACTTGTAACCTCGTAACTTCGGCTATAATTTTCTAAGAGCTTTTGTTATGTGATGTAAGAGCTTTATGCTCATGATCCTTCATTAATTAATGTTGTTGGACTGATTTCCCCTTCAAAGGAAAAAAAAAAAAAAAAAAAAAAAAACCCTTCAGATGCCATTTATACTTCGAGTCCTTGAGTTCCAATTTTTTATTTGGTAACGAGTTTCTAACTACTCTTTCTCTCTAAGTGTCTCTCTTAATTGAAGTAATGTACATCAAGATCCTCGAAAATTATTAGCTAATCCTACCTTGCGGATTTTCTATAATATCAACCATTGTTTTTAAATTAAATTGTTGAGTTTTTATCATATTGATGTTTATTTATTTTAAAATATAATAAATAATAAGATGATAAATGTTAAGTTGATAGATGTGATAAATGCTGATATGACAAGTTCCAAACCATTTAATTTGAAGGGTTAAATACACTGAAGTCCCTTGAATTATCAACCATTTTCAAAAAAGTCAACTAATAGGTTACAAGTGTAACATTTGGATACATCAAACTATCATTTTTATTGCAATTAAGCAACTTTTATGTAATTCTTCCAAAAATACCCCTATCTTCTTAAAAAAAAAAAAAAAATTTAAAAAACTAAAATCAAAAATCAAAATTCCATGTAAATTCTTTCTATACAATCGAACCTTACTCTATGTATTTTATATTTAATTTAATTTAATTTTTTATATAAATTCATTTATTTATTTTTTAAGGAAAGTAGTGGTATTTTTGGAAGAATGACAAAAAAGTAGCTTAATTGCAACAAAATTATAGTTTGATGTATCTAAGTATCACAATTGTGGGTTCAAGAGACTTTTTTGAAAATAGCTAATAATTATGGGGGCTTAAGTGTATTTAACCTTAATTAAAAAATATTTGTTGAAATTGGGAGAAAGTTACATGATGGATTACCCTACGAATTACATAATAGCAAGAGATGGTTCATTATCAATTTATATGTTTTCATTCATCACAAATTATGTTACAAGAATCTTAACATGTATTAAAAGTTGATATTCATACACCTTTGCTAATTTATGGAACATTTAATTAATAATTCCAATACCTATAGTAATGCCAAATAAATTTTCACCATTTTCACAACCAATGATTTCCACTAGTAATCTTTTAAATAAACATATTATTATAGTGTGATACTATGATCTAAACTAGGGTTAAGAAATCCTTAATTATGACTTAAGGATCAATAATAAGCAAGGTTTGGCATGAAATTAGAGAAAATAAGTCTAGTTTGACACTTGGACCCACTACAAAAAAGAGAGGATTTTTTGATGTGTTTATTGTAACACACATTTTGCCACGTCACTAATTACTGACGTGGTAATTACTGTCACGTCAAAAAAAACTTTATTGACGTGTCATAATTTCACACGTCAAAAATTAATTAATTAATAATCTTAATTATTTGTTTTTTTAAAAAAATATTAGATAACAAAATTTAATTGGTACCTATATTAGGTAACAAAATAAAATTGAAATATATATATAATTATACCTGATTCAAAACTTAATTAATGGTACCTAAATTAGGTAACAAAATTTAATTGGTATATGTATAATTTTTTTTTTTTTGAAAGAAATTGAAGTAGCTTCATTAATTAGCTCAAATTGATAGGTACACCTTGCTCAAAGGCAAGAAGATCTTTAATACAATCCGGTGTGTCAGTGAACCACTCATTTTCCATGCATTGTTTTGATGCCCTTCTTGCTAAGACGTGAGCTAGTTGGTTTGCTTCTCTTGTCACATTTAGCGTCTTCCAATGAGAAAAGGATCGGGTTGCTGTCCTAATAGCCTCAATAATATGGTCCTTATTTCTCCAGTCAGGTTCATTTGATGTCACCGCTTGCACCACCACCTTCGCATCACCAACAAACTGAATCCAATCATGGCCCATTCTGCTGCAAAAACGGATGGTTTCCAGAGTAGCTAACGCCTCAAGAGTTGTTGGGTCTAAACCTCCCAACCAAGAAGAGCACTTTGCCGCTATCATTTGCCTTGTATAGTCCCTTAGGATCACCCCCAGTCCCCACCTTCCTTGCTGCTTATTGATCGACGCGTCCCAATTTGCCATTATCCAGCCCATCGGCCGTGCCTCCCACTGTATGGATCTCACCGTGCTGCTTGTAAGTCCTCCCTCCACGTGAGCTGCGTGATATTCCAGAATAGCTTCCGTAGCAAACTTTACCACCGCTACTGGAGAGGCAAAATGACCTCTATGGACAACTTCATTTCGCCTTAACCACAGTCTCCTTGCTATGCCTGCAAACTAGAGGATTTCCTCCCTGTCACACCTTGCAAACATTTCCTCGGCCACTTGTAAGAAAATCCGATCATGGAAAGAGCTTTTCTGGAATATTCTTTCCCCTATGCCCAAGACATCCGCAGTTGAGGGGCAATTCCAAAGGACATGGGCCGCCATTTCATCTTCTAACTCACAGATTAGGCACTTTGGGTTCACAATAATTTTGTGCCTGTATAGGTTGGCTCTAGTCGGAAGGATTTCGTGACAGGCCCTCCATAGAAAGTTCTTTTCCACATTTGGGATCGACAGTTTCCACAACTTTTCCCAAATTGCACTAGGCTAACCCCTATGGGAACTTTCAGCTTGAGTCGCCTTTTCCACCTCTTTTTGCATATAATAAGCGCTACAAAATGAGAAGACCCCCTTGGCCGTACCCCGCCATACAAGGACATCATCTTGCCGTGAGCCACTGAGTGGTGAAGAGAGGATGAGTTGGGACTCCTCATGTGAGAAAATCTGATTCACCAAAGCCTGATTCCACCTTAGTGTCGCATTGTCCAAAAGTTCGCTAATTGTGGTTGTATGAGCTAAAAGAGACGGTGGGGATTGAATCTTAAAAGAGTGAGGTTGGGGAATCCACCTATCTTGCCCAATACGTATTTTTTCACCACACCACACTCTCCATATTAACCCTTTTCGAAGCAAACCGCACGAGCTTTGTATGCTTCGCCACGCAAACGACGGTTTTCTTCCTAATTGGGCTTCCAAAATATAACATTCTGAAAAATACTTGGCTTTCATAATTTTTGCAATAAGGCTCTCCGGCACCTTCTTTATCCTCCAACATTGCTTTGCCAAAAGGGCTGTATTAAAGCAAGTGAAATCTCAAAAACCCATGCCCCCACGCCTTTTTGAAAGCCCCATTTGGCTCCAACTCATCCAAGTGATCCGTTTGTCATTCTCTTTTTGACCCCACCAAAACTTTTGCATTAGTGAGTTTATCTCCGAACATAGTGATTTCGGAAGATGAAACACACTCATACAATAAGTTGGAATAGCTTGTATGACCGCCTTCAAAAGGATCTCTTTCCTAGCTTGAGACAGGAATTTCAACTTCCAATCTTTTAATCGCTTACTAACCCTGTCAATAATACTTCGAAAAGCTAATGTTCTCGACTTACCCACTAAGGCGGTAAGTCCCAAATAGGTGTCATATCTTTGTGAGGCTGGTATTTCTACAAGTTCAAACACTTGATCTTTGTCGGCCGGCAGAGTGTTGTTATTAAAAAAGATTGTCGTCTTATCTTGGTTCAATTTTTGTCCTGAGGCCGCTTTGTACACTCTTAAAATACTTGTCAAGTTGCTCCATTGTACAATATTTGCCCTGCAAAACAATAAACTATCATCGGCAAAAAATAGGTGGCTAACATGGGGATCTCTTTTGGAAGAGGGGACCCCCATCAACAACCCATCACTATTTGCCTTAGTCAACAACGAACTCAGCGCCTCGGCACAAAACAAAAACAAATAAGGTGATATGGGGTCTCCCTGTCAAATACCCCTAGATGGGGTAATACTTCCACATGGCGTCCCATTCACCAGAATTGCGTACTTTGTAGAGGAAATACACATCATAATCAAATTAATCCACCTATATCAAACCCCATACGCGGCATGACCACCTCCAAAAACCTCCACTCCACCCTGTCATAGGCCATGCTCATATCAAGCTTGACCGACATAAATTCCTTTTTCCCCTTCATACTGGTGTGCATAGTATGAAGCGTCTCATATGCGGCTAATATGTTGTCCGAAATCAGGCGACCCGAGATGAAAGCACTTTGTGTTGAGAAAATAATATGAGGAAGGACCTTTTTCATTCTATTAGCCAGCACCTTAGAAAGCAGTTTATAAATTACATTGCACAAACTTATGGGTCTAAACTCCGTCACACACGACGGGTTTTTAACTTTTGGGATAAGCATAATATAAGTCAAATTTAAATCTGCAAGCATTATTCTAGAATTTAGGATATCAATCACCACGTTACATAGCTCATCCCCCATAGTGCTCCAATGCTTTTGGAAAAAACCAGCTGTGAAGCCATCCGGACCCAGGGCTTTGATAGGACTCATTTGAAGGAGAGCATCACTTATTTCACCTTTTGAGAATTCTTTAAGTAGGTCTGCATTCATATCTCATGACCCTCAAGTTAATGTGTTGGAGGCATTGCTCCATATCCCCAACGTCCCCAACAAAAAATAAGTTCGAGAAATATGTAACAAATGCCCAGTCCACCTTCTCTGGAGTACCTCACACCTGCCTTGTGTCATCCATTATTTCACCAATAAAATTTTTCCTCCTCCTTGCATTAGCACATTCATGAAAATAATGTGTATTTCTATCCCCATGTTTAAGCCATGCAATTTTTGCTCTCTGACTCCAGCGGACATCCTCTTAGTCAATCAGAATTTGTAACTCCTTCATCAACTTTTTTCCCTCCATACCCGAAGATCCCCTTCTCTCCCTTGGAGAGTCAATAGTTTCTTCTTTATTCGGTTGATGGTGCCCAAGGGGTCTCGCCGAGTCTGATGCCATTGCAGAAAATAATTTTTACAACAACTTAATTTTGCCTCCAAGCTTTCCCACAAACCGTCCTGCAGTGAAGCTTCTCCTCATGCACATTTAACCACTTTACCATATTCCTCTTCAAGGGCCCAGCTAGCTTCATACCTGAAAATTGGACCCTTTCTTCTCATCCCAGATTTTCCATCTAGTTGCAGAAACACTGGGAGATGGTCCGATCCCAAAGCAAACTTGATAAGTGCCAAATATTGCATATTTGGACCCCTTTATTTACATTAGTTAATCCTTTAACTGTGTCGTTATTTAATATTTTGTGTTAGTTTTATGTTTTTAGTGTTTTGTAGGTCATTAAAGAAAAACTACAGCTTTAAAGGGGAAAATGCAAAGTTTGGAAGAAAGCATACTTTGAGAAGACCTAGATGATGTGGTTAAGTTTAACCAAATCCAAGAAAAAGGTTAAATCGGATTAAAGATCATATTGGATAAGATTTCAAATTGGATTCAAATTTAGATTATGTACATGTCTCAATATTTTGATCATAACTTTCTGCTCAAATATCTGATTGAAGTGATTCAAATGGCATTGGAAAGCTAACTCAAAATAATACAATTTGTTGTGAAATAGGATTTTCCTAATTCAGACGGTTACTATGCCAAAATCGCCCTGCAATTAAAGGACACAAATCTGGACGAATCCTATTCCGATTTCAGACTTCTATTTTGACTGGGAGACAGACCTCCGAATTATCTAGGTTTAATAGGGCTTCTAGGACTTTTCTAAGCCTATAAATAGACTTCTTTGCATTCAAGAAAGGGGAGATAGAGAATTCCAGAGAGCAAAATTCTGCAGTTTTTCTCTTTTTAGTTTAGGTTTTCTTTAGATTTATGTTTTATTTTTATGTGGAACTAAATTCCCAACTAAGGTTGGGGATGAAGCATCACCGATGAAGAACATCAATACTTTCATGTAAGTCTTTATTTATCTGATTTTATTGGGTTTAATATTTCAATTGTTTTACTTCTTTTCAATGTGTAGAATGATTATTGGATATCTTTTGTAATTCAAGGATACATTTGATAATTTAAGATAATTTCACATAATTGATTGCTTGATTTTATTTGCCTAAATAATTGGATATCTCTTGTGATTTGTTTTACGGATACATTTGGTGTTTCAATTAAGATTGGATATCTTTTGTGATTTACGGATACATCTGATGATTTAATTGATATTGAATTCTTCTTGTGATTTGTGCAATGAATGGATACATGAGATGATTTTGATTAATTGTTTGAAGTATAGTAAAATATATCTAAGATTTTAATTATGAGAACTTCCGATTAATATTGATAAACATAGAAGTATGTTGTTATGATTCGGTGAGTGTGAATTCCCAAACCTGAGTATTTTATCTCTTAGTTTATTTTAATTAGTTTATGTTTGTTTTCTAATTTTTAAAAACAAAAATTCAAAACCCTTTTGGAACTAGATTAGGATTTAATTAGTTTAGATATAAATTGCTCTTTCAAAAATACAATTCTCTATGGGTTTGACCTCGCACTTGCAATCCATTATATTGCAAACGATTCGTGCACTTGCGAGTATATTAAAATTTGCACAACAAAACTCCACCCTTAATTCAGCTTCAGGAAAAAGATCCCTCCACTCCTGATTTGCCACCCCCTATCAAGCCTTTCTTTTATGAAATCCGCATCATCTCGACAATTATTCCAGATGTATTTAGGCCCCAAGAATCCTAAATCCATTAAATCGCACTCCTCCAAGGCTTGCTGGAAATCCCACATATGCCTCCCGCTTCTTGTGTTCCCACCCCATTTTTCGAATGGAAATAAAATTTCATTGAAGTCTCCAATGCATACCCAAGGTAAGGGTGAAAAAGGTGCCAAAATTTTTAGCAAGCACCATGATTCATGACGTTTACCCACTTCAGGTTGGCCATAACAGCCAGTAAACTTCCATGGCACACAATTCGGTCGATCTCGAATCACGCCATTGATATGATGCTAATTATAATTTTGTATTTCTACAATGATCTCCTCACCCCAAAGCAACGCCAATCCACCACTCCTACCAATACAGTCCACCACAAATAATTCATTGTATCCAAGTTTACATCTAATTTGCTCCATTTTATTATGACGGAGCTTGGTTTTTATAAGGAAAACCAAAGTGGGTCTCTTCTTCTTTACCAAACGGCTCAGGGGTTCCCAAGCCCCCGACAGTTCCAACTGAGAATCGTCATTGCGGTCGGTGGGGCTGTCCTGCAGCCTCCGCCACTCCCGATCCAGAAACATTTGTCACATTACCACTAAGTTTCCGTCCCTTCTCGACAATTCGACCTTCTCCCCCATGTCCCTTTCTTTTTTTAGAAACTAGTGCATCATCCTCTTCCCCATACTTTCTTTTCCAAGTAACTAGTGCATTTTCAGGATTACGAGTTGCTTCTTGGGCAACTTTGATTGTCTGGGCCACATCTGCAATCAATGGGCCAGGGTAAATAGATCTGCCTGGGCTATACTTCTGGCCCAAATTCTCTTTCTTTTTTTCCCTGGACATAAAGACTCCCTTATTACCCTTTATCACATGAGAGTTAATATGTTCAAAAGAATTTTGAAATTCCCCCTCCCGCTCACTGTTATCGCCTAAGAAGGAAATATCCTTATGCGACACCCATGATTCACTCCCACGTTTTATACCGTGATCACTTCCCTGTAACTCCGAATCTACTCCAATATTTCCTCCCCCAAATCCGTCTGTTTTTGCCATATCCCCCATATGATGAGCGCCATCATTAAACCTGTGATCCTTACCATTGATTCTACTACCTTCCTGAAAAAATTTTCCCAGCTGGCTTGTCGAAATCTCTTCGCCGGACGCATCCATCCCTCTTGTTGTCTCCGGTTTAGAACTCTTCAGATCGTGATTCCGCATACTTGCATGGACAGACCTTGCCTGTCCCGATCTGAACCCATGCCTCTCTAAATTTTGATCACTTCTCTGAGTTGGTGACGACGCCCTCAGTCCCGGACCAAACTTGGCAGGCTCCATATTTCTCATGCTACTTTTCTTCTGACACCCCCCTCCCATGTCGGATAATGCCACAATGGAAACAATACTTCAGGAGCCTTTCATATTGGAGAGCGATCCATGTTAATTCCCCTTCTAGCTTCAGCTTGCGTCCCCTGGAAAGAGGCTTAGATAAATCTAACGAGATTTTAACTCGCAGATATTCCCTACATCCAACCCCATCTGTATCCGTATCAACCTCTTCCACATCTCCAACCTAGCCCCAATTTTCTTTCCCACTTCCCTGCTCATACAAACCAATGGCATATGGAACATTCATACCCAAAACGAGGCTCTATCAAATGCTATTTTTGACTTCGCTGAATGGCCATCAAAATCTTCCACCAAGAACAAATCATCTTCAAACACCCAAGGTCGACCCTCAAAAATCTTCTCCTTATCCTGACTGTTCTTAAACTCAATCAGAAAGAGGTTTGCACCCAACACTTTGAAAATAATAGATTCCAAAGGTTTCCATCATTTTAATAGCGAATTCTTGATGGTCTCCATGCTCACATACCTATTTGCAAACAATTTCCCCACTACACATAATTGACCCCTGGTCGCTACCTTATGCACTTCATCCTTGAAAACTTCGACTTCCTTATCTTCTTCCTCTAACAGTGGATGACAAGGCCATGGATTGGGCATATCTTCCGCCATTTCTTCAGTCTAGGACAATAATTCTTTCACACACACGTGATCCTCCCTCAATCTTCAAGAGACAAGGGAAACAAATCCTTCTCCTCTAGGTTAAACGCCTAGCGAGAAAAAATTTGATTTTTTTTTTTTTTTTTGACATGTCCGCACAAGAGGGGGGAAGGAGATTCGAATTTTTTTTTTTTTTTGGTAGTACTTCAAGCTAATTACTCATCATCAGAGATTTAAGTATATAGTGAAAAATCCAAACAATGCGACAGTGAGGGTGTAGCAACTAGCAAGACACCATGGTCTGGATTTTTGTATATGTATAATTATATATATCACGTTTTCAATATTGTATGAGTATTATAAACTAAAAAATTAAAGTATTAACAATCTAGAATATTAATACATATATGTATTATCTTAGTCTTAAGTATACAGTATTTTTAAAAAAAATAAGTGATCACATAATTTTTTCTCTTATTATTTTCAATATTTTCTTGACGTGTCAAAATGGCACGTCAATAATTATTGACGTGTCATTATTTCACACGTCAAAAATTAATTAATTAATAATATTAATTATTTGTTTTAAAAAAATATTAGATAACAAAATTTAATTGGTACCTACATATATTAGGTAACAAAATTAAATAAATAAATAAATATATATACCCTTGTTTCAAAATTTAATTAATGGTACCTATATTAGGTAACAAAATTTAATTGGTATATGCATAATTATATATATCACGTTTTCAATATTGTAGGGGCATTATAAACTAAAAAATTAAAGTGTTTTTTAGTATTAACAATCTAGAATATTAATACATATATGTATTATCTTAGTCTTAAGTGTATAGTATTTTTAAAAAAATAAGTGTTCATATAATTTTTTTCTCTTATTATTTTCAATATATTTTCTTGACGTGTCAAATGTAACACGTCAATAATTATTGACGTGTCAAAATGGCACGTCAATAATTATCTCACACGTTAAAAATTAATTAATTAATAATATTAATTACTTGTTTAAAAAATAATATTAGGTAACAAAATAATTATATCATTGTAGTTTAGGGTTTTCTTTCTCTCTATATATAATGATTATTTTAATTATAATTAAATATTAGATAACAAAATTTAATTGATACCTATATTAAGTAACAAAATTTAATTGGTATATGTATAATTATACTTGATTCAAAATTTAATTGGTACCTATATTAGGTAACAAAATTTAATTGGTATATATATAATATATATGTATAATTGGTATATGTCGTCATATAGTAAGAGATATATTCGAACCCATTAAAATTTTATAAAACTAATTAATGCTCTTATCTCTTAACACTCTTATGCATTAGCTATTAAATGTTTATAGACAATAATAAATATGTACATATTTTTTGTTGTTTGTACTCTTTTAATTTATTTTGAAAAAATTATTATGGCTACATCACATTTTCAATATTGGAGGAGTATTATAAACTAAAAAATTAAAGTGTTTTTTAGTATTAACAATATAGAATATTAATACATATATGTTTTCTCTTAGTCTTTAGTATATAGTATTTATAAAAAAAAAAAAAAAAAAGTGATCCTACCATTTTTTTCTCTTATTAAGAAAATTTTCAAATTTTTATTTATTGATGTGTCACATGTGGCACGTCAATAAATTCTTGACGTACCACACGTGACACATCAAAAAAGGGGATTGGGAAGGCGTGAGCCAGCTGCCTTCCTTTTCTTTTATTTATTTGTTTTTCCCTCCTCCTCTAAGTTCTCTTTCTTCCTCCTCCCGTGCACGTACAATAGCTCATTTTCACTTAGTTTTTTGAATTTTAAATTTTTTCCCCTTTTTCTTACTTCTTTCTTCTATTCTATTCTTTGTCTCATGCCTCCCCTGCAGCTTCCCCTCTTAATTTCTCATAAACCCATCTTCTAGATCTCTCCAACGCCTCCCTGACAGTCATGAAATTTTCCGAGGAAATTGCCACTACCAGTGATTCGTCCCCACCGATAAAGCTCTTGTTCGTGTAGATGAGTGTGGGTTACGTTTAACGTCGATTACAGCTACCCTCTTACATGTGTATATATATATATATATTTTTTTTCTTTTCTTCTTTTCACGCCCACCTCCCTTGTTTGTAGCTTAAACAAAAGAAAAGAAAAGAAGAGAAGAGATCCTACCTGCGAGAGAAGAGGAGAAAAGGTGAAGAAAAAAGAGAAATGGAGAGAGAGGGGAAGGGGTCTGAATATTTGGGGATTTTAAGGTATATATGTGTATAGTGAATTTGTGAGATTTTAGGAATTTTGTGGGGATTTATTTGGGTTTGGGATTTATATGGGTTTTGAGTTGCAACTGGATTTTTGATAATAAAACATGAAGTAATTGGTTCAGTTGTGGAGCTAAAATTTAATTGAAAAAGAAAAAATTTAATTGCTGATAGGTTTGGGAGAAAGAAAGAAGAAACGGCTGGTGGGATGGATTTGGAGCTTAATTTGGTTTTGGTTTTTCACCTTTGGTTTTGTTTTTTTGGTTGTCTTTGGATGAAGAAAAGAAGAAACGGCCGGTGATGCTGGCCGGTAGGATGCTCTCTGGCATCGGCGATGTGGGTATTGGTGAAAAAAAAAAAAATTAAAAATTATTTTTTTAAATAATTTTTAAACGTTAGTGACGTTTCGAAATTGGCACGTCAACAAATTTATTGACGTGTCAAAACTGACATGTCAATAAATTATTGACGTGTCAGAAATTGACACGTCAATAAATGTTTTTGACGTGCCACTTTTTGACACGTCAATAATTATTGACGTGTCAAACAGTGACACGTCAAAAAATTCCCGTTTTTGATACCCACATTTTTATCGCTCAACACACGTCAATAAAGTTTAGTGACGTGTCAGACTACCTAACACGTCAAAAATACCCTGTCAAAAAAATTTTCATTTTTTGTAGTGACCATTTTATGGGCTGAGTGATGGAACACTAGTGAGCTGTGATTGATTATAGTGTTCCAGAAAGCCATAGCAATCGATCACCCTATATTTTAGTGTTCGACTGGTGTTAGACAGTTTGCAATTTGAATACGTCAATGACTTGAACACGCGGTAGTTAGGCTATTTAAGAGCCATTAGGCCAACTCTAGTGACCAATGTCCATTTGGTTGGCAAGGGCATTTAGAGCACTCATGAGAGAGATATAGTAATGCCAAATAAATTTCACCATTTTAACAACTAATGATTTCCACTATTAATCTTTTAAATAAACATATTGTTATAGTGTGATACTATGATCTAAACTAGGGTTAAGAAATCCTTAATTAGGACTTAAGGATCAATTAGAAGCAAGGTTTGGCATGAAATTAGAGAAAATAAGTCTAGTTTGACACTTGGAGCATTTTAGGGCTTGAGTGATGGAACACTAGTGAGCAGTGATTGATTATGGTGTTCCAGAAAGCCATAGCAATCGATCACCCTATATTTTGGTGATCGACTGGTGTTAGACAGTTTGCAATTTGAATACGTCAATGGCTTGAGCACGC
Organism: Corylus avellana; assembly: GCF_901000735.1. Taxonomy (NCBI): domain Eukaryota; kingdom Viridiplantae; phylum Streptophyta; class Magnoliopsida; order Fagales; family Betulaceae; genus Corylus; species Corylus avellana. The sequence goes on along the minus strand of NC_081543.1, from coordinate 15,046,063 downwards.
AATGGTTAGGCTATTTAAGAGCCATTAGGCCAACTCTAGTGACCAATGACCATTTGGTTGGCAAGGGTATTTAGGGCACGTAGGAGAGAGAGAGAGAGAGAGGGAGGGGAGGAAATGAGGCTATGTTCTTAAGGATTGTGAAAGATAAAGGACCCACAAGGTGCGAGTATTTCTTGCTAGTGTTTCTCATGTTATTTATTGTCTTCCTCCTAGTACATTGTGTGTGTGTGTGTGTGTGTGTGTGTGTTGGGTTAGTTTTTAGGTGTTTTAAGCTTGGTTTGAGAAAAATATTTGAACTTTTTAAAGAAACATCCAAGCTTTAAGTTATTTGTTGTTTCAATCAGACCAAATGATTTTAATCTGAGCTTTACGACTTGAAAAAAACTAATTACTTGGTAATTTACTCCTCAATACACCTCCCCGTCTATTTCCTCCAAAGAATAAGACCAATAAATCTCTACTCTTTAAAAAGAGAAACTAAGCAGCATAAACATATAATTTTTATTTTTCTATCAACATTAATAATTACAATGAGTGCATCTACGAAGAGTAATCACATTAGCTAAAATTATACTGTACATATGATTTCTATTATTCTATCAACATTAATAATTACAACTAGAGCATTTACTAAAAGTAAGCAAGTTGTAGATCAATTTGAAGCTTAGAGTTTTTTATTATTAGGCTTGGATGTGGAGAGAGAGCTGTAGGCGGTCTGATTGTAGTTTTTGTATTTGTAGATCTTAGCATTGTATTTTGTAATAGTTAGTTTTTGTTATCTTTTTGGGGTAATTACCTTTTTCTCCCATCAACTACAACACATTGTCACTTTACCCCTAACAACCCAACTGCCCGACCCAATCAAAATACAATTTTGTGCTCAAAACCCACTTTCCACCAGTCAAAGACGTTAACTCAGACGGTCAAAGTGACAATGCGTTGTAGTTCATAGAGGCAAAATGACAATGCATTGTAGTTCAAGGGGGCAAAGTGACAATATGTTGTAGTTTATGGGGGCAAAGTGACGGGTTGACCATCTGAGTTAATGCCTTTAACTGACAGAATGGGGATTTTTGGCACAAAATGGTAGTTTGATGTAGTCGAGCAGTAGGGTTGTCAGATCATGGGGGCAAAGTGACAATGTGTTATAGTTTATGTGGGGAAAAGGTAATTACACCTATCTTTTTCTTTTTTTTTTTTATTTTTTTTTTTATATTTGTTATTTATTTTTGGATTGTAATTGTTAAAGATATGTTTCTGAGGTATAATTGTAGCTTAGATCATTCTTTTATGCTTTCCACTATTTTATTTAGATGTTAGAAGGTAATTTTTCCCGGTTAATTCATTTGAGAAGAACTCTCACTAACTTTCTAGGTTAATTATTATTATTAATTAAATATGAGGGTGTTACATTATTTACGACCAAGGTGAATAAAACTCACTTGGAAACTACTTACCGACATTTTTAGTATGTCTATTTTGATATCAAATTTGCATAGTTTATATAGGTATCAAGTGCTTTGTTATAAATGCAATGAGCTCTACATTTTGTGCAAAAATAATATTTGAGAAAATGAATTGTTGATTGTGTGATTTTGTAAATTCATACATTGATAAGAAAATTGTTAATATCTCTACGTGACATGGCTACCATTGGAAACACGAGTGAAAACTATGGAGTATGTGTATGTTATGTATGTATGATTGACCTTATGACCCACTTTTATTTTTAATGTTCTCTACTCTAGATTTGAGGGCTAAAGTGACTAGCGCAACCATGTACGAATGAGGATCATGCCTTGCAATATCGCTAGTTGTATGAATTACTTGGGGTTGAACAATTAGTGGTGGTTGTCTCTTGTACTTCATTGGAACACTGATGTAGTGTCATATGTATGAATAAGCCATATGGAGGATGGTTATGACTTGTGACACATGTTTATATATAAATTAAATTAAATGGATCATAAGACCACTAAGCATGTGATATAAAATTGCATTTCTATATGACTTTCAAGAAAGACAAAAAGCTTAATGTAAGTGTACTATGATTTAGAGCCTCTTTGGAATTGTGTTATGAAGCTTAAAAAAAATAAAGCTTTTAGTACCTAGAAAGGAGGTGTGCCAAACAAAAAAGGGGCATGTTTGGAAAAAAAAAAAAATCAAAAAGTACTTATTTGACTTTTTCACTCTAAAAATTCCCAAAATGCACTTTTGGAAAAGCTTGAAAATAAAGATTTTTTTTTTTTTTTTAAAAAAAAAAAACAAAAACAAAAAAGCCTCTTATTGACTTAAAAAAGTCTATATTTCAACACCTCAAACATGATTATAATGAAGAGGCCATGAGTTCAAATCTTCATAGAACTAAAATAAGGTTATTAAGACGACTTTTGTTTTGTTTTTGTTTTTTGTTTTGTAAGTTATTAAAATGACTTTTAAATATGGAAGAATTTGCACAAACAAAACCTAGAGCACACTCAAAGTCGGGAAGCGGATTCTCTCCAGTCCAAAATGGACTGGAGAGTATCATGTTAATGGCCAAGATCTTGGGACATATGTCCCATTAATATAAATAATAATAAAATATTATTTATATTTAAAAAATAATTAAAAACAAAATAATAAAAATTAAAAAGAAAATAATGCAAAAAATTAAGGGGTGGTGGTTGGCTACCCCATTTTTGCCATAAGGGTTGGCCGGCCACCCTAGTTGGGCCTGGGGATGGGTTCAGCCACCCCCTATGGCAAAAATGACGTAGCTAGCCACCCTTTAATTTTTTATTATTTTCTTTTAATCTATTATTATTATTTTTTAAATATAAATAATATTTTCTTATTATTTATATTAATGGGACAAATATCTCATTTATGGCCCCACAATCTGTCTAGGGAGATCTTGGCCATTAATTGGATACTCTTCAGTCCATTTTGGATAGGAGAGGATCCGGCTCTCTCATAGTTGCCAGCCATATAGTGCTATCCAAAAAAATATGTTTCAAAATTTTCCTTAATTGAAGCTGATTAAGTAACAATATTAAATAATGGATGATTCAATATAAACATGAGATGTATAAAGGGAATGCTTTGAAAAATTGTAATGAAATGATTATTGTCAATGGTACTCATATTATTTTCATATTCTCTACAAATTCAATAAGATCAACGATAGATTTGTGAATTCATACACAAAGAAGAAAAAACCCTAAGCGGCCTTAGCTCCTTAAGGTGGGGAACTTTGTTCCCCCAACCCTCCTTCCAGCCATAGTGCTGTCCAAGAGAAATATGTTTCAAGTACCTTAATTGAAGGCTGATTAAGTAACAATATTAAAGAAGAGATGATTCAATATAAACATGGTCTTATAAGGGAATGCTTTGAAAAATTGTAATAGAGAAATGATTAGTGTCAATAATTTGCTTATATTTTTTTTCATATTCTCCTACAAATTCAACAGATTAACTAATAGATTTGTGAGTTCATGCACAAAGAAGAAAAAACCCTAACACAGCGCCGCACGTAGGGGTGGGGGAGAACTTTGTTCCCCCCCCGCCCCTCTTCCTCCCCTTTTCTTTTTGCTTATTTCTCTTTTGTTACAAGCTCTAGCTCCACCGTGTCGGGCGTCCAGTCCTCCATTTCTGCCGTGTCCTTTTCTGGGGTTGATGGGGCTCTTGGATCGGACTGTTTAAAGCTCAATTTACGTCCCTCTGTCAAACCCAACTCGACATGAGCCCATCATCCGCACGCACCGTCCCCGCTTGCTTCCCAATGACACTTGCCACTTCTGATTCTGGTCCCCCGCAACGAATCATGACTTGCACTCGCCTGCGTATGATTTTTTCGCACTCTGGCCAGAATCTTCAAGCAGCCTCTAGTGGTGTTTGTGGGCTTTTGTAATTTTTCTTTATTTTTCCTGTATTTTATGTTTTCCTTGTATGTTATGGTCCTGGCTTTTTAGGTTGAGGATGTGAATAATTTTCTGGCTTGCAAGTCGAGGATGATGAATTTTGGCATGGGGTTTCTGCTCCCAGGGTCGAGGAATATGAGCTATCTATGCGTTGAGTTGAGTCTGTCAGGAGCAAATCTATTGTTACAACGAAAGATTAGTCATGGGTTAGCGGAAGATTAGTCATAGATAGGTCTTAAATGTTAGATTGTTTTGTATGTATCTATGACTTGTGTCCTCGTAGTTTCGGCTACGATTTTATCAGAGCTTTTTCTCTATGATCTAAGAGTGTTTCTACTTGTGATCCTTCTTCTATTAATGAGATCGGAATGTTTTCCCCTTCAAAAAAAAAAAAAAAAAAAATTGTGAGTTCATCATTGACTTATCTGGTGTCCACATAAGTTCACAAATCTAATGATTGACTTGTAAGATGAGATGAGAAAAATATTAACTAGAAATTACAGACACAGAGACACTTACAACCCTTTGCAAGACCTTGGCTCTGTAAGATCGGCAAGCCTACAACTTGTCTCATTTACCGGATCCTTCTGATAAACTTCTCAATCAAAGCACATAATCAAACTAACAAATATACTCTAGGAGTAACGGTTTATAGCTCACAATATGATCACTATAAAAAAGCCTCTGACGAAACCTAGGGTAGAATTTCGTGTCTCCCTAAGTCTATAAGGATGTATTTATATCACCTACAAAACCCTAGACTTAGGCCTACTTAAAAACACGTTTTGGACATAAAACCTATGGGGTGTCCAAACAGGGTAAGTGCCTGTCCGAACAGGGCCTTGTGGATGAAAAATAAGCTCACTGGAAAGCTTGTCTGGATAGCCTAGCACCCTGTCCGGACATGGCCTGCAGTGGGGATGAATTTCAGCTTGCGGGAATTCCTGTTCGGACGGCTCTCTCTTTGTGTCAGGACAGTGACTTAGTGAGCTTAGAAATACTATTTGAGCTCCATTTTGCTCACCGAATTAGCCAATACAAGAACTAACAGAATCAATACATTTTCACATTCAAAGTAAGTCATGTATCTTATAATGATCAAGTCAATTTATTCTATTTTATTCATACATCTCTTCATAGTTTACAAAACTCCATGAACTTCAATAATATTTATTTTCTAGAAAAGAAATGTTAGGAATACTAAATATTTTACTAACATAGGCTTACCAAACTGATGTGTAGCTCATTCATTCGAGAAAAATAAAACAATTAATTAAGAGCAATGTAACAAGTACCAATGAATGAGCTATACATCAATTTAGTAAGCATATGCTAGTAAGAGATTTAGTACCCCTAACATTTCCCTTTCTATAAACATAGGCTTTTTGAGTATTATCTTTAGTATAAAGTGTCTTTCTAGATAATGCAAATATGATATACTTTTACATGACATGTTTACCATGCCTTTTGAGGTAAAATTTCAAAACCTTTTGAATTGGTGCATTAATATAATATATCATAATTATCTCATCATCCCTCTTCACTTGGTTGTTGAAAATAATTAAACTATTACAAGTATATTTTAATTTTGCTAAAAGTCACATGTTAAACATAAATATTATCATGCCTTTCGCTCTAACCAAAAATCACTTTACTATATAAAAGTCATAATTCTAAAAATAAAAGCTATTAAACAACAATTTTTTTTTTTTGAATAATATTATTTTAGGAATAAGTTAATTCAATTTTTTTTAAACTTTTGGTCTAACCAAAAGTCACTTCATTTGCATATAAATGAAATTGATTAATTGTAAATTATCATTTTGAGATAAACTTTAAACAAGAAAGTTTCTTACATGAAAGAAAAAAACAATGGTTGCGAAATGTGTTAAAAAAATTATGTTGGTAATAATGGAATTTCTTATCCTTGTTCTCCTAAGTGTGCAAGCCTATGATTGTGCCCTAATCTCATCTTTTTCATCTCCACCTCCCATCCTACCTCCATATTCATTTAAACTTGATGATTATGAACCACTTGATGAATATGACCAACTATCCTAGTGTCTTATGACTGGAGTTGAACATCATTGTCCAAGTATTAAAAGGACATGGCCATTTCCAGACTTTGAATATGAAATTTGTATTTTTGCTACTTTTGACAATTGTTTAGCTAATGTCGAGAATTATGAACTCTCATATCTTTTTTTTAGTATTAAAAATTACATCAAAACTAATTGCCGCCCAAAATTAAAAATTAGAGCCAGTCATCGTAAAAGTGCAACTTATGTGAGTTGTTTATTGGAATACTATGAAAAGCATTTCAAAAATCTCTCAGATGTCATTTATACACAGAATCGTTGAGTTCTAACTTTTGATCAGGTAAAGAGTTCACAACTACTCTTTCTCTCTACGTCTTCCTTTTGATTGAAGCAATGCACATCAAGATCCTTTAGAGTTCTTAGCTTATTCTACTTTGTGGATTTTCTAAAATCTCAACTATTATTTTAAAATTAGGAAAAATTACACTTTACTCTCCAAAGTTTGAGTGGCCCGTTTGTTAGTAAGAGATTTAGTTTCACTATGGCCCATCTGTTAGCTACAGTCGTCTTCTCTAATGGAAATGTAATAACGTGACTCGCACGTGATTACTCATGTGAGTGTCTTCCCAAATTACCCCCAACCCACACGCATACTCGCATCACCTACAAAGGTCAACTTCTCATCTCCAAATTTCATGAAAGCCAATTTCCTTTCATTAAATATCACGAAAAACACAGACTCGTCAGCATCAATCCAAGCTGAACTCGGTATCATCACAACTTTGTTCACCCAAGGAACAGAGCGGTAACTAAGGGCAAAACTTCTTTTAGTTTCTAATCTGGGTGGAGTGGCAACGTGAAATCCAAGCATATGCGCTTTTCTTAATTCCAAGACCCGGAAGTTCAATGAGTTCAAAGTATTTGGGGGAATAGGGGAGCACTTGTATTTGTGGTTGGGAAGTGGATCTAAAAGACGCAATTTGCCTGAATTTGACTCTTGGACCTTGATCAACCAGTCCTTATTGCAAGAAGAAGAAGATGAAGTTGGAAAAGGATTTTCCGGTTGAAGAAGATAGAGAGTGCTTTTGGAGAGATAATCACGTGTGGGGTCAGGGGTAATTTGGGGAAGACGTACATATAAGTAATCACGTGCGAGTCACGTGATTATATTTCTGTCATAGAAGGCGGCTGGGCCTTACGGATGGACCATATTGAAATTTTTTTTAACTTTGATGGTATTGTAAAAATTGAAACATTGGAGGTTAGATTGAAAATTGGCTCAAACTTAGGGATAAGGTGTAATTTTTCCTTAAAATTAAATGGTTGAGATTTTATCATACTGGTGTTTGTTTCCTTTAAAATATAACAAATAATAAGATGATAATGCTGAGTTGATAGAGGTAATAAGTGTTAATATCATACTATGACAAGTTCCAAACCATTTAATTTGAAAATATTTGTTGAAATTTGAAACAAAAAATTACCTGATATATTACCCTAGGAATTACAGAATAGCAAGAAAAGGTTCATTATGAACGGTATGTTTTCATTAACCACAAAACATTAACTGTTTATTATTTTACATGAATCATAAGGTGTATTAAAAATTGATATTCATACACATTTTCTGATTTCTGGAATATTTAATTAATAATTCCAATATTTATAGTAATGCCAAAAAAATTTCACCATTATAATAACTAGGGCTGAAATAGCGGGCAGTTAACTATTTAACCGCCTAACTGCCTGTCAAAGCAGTTCGAAAAAACCACTAACCAAAAAGCGATATCAACCTCTCAAGCTCTCAACAAACACCAAAATCCAGTGAATAAAAAAAAAAAAAAAAAAAATCCAAAGTCCAAACGGTGTTGCGTCTATTAAGCGTAAATGAATGTAAGGTACATAAGTTAAACAGTGTGTTTTGCAACATTAGTTAAACGATAGTTTTGGTAAACAAAAGACAAAGCTAAACAGTGTGTTTTTTCAAAAATTAAAAGATCGTCTTTAACCTTTAGCTTTAGTCTTGTTTAAGCTTCATTAGTTCATCTGACCTAATTACAATAACAAAACAAAAATGGCGCGAGTTGTAAATGCTAAATGCCATTCTTCTTAGAAAAGATTTTCCCGTTGATGAAATGCAGAGTGTGGAAAACTAGGACATCCATAGAAATTCTACCAAGGGTGTAAGGAGAATTTTTGGAAGATGAGTGAGCACATTTTACCTCCCTTCCCTAACTCTTCTCCCCTTTTCTTTTTGCTTATTTTTCTTTTGTTACAGGCTCAAGCCCCACAGCGCTAAGTGTGCCGTCCACCATTTCTGCCTTGTCTTTTTTCTGAGGTTGATAGGGTTCTTGGATCGGATTGTTCAAAGCTCGATCTATATCCCTCCGTCAGACCCACCTCGATACGCGCCACTTCACCACGCGCATCGGCCCTGTCCACTTCCAACGGCACATGTCACTTCTGATTTCAGCAACCCCACGACGGATTGTGACTTGCACGCGCTTGCGCATAGTTTTTTTTGCTTTCTGGCTAGAATCATCCGGCAGCCTTCCTCCAGTGGTGTTTTGTGGGCTTTTGTTGTTTTTATTTTTCCCCGTTTTTCCATTTTCCCTGTATTTTGTGGTTCTTGCCTATTGGGTTGAGGATGTAAATAATTTCCTGACTTGCGAGTCGAGGATGATGAGTTTCGGCAGGAGGATGTTGCTACTTATGTATCGGATTGAGTCTATCTGGAACAGACCTGTTGTTACAACTGAAGGTTAGTCATGGGTTAGTGGATTTTAATGTCATACATAGGTCTTAAATGTCAGATTGTTATGTTTGTATCTATGACTTGTAACCTTGTAGCTTCGGCTATGATTTTCTCAAAGCTTTATGTTCGTGATCTTTTATCAATTAATGAGACTAGAATGATTTTCCCTTCATATATATATATATATATATATATATATATATATATATATAAATGAACAAGAAACATTATTTTAAACAATATATGCCCCACAAAAAAATCAAAACAAAGTTTTTTTGTCTTCCTCAAGCAACACACAATGAATGATGATCTTTCACATGGGAGTTTATCTGCTCCACATCCTTTTCAACTTCTCCTAGCTCCTTCTTAATCGCCTCCAACTAAGTCCTATGATATTCTCAATTATCTCCCTTATCTCTGCCTAAGATTCTCCATAGAAATCTACCTTTAAAGCTCTGAGCCATAGCAGTGAGTTGCATGCTTTATGGCTGCAGCTAAAGAGATAGATGATTATTTGTCTAAAAGTAGGTTCAAGTCTCCAAGGAGCGTGTGCACCATTTTCACCTTCTGTTTCCTTGGCTTGTTATATACCATATGAAATAGAAAGCATTTTCATTTAGATCATTAATTCAAGATGGAGGGTGATATAAATAGAAGTTGTAGTGCTTGAGATATTTAATTCAAAATAGAGGGTGATATAAATAGAAGTTGTAGTGCTCGAGATATTTGTGACACCTTTTAAAAAACTATCCAAAAAGCTGGGGGCATGTAGCTTGATGATGGAAGTATGTAGCTTTTGCCTTTTGGTATGGATATATATCTTTATGCAAGACTAAATTTTAAACTTGCAAGTTTGTGCTATTTACCTGTTCCAAAAATGTTATCCTCTTCCATTGGTCATGGAAAGAATACATGTTTGTAATATTAATTAGGTGAAAAAAAAGGGTATACTGTATTTAGTATACATATTTTTATTAATAAAATAATTTAATGTCATTTTAAGAGTGAATGGTGTTATAGAGAATAACTTCAATGTGGTCAGTGCACAAAACTTCTGCTTTGTTTAGGGTTTTGTGCACACCATTCAGTGGTTGGCACATCAGCTGGAACGCTTTAAAAAAAAAAAACACCCACACCTAATTATATCAAATTTTATTAATTTTTTTTTATTTTAAAAATAAATGTAGAGGGTGCCAGAGGGTGGTGGGGGCGGTTCGCCGCCACCCCCATTGGCCGGGGGTGGCGGTGAACCACCCCAATGGCCTGGGGGGTGGCCGCGAGCCACCCCTAGTGGCCTGGATCTCTCCCTCTCGGCCGGATCTCCCTCCCTCTCTTTTTCTGTCCGCTAAAACTCTCTCCCTCTCTCTCTCTCTCTCTCTCTCCGCCGAGGGTGGCTTGCACGGCCACCCTCTTGGGCAGGGGTGGCCGCGCGCCATCCTTAGATTTGACTGGGGGTGGCCCACGAGCCACCCCGACCACTTATTGGGTGGCGTGTGGCCACCCCATGGTCTAGGGGTGGCTCGCTGGCCGCCCCTAGCCACCCCTAGGGTGGTTGGCGACCATCCCATGGGCCGGGGGTGACCCGCGCCACCCCCACGTGGCCAGCGGAGAGAGAGATGGAGGTGGTGTGAGGTGGCGGCAAGTGGATGCGAGTGGTGGTTCAAATGGATGTGAGAGAAATAATCCAATGTTTTGCTCACATATATTTTTCTTCAATGATGATGTGTCAAACTCTGAGTGGATTGCACAAAACCCTTGTTTTGTACAACGACCACACAAAAGATGCATTCTATCACAAAACATAAGTGCTTGACATTGCAATTTAAAAATCACTTAATTTAAAATAGAAAAAAAAATCTCCAATTTCTATAACCAAGCTAGATGTACTTGTTTGAAAAAAAACACGAATTTAGACTAAAATTATGATTTCGAATAACAAATATTGATAAAAAAAATATTTTTTAACTTGTTTTACTAAACACCTTTGCAATTTTAAAAAGTAGCGATTTAAAAAAATAATTGCAATTCCAAACGAACCCTTATAATTAGGCGGTGTCTATTTGGTCAAGCGATTTCAAATCGTGTTGTTTGAATAATATCAATTTTAAAACAAGGAATTTAATTATAAAATGAAGTTTAAAATTATCATTACTCCTTTTCGATTTTTCTAACAAAAAAAAAAAAAAAAAAATTCTATATCAAACAATTCTTAGAACTTCTTTGTGCACGTGCGTAGCTGGTGAAAAATCAGCAACATTCACCGAACCACCAGAGGCACAGACTACACTTGTCCCCGCCTAGTCAGCATTTGTCTTCTTCTTCTTCCTCCACCAGCGCTTGATAGTTTACACAAATAAAAACCAGAGGCTGAAACTACAATCCTCCTCCTCCTCCATTCAAACCCCCTAATAACACAGAGATCTCACCATGCGAACTCCCTCACCTTTCCTCCTCCTCCTTACAACAATCAGTACGCAAATGCCCAGCTTTAATCTTTTTTATTGTTGGGTTTCTCCTTTATTCTTTTTTATTTTAATTTTCAGGTTTGCTCAAAGTTGCTGTGAGTGAAGAAGGTTTTTGCTCTACGCCTTATTCTGTTATTAACTCGGATTCAGACTCGAAGCCTCTGTACTGGAAGGTCACCAATCCTACACTTTCTCCTGCTTATCTTCAGGGTCAGTGATTAGAATTTTGTGTGTGTGTTTTATCATATAGAACTTGATGTGGGTAAACGTGTAAAAGTGATTTGTATTGGTCTGTGGAGTAATCAGAAACATGAATGTGGATTGGTTTAAATATTCTTACTGTGTTTGGTTGCTGAGGAATTAAAGCAAGAAAGCAAAAAGGAAAAAGAGGGTCCAATATTATTGAAGAGGAAAAAGTTGAAGATGATGCAAAAATATGCTTATCAGGGTGCTTTTCAAATCAAAAGCATGTTCTTTTTTCCTTTTCTCAAGAAGAATTAAAATGTTCAATACTTGCTTTCTATGCTTCCAAAAATGTAGACCTTTTGACAGCAGAAATTGAAAACGATAGTTTATCAAATACTTTCACTCTTTTCATTCTTAAGAAAAAAAACGAATGCTATTCTCTAAACTACGTAGGCCTTAAATTTTGAATTGTGTGCTTTTAGTGTTGTGGCATTGATACAACTCAACCATGCAGTGGTATCAGTTTCGTTGAGTGTAGATTTTTGTTTAATGAGTAATGAGTAATACAGGTTTATGAACCATGACTTCGCAGGCAGTATGTTTAGTCATTAATAATATTCTTATTTTCTTTATCACTTTTAGGGAAAATATAAATTCATGAGAAAACATGTTGATTAGTCGAAACTTAGGAGGGCTTTTGCAAAAATGATGGAAAATGGTGGAAAGGTGAAAAATGAAAGGACTTTTTGGCAAGTGAAAACAGAAAACTTATCTAATTTCTGACTGAAGCTCTAAGAAAGTTTTTCTCTTTATGCACGCGTAGCCTATTTCGAGGATAATGTTGTGGAATAAATGATGTGATCATGGATTACCGAGAGACTTTAGTTGTTGATTTTTTTTAAAGTTACAATGAGAAATTGCCAAACTTTAATTTTGACTTTTTCCCTCTATTCCTTGTATTAATAACGAATCTAAAAATTTGCTTGCAAGATATTACACTCACCTTTTTTATTTTTGGGTTCTTATTGCCAGATTTGCCAGGTTTCACACGCAGTGTCTATAAAGCTGATCATGCTTTAATAGCACCTGAAAGTCATGTATTCAGTCCTTTACTTGAGTGGTACTTTTAAAACCTTTACTATTAAAATAATTGTCTTATCTGCTGGTGTAGTAATTTGGTTTTCTTTGACAGGATTAATACATTGGGGGCGTACTTAATTACACCAGCTATGGGCTCAAACTTTGTAATGTACCTAGCAAAAATGCAAGGTTCAGTTGCAGAATTGTATATAATTTGCAAGTATTTTATTTGATTTAGAGTTTTGGTATTCATGGGTCTTCAGCTTGAACAATAAAGTTACAGGATTCAACATATGTTGATTGTTCATGCTTCAATGTTGTTGGACGAATTGGAACTCATCAGTCATCATGCACAATTTGGACAACTGCATGTCTGCATGTTTTGTAAAATATTTGAATATTTTTGGAATATCTGTATGTTGAACAATTCATGACCAACATAGGATTGGTGGCTAGACTTGCAGTTGTTACACCATTATTGGGAGAATTTGCAATTGAAGAAAAAAGTGTATAGGTTTTTTGAGATACATCTTGATTTCTGAGAGATAATTGATTCGTAGTAACTTATTAACTCTAGAAAACAAATTATGTAGAACTTCTGAAACATGTTTATCTTGATAGAAAAATTATACAGCTCATGATTTCTAATGATATTATAGAGATTTTTCTATGCTTCATCAAATATTAAAAGGCAATTAATTGTCGTGTTATGTTTTAATCTAGTTAAATTCTTACTCATTTCAGATAGAAAAGGTTGAGTATTTGGCACCTTTCCATATAAACATACATCACTTGTTATCCTACGACCCAAAGGAAGCTTTAACCACATCTACGTTATTCTCCAAAAAGACTAGTCAATATTACAGTTGGAGTTTTCTAGAATCATTTATAAAGTTTAGTCTCACTTAGGAAAGAACCAATGTGGAACTTGACACTCATATAAGACCTTCACAATCCTCTCATCCAATGTGAGACTTAATGTTGGGGTGTCCCAATATCCTCCAATGAAATCACTGACATCCTCATCAAACCCACATCATGCTGCAGTGTTTCAGTTGGTTGGTTTGATTCCATTTGTCACGATCTAGTTATACCCTAAAAGGACTAGTCAATGTTACAATTACAGTCCCAAGAGTCATTTATAAAACATAGTCTCAATGTGGGACTAAGTACTCATGCAACACCTCACAATCCACCCACTCAATGTGAGACTTAACTTTTTGGGTTGTAACGTGTTATGCTTCAACTTCCTAGATTCTTGTTATTCTTTGTCTATGTTTCTTTGTTCCTTCATTTTTTGTTTTATGAATTTACTACCAATGCACAGGCAAGGAAAGCATGACCTGAAAATTTTAGAAGTCAATACTTGATATACATGATTTGGCACATTGAGATTCTCTCTCTCTCTCTCTCTTTCCCCAAATGAATTAACTTGTGGTTTTTGATAAGAGTGATGTACCCTACAAGGTCTTTTAATGTAGTTTTGTGTAATACATGTGATAATTAGGCTGAAAAATGACTCAAAACATGTGATGACTTAACTAGGTAGTTGGGATCCGCTATGTGAATTCTGCTATGCTGCTCTGCTCTAATAGGTATTTTCAGTTATAGTCATGGGTTTCTTTATTATAACCTCAACTCATGTTTGCTAGTCTACTTGTCTTTACCTGATAATAGGACATGTTAAAATTAAAAATAAATGCCTTGTAGTGATCAAAGTGCAGCACTCACATGCATGATGTCTAGGACAAGCTTAGGGTTGTTCTCTAGCCACACCCACCTTTCTTGCATGGCATGGTGCCTTCCAGTAGCTTCTTGGTTTGCTTTCTTTGTTATGTGTTTGACATTGATTCTTCTTATGGTTTTTTCTTAGGCCCTACAGTCAGAAATATCCTCTTTAGTACATCTATTAATGATTACGTGTCGGTTAAAATTTGTTGTTTCACTTCAGTGGTTGCTTGTTACAGAAATACAAGTGGGGAACGCTTATATGTGTCTTTTAGTCAGTCAATATGTTGAAATTAAATTGTGTGATGGCGTTTTTCCTTGGATTCAATTAGATTTATCTTGTCTATCATGTTTGTCATCCATTGTTTATGATGCACATGCAAAGATGTGCAATTGGAATTTATTTTCTCCTTGTTGATTATTTTTTAGGTTACTGATATTTGCTATATACTGTGCAGAGAATTCAAGATCAGGACTCCCCCCAGTTGATGTAGAGAGGTATGCATATTTACTCCCACACCACCCAAAAAAAAAAGAAAAAAAGAAAAAAAGAAAGGCATATGGCTCATTATACATACAGGTTATAATTATGCATTTGATTTGCTTTGTGACATGTATTATGTATTTATCCCACTAGGTTCATATTTGTGGTTCAGGGTGCTGTGACTTTCATTGATACTTCTGGTGTTAGCCACGAATTGATAGTAAGAAAACTTGATTGGTATTTAATTTTGAATACATTTTTCAGCATGTAATTGCAAGTTTTGATTGCTTATCAATGTTACATTACTTATTATGACATATATCAGAACATTTTGCAAGTATTCCTCTTTTGATAATTTTTTTTGACTTACCTATTATTCAACTCGTCACTATATCTTATTCATCACCATCTAATTGTTCTACTAGTGTGGCAATTAATTTTCTTGTCTTCGTGGCAAATATCTACCATGTTTTGCTTCACTTGTCACTTATGTTCACGAACATCTGCAACTAAACTTTTTATTTAAATTTGTCATCCAAAAAATTGGGTGGATGTATTGGTCTCCAATGTAGCTGATGTGCCATGGGTTTAGAAGACGCTTTATGTTAGCTTATCTTTGTGATCAATCCTACTTATCAAAATCAAATCTTTGTGATCAATCCTTCTTTTATGTTTCCAAGTATCCAAGTGTTAGAAGGTTCACACACACACACACGCATTAATTTGGGGCTCTTTGGCTTTTCTGTATAGTAGCTGCAAATGCTTTATGTGATTATTCAGGATCATTGATAAAGGCTGGAAGAAAATCTAATGTCATTTCTCTTTGAAATGCAGATGGATTCGTATGCTTATCTACCTCCTAGTTTTCAACATTCACTGAAGTGTGATGCATCTGCCACTCTTGTGGTGTTTGAGCGAAGGTTTGTTCCCCTACGTGTATAATTGACTGGATAGTTTGCCATCTTGTTCAGGTGTTTCATCTTCATAGCATGCTCAGCATGAGAATTCACTCTAAGTACCCTTACATGGCATTGATGCTATTGAAGAACTTGTTTTATCAGTTAAAGTTACTTTGGTATTGAAACATCATTAACAACCAACAGTGTTTAAGTCATTGGATGATTCATAATGCTTTTAACTGTCAAATATCTTGTTTACTGCTAGGTATTCCTCTCTGGATAATTGTGTCACTGAGCAAATCATCAGTTCAACAGAAAAGCAGCCACTCCTTGAAACTCCAGGCGAAGTAAGTTGTGGATTGTTTGTTATTATATGCTTAATATTGCAGAAAGATTGGAAGTCCCTGTCTTTCTGTATACCAGTAATTTCCCTTTCAAACCCTCCCTCCCCTCCCCCAGGGCAAAAAAAAAAAAAAAACCAGCATACTTATTTTCAGTCCTCTCTTGGGTGTGTAGGAGCCATTCCTTGATACGTATTGACTAAGTCTCATATAAGTCTTCTAATCTTTTCTTGCTCTTGGCATTTATATGTTACAATACTCAATTGTACATATCCAATATTTTATGATGATTTCTGGAAACAGTTTTAAGGCTTTTATTTTCTTTAGGTTTGTATTTAAGATAGTTATTATAGTTATTATTAAGTTTGTGTGTGTAACTTTTTCCTTACCTGATATCAGATATTTGAACTTAGGAAGCTTCTACCCACATCTTTGCCATATGACTTCAATATCCATGTAAGCTGTAATCTACTTTGTGATGCAAATCCTGGTTTCCTTGGTCATGGCATTCTTTTCAGTAACTCAGCATTTATATACGTGTCTGCAGATCATGGATTTTCAGCCTGGAGAATTTCTTAATGTCAAGGTATTCTTCTTTTTCTTAGTTGTTGAGCCCCTTTTATCTTGAGTTTCTATATATTGCTCCTCCATCTTGTTCTGGATTTTTGTAACATGCAAATCGTAATACCACTCAAAGTAAGTTTTCTCTAACTTAACATTTGAGCTAAATTTTGGTTATGCTGTAAAAGAAATTAATTTAATGAAGCTTTAGAGGCAAGAATAATTCACATTCTGATACCAATCCTTTTTCTTCTTAAAAACGTTTAGGGATTTTTTCCAGAATAGGTTTTTTTAAATAATTTTAAAGTCATAGTTTTGATAGTTATTTTTGTGCCCAGCTTCTTTAGGATGCTTTCTTGTTAAAGTTATGAGGGTTCAGAAAATTATGTACTTTGGCCTTTTGCTTTCACAGGAGTTTCATTACAATCAGCATGGTTTGCTGCTTTTAGAGGGACAGGGCATTTATCGGTTGGGTGATAGCTGGTAAGAGTTCTTCAAGAAGCTGATATTGTGTTAGGATGTCTATATAATTCCTGCTGATATCATATATAACTTTCTGAGGCCAATAACAATTATTTGTATTGTACATCGAATATGAAAAATACTAATAGGACTTGCACTGTATCTAGGATTACCTGACTTTTCTTGTACTTCTTAACATACTAAGGCTTTGGGATTCAGTTAGATGCCTCCCTCAGCTTACACGTTTTCTTCGACTACCATTTGGTAACAATTTTGCTTTCTTTAAACTGGTTTGGTCTGCGCATGTAAGGAGTATCACGCTCACTGGCTTAATTTTAACTTGCCTTAGTTTCAGCAGGTTCGAACATGTTTGATGTGTCCTTTCTGAAGAATTTTGTCCTTAGAGTGAGCTATGGTAGTTATAGTGGTAATTGTCTTACAAATGGGATAATATTGATAGGGGAGACTTTATTTGGTTGTTGCTTGTACAATTGATCCATTAGAATATGACTAGTGGAACCACTTGCCCATGATTGATATCATATATTACTATCTTCTTTGCCTGAATGGGGTTTTGGATCTCTAAGGATTATGCCAAAGAGGGACAGATAGGTTTTAGTTGGCTTTGTTCTTCCTTGAAACTCATGTTTTCATGTTTTTACCTGCTTACTATATTGCCAAACATACACTTTGTGTTTATTACAATTATTATTCTTAATTGGTGTGGTAAGTGTTTGAACTGTCAAGCCGAATGAACACCTTCTGGCATTCTTCAAATTCATGCCTCTTTTCTTTCTAAGAGATCACTATATTAGTACACTATTCTATTTCTTTATCCACAATAACTAGCCATATGACTAGCAACACAAACAGTCAACCTCTCTTTGTACATGAAATCAATGATAGAGCTTAAAATTCAAGTTCCTAAATTTCTAAGGAATGTTGTCTGGCTTTGTCTCGATGAGATCGAGCTCATGAATTTGCTTATTGCAATATTGTTATGACCCTTTTTTCTTTTTTTCTTTTTTTTTACCAGTTCTATGATCTACTGTCACTTGTTAAATATTTTTAATCGTAGTTTCTGTCAATCTTTTCATAAATAGGTATCCAGTTCAAGCAGGTGATGTTATTTGGATGGCACCATTTGTGCCTCAATGGTAAGTGAGAAATACAATACATTTTTTCTGGATGGGGAAATAGGAATATTATATAGAAGTCTCTTGCATCTTCCTCCAATATGGTTTAAATCAAATAGACAATGATATGTTCTGCAACCTTTCAGGTATGCTGCACTTGGTAAAACTCGGTCGAGGTATCTTCTGTACAAAGATGTGAATAGGAATCCTCTGTAATCATATTTCACCAGAAGTATGCTCATGGGTGCAATTGCATGATTCTGACAACTGATTTAACCATGATAATAATGTATGAACTACAGCTACCAAATGCTATGTGCATTACATTATTTTTCTCAATGTGGTGTATGCTTGAATTTAACAGATAGCCTAGTACTATATGGGACCAATTTGTTAAAGGAATGCTATTTTCTCTGGTTTCCTAGTTCACCAGGAAAAAGAAGAAGTTGGAAAACATGTGGGGAATATAATAAAAAAAAATGTACATGATTCTATATTGATATGTGGGTTTCTCTGGTTCAAGTTCATGCTCAACTCAATTATGAAGGCCTAAATGCTTCTTAAACCAGTTGGCGGGTCTATCAAACTGTCTCGCACTTGATCCTGCGGGTTCCTGCAATAAAATTATAAGTTAATTTCACTTGAAATAGAGAAGACCGAGATTGACATGTAACGTGTCTTTTCGAGTATCGTGCCGGTGAAACTGAACTAGTAGTAGACTCATACAAGAGCCATCTTGGTTCAACATTTTGAGTGTCTCAGTCAGTGTAGCATTGGAAACTAATATCAGGATTTAGAATGTCATAAAGGTTACTAAATATTCAACTTATATTCCATCTCACATGCTCAAAGGGTCAAGAACTGATGAAGTCAATGAAAGAGTCAAAGCAAAATAAATATGAAAAAGAAAATCATAAAGTCTAATTGGGAATAAGTTTGAACATACTTTCTTTTTGGTGAAAATCTAAAACAGTTGGGATTTGAAAATAAGTGGTCCAACTGTTGACACTAGTTGTCACCAACTACAAATATGACATAGAACACAAGAAGATTGATTCAGTGAATTTATCCTGTAGAAGCATTCATTTTACATAAGGATTACTGTTAAATTTTTTACTCATGTCAGATTACAGAAATTTTTTTAATTCAGTCTATTAAATTGACATATATCTTTAAAGTATATGATTCTCACATACATTATTAAAAAAATATGTAAAAATTACATGTTCTAAAGACAAATGTTAATTTAATAGATTGGGTAAATTTTTTTTTCTCTAACCCGATCATATCACGGACGAGGAACAAATGGTTCGGAGATGTCCACGTGGCAGTTGACATAGCACCTAGAATAAATCAATTTTGGCACCCCACAATTAGTGAAATATGATGAGAGAGAAGCCACCACCACCACAACCGACCCATATTCTTCACCACTCCTTTCCCCCATTTTCCCTAAACACTTTGGTGGGATGTCTTCCATGTCAGCCTTTCCCAAATCGGAATATTAAGATAAACATTAGCCTGCTTTTGTGCAAAAAAGTTTATGATCTTTTCTTTTTTATAAGAACAACTTTATCTAAAGTTATCATTAGTGGCAATAATATGTCACAAATTCCCCCTTTCAAAGGCTTATCAAATTCCCTTCCAATGAATTCTTTTGATTAACACTCTGACTAAAGTGGCACCACTCTAATGCCAGAGAAGTAATATCTCAAGAAATTTTCTATATTCATAAAAAAGATAGTAATGGTTAATATCTTCCACTATGTCACAATGTTGTCGGTAACACTACCCATCTTTTATTTGAGGGACTTTGATTTGCTTATGTAATGGTTGGATGCTTTTGTATGTATATATGTCTACATGTCTTCTTGCATCCCTTACTTTAGTATAAGGGGGTGCAGATTTCCGGAGTTCTACCAACATATATTGCAAGAGAGACATTATGGAAAATACATCATAGAATCAAAACGCACAACATATATTTTGAAAGAAGCTCCACTGAGGCTTCTTTGCACGATGGAAAATTCTAAGAATAAAGTTGTTTTAGTGAAGCTTTGATTTACGATGCGTCCGTTTGGTTTAGCGGTTTCAAAACGTGCAGTTTGGCCTGAGTTTTTTAAAACGTAGATTTTTCACTTTTTCAAACCGCACACTCCCTTGCTTGCTAAGCGAAAATGTAAATTTTTTTAGGTTTTTAAATCGTTTTTTTTTTTTTTCATTAGCTAAACTTTCAAACGGAACGCTTTTTACAATTTTGTATAAAAACGTATGTTTAACCTACAAAATATTCATGGGGTGTTACTATGCTCCCTCGGGGCCCATCCAATTAATATAGTCCTAGACCAACATGGGTAACTTTCTATTAAAAAGTTGGTTTAAATAAAATTTTGTCCTAGTTGAAGGGATTTCATTTATGAGTATTGTCTTTTATATGGTAGATGTCAATTTATGACAGCTGCCTTTCACTCAAGAGATTCCTGAAGCAGTGATTTAGTTAAGGTTTCGATCATGAAAAGGTGGCTGTTTTACAATTCCTTCTCTCCCCTTTCATGATCATGATCATGATCACCACTACCCTGGGGCAACTTGCATGGTGGCTATGGTACACCTATTAAACCTTTGCCCTAGATTACTATCAAACTATTAACTAAGTGGTTGATGTGACACGGTTGACTTATGTGAAATGAAACCATTAACCCCACTTGATCCCCTCATATATTGCCTTTGTAGAGATCAAATAAATTAATCTTGTTGAGTAGATGATTAGTTAAAGGGGACAGACAATAATTCAACACGCTCACAATAGTATAACACCAGTCATATTTGTGTGATACTCTACTATTCTGGCAGGTTAGAGATTTAAGTGTTTTGATTATTGTGTATGGAGAAACTAATTATTTATTATTGTGTGAAACGCTAACATGACAGCTTTTTATTAGAGGGCGTAAAAGACCGGATTTACACCCGGTCCTTATTGATTTTAAAATCTTATTTAAGTAGTTTTATTCTTAGCAATGGCAGACCATCTAAGATTACTTAAAACAATTTAGTGAAGGACAAACGGCTAATCTATCATAGTGATCATAAGTTCTTTTTGTGTCTTGTACTTGTCGTTTTTGGCCTGTTTGCTCTTAAACTTGCTTCCAACTTATCTTTTTGAATTATAATATGTTCATCGTTTCTAGTGTAATAAAACATCATTTTCATTTCACCTCTATTTCTTTTCTTTTTTTATTTATTTTGTGGTAGATGCACTTACTTATGGTATTTGGCTGTGATCTTAAGCTGCTGATCACATACTGATATATGTATATATATATATATATATATATGCAGAAAGGAAATTAATGAAAAACTAAAAGGAATGTACTATATATATACATTGGCATTATAATGGTTTTAAAAAATGAAACTGTGTTGGATCGGAAAAAAAAAAAAAAAAAAAACTTTAATGTTTGCCTAAAATAGGAAACTGTGCTAATTAACGTTATTATGGGTAGGGTTAGTTATTTAAGGAAATATAAGTAGCCACTTGAGCTTCGATCATATTCTAATTAATCAAATAGAGTACATGTTATATACAGAGTTTGGACCACAAATACAAGAAGAAAAATTAATGGTACATTCATAAACGCACAGTTCCCTTTTATATATTTGTTTTGGTCACAAAAGATAAATCAAGCCCATGACCTTCGAACTCATTGGAATCATTATATTCATTAACAAAGAAGAAAAAAGAAGAGATTTGAAAATTGGTTGTGAGCCGTTGGCTTCAACTTTACCCATTACAACCTTGAATTTAGGCTTTTGCTAATAAATAATAAACATATAATGAGGTTATATATATAATATGAGTCATAATTTCATTGATGTAGAGTACTTCTAACATGAGTCATGTGAGGGGAATCTTACTATCCCCACAACATAGATGATTGGTCTGGTGTAACGATTCAAAAAAATGGTTAATTAGTAAATTCAGAGATTTGTAAAATTAGTATAGACTTATAAAATTGATTGAGTCTTAACTAGTAAAGAACCAATATGAGATTCGATACTCATGAGTGCCTTTATAATTAATCTACATAGTCATTGTGTATATGGGTCATTCATCTTCGTAATAACAAACTGAGGTATCACACTGAGAGCTAGCCATAATGAGTTTGACTTGAATGCTTATGGAGACCCTAAAAAGATCTATGTGATAGATAGCTAGCTAGTGCTAGAAAGGAGGATCTTATCCCTTGAAGAGAAGACCTAGCCCATGGAAAGTAAAGCTTAGTTCATGATTTTGATCTAATGATTTTAAAGAGTGGCATGGAAATGTAAGGAGGAGGCGACCTTGGGTAGCTAGCTATGATCATATATATATATATATATATATATATATACATGTCAATGTCATTCTCTTAATTTGTGGGTATCATGCATGCATGGATTGCAATGCTAGCTTCATAAAGAAGGTTTTATTTTTTATTTTTTTATTTTTTTTTTCATAAATAAGAATGTATTGGACAAAATTTAAATATAATATATAGTAGGATAGGGAACTAGGGCTGAGCAAATTACCGATTAACCGACTTCTGACCGACACCGACCGTTACTGACTAGATGGCAGACAATAGACGACATGATTTTTTTTATTCTGAATTTTTCGGTTCGGTAGGCGGAAGAGGTTTTTTAACCGAACCGACTTTACCGACCAACTTTCGACCCACTTTACCGACAAATTTACCACTTTTCCACATACAGACATTACCGACACCGACTTTACCGACTTTCGACCGACACCGACTTTACCGACTGCCATTCGGTTCGAAATGCGAAATAAAATAAAATTTGACAGAATAAGTCGGTGAAATAACCGATTTTACCGACATTGTCGGTTCGAAAGGCGAAAATAAAAATTTTCTACCAAAACCGACATTACCGACCGACGCTCAGCCTTATGGGGAACCAATATCAAGGTCCCCAAACAAGTACACCAGGTTGTACACAAGACAGCTAAACCAATAAAGTTCCTGTTAATAAAATGCTAATTAATTAGAAAAAATAAATAAATAAATAAAGTGCTAGCTCTTTCTCTCTTTCCTCTCATCGATCCCCTCTTTGTCTCCATCATAGAAGCATACTTCTCGCTAATTCACGTCTTACAAAGAACCAATCAAATGACATATGTGTCTGTGTGTTAGTGTTACGATCTTAGTATATAGCTCTGGTGGCATCTACATTATACTCCAAAACAAATATTTATAATGGAAAAACTACACTTATTCCTCTTTAATTATCAACCGATTTGTAATGTTCACTCCAAACTTTAAAAGTTTATGATTGACATCTTTAACTATTTACCATTTTCACTTAATTAGCTCACTTTGTTAACATTTTATGTTAAATCCAAGGAAAAATGCATCATGCACAACAGATGTCGTGTAAAATGTTTATCAGACTCCATATCAGATGTGTAAAAATATAATTATATTGCCATTAAATTTTGTAAAATTTTAGAGGAAGAGTATATTACAAATTGAGTGGTAGTTTGAATAAGGTAATTAGTATAGTCTCACAGTTATAATTATGATTCCTTGTAATTATATAGACTACTTTTACTTAGTACATATACTCAATGTAAAACTCATTGATGGGTTGTACTATAGTACATTGATATCATTGTCACAACATAAGAAATCGATAGCCACATTTGCATTATACCCTAATTAAGAAAACTACTCACAATTGGGTCTCTTGTAATTGATAATTTATATAAAGCAATTTGACCTTCTATGTATGCACCCAATATAGAACTTGATATACATCCATACAGCATCTTTACAATATAAACCGAACGAGGTAATTAACGCGTACAATATGTATGTATTTAAGTTTAGTAAGTAATATGAGCAAATGTAGAGTATTAAGAATATTAGCGGATATCTATATATATATATATATATATAGGAAGTAAAGTACCAAATTCTAGAAAACTATTCACCCTAGGAAAAGTCTAACAGGCACTTTATATTAGGATTATCCCTCCATGATCCCTCCTCTCCCCAAGAGGGCATCTTGTTCTTTGTAGATGACTCACTTGCACAATTAATTCTCTCTTCTTCTTTTTTTTCACCTTTCTATTACTATATTAAACTCTTTTGAGATATAAAATCAAACAACTTTTCACGTATGACATACTCATGAAGGTTCCTTTGGCATCAGAAAACATAGACTGGCGATACTCAATGAGAGGTGAGGACTGAGGTCAAAGGAAATTTGAATGACCCACTTCACAATATCATAAGCAAAAGTCTTCTACTGCTTCTCCCATCCTCTTAGTGCAATTTATCTACCAATCAGATTGAAAAGCACAACAAAATATTCCACTCTAATCTCCAAATGCTTTTCTTATTATATTTAATTACGAAAATTGCAAAATTAATCCATGTAGTTGCACTAATTTACAATAAGCTCATTAGGGTTTAAAAAGTAACTTAAAACTTCTTATGGTAATTAAGCATAAATAACAAGTAACTTCCCATGCTTCGAACTTTTGTTTGAAATTTTGACGGAAACTGACAAAATGCTACATCAGCACCAGTAATAGCACGACACTTGTCCTCTATAATAAATATAAAATATACAACACATATACAATAAAAAAACATATATATAGTGGATGGTCAAACCACCCCTAAATTAGCCAAAAGAGGTAGCGAAACACTCCCAAATGCTTTTGAAAGTGGTTCGGCGAAGATAGTTTATGTTTGCCACAATTATCCTTATTTTTGTTGGCCTTCAGCTACATTATCAATAAGATAGCAAGAAAGAAATGTTTATAGAAAGTAGAGATGGTAATAGAGATGCGTTATTACCTTAACTTTGAATCACACCAATAGGTCACCGCTCTTGCCAAATCAAATCAATCGAATTTCTTGACAAACTTGTTTGAGTCTCACGACCTTGGTTAGTAATTATTGTAAAAATAGGCATTATATTCATGCCCATTGTGGGTTTGGAGCATGACACTCTAAGACCGAATCATCTCAAATCTCTTATTTTTCTTTCCGCCATCACAAGGTACGTAGTGTACATACACTTTACTAGGTATATATATATGGGTGGTATATTAAAGCGAAAACTTCACATTAATGAAAAAAGGAAACAACGTGATCCATGGCAATCCAATTGGAATCATATATATATATTCCACTATCCAATATTTTGATCCTAAGCAAATTAGGATCATCCGCTTCATGAAACTCATGATTAAAGCGTGATTAGCATTCAGATAACCACTAATCCAGACACTTCTCAAGTGGTGTACGAGGCAAACTTTTTGTCCACACAGGATGAGCATCCAAGTAGATATATTGACAGAAAATGTCCCAATGGAATCATGATTTCCGGAGTTTTCCACTGCAAGTTTAGCAACGCGTGGAGATGGGAGGAACGAGACGTTTTGGACCACATAATCTCAACCCAATACTCGAGGCAATGGTGCTTCTAAATCACACAAGGAAAGACAACTTGCATGGGGGTGGTTTGTGCATGAGAAGGGTTAAGTATATATATGTTACTTCATCAACTTCTCTCTTCACCTTTTTCTTTCTGTCTTTAATTTCCTCTTATGGCAGCTAACAAATTATTGAAGAAATTCATAAATAAATGCGGAAATAAGATAAAAAGGGAAATAAAGTAAAATAGACAAATTCTTAAAGGAATTTTACGTGCATGGTTTGGTCTATAACCTACGTACACAGATAAAGCCCAAAAGGTTAAATTATGCTCTTATTCAAATGATATTTTTTACAATACATGGTACTCACATTTATAGGAGAATTGAGGTAGATAAGTTTGATAATCAAATCAAATTAATTTGATTACCATCAAATCTAATTACAATAAAATCAATCATCAAATCTGATTGTAGGAGATTACAATCAATTACAATGAAATTAAATCCATCCCCTAATATTCTCTAACAATTATTGGGTTTGTGATATAAAATAAATTAAATAATTAAATTAATTCTTTCTCATAAGTTCAAACCTATAGGATAAATAGTAATTCATAGTATCGCGACACAAATTCTAAGTTCGAACTTTATCTCCAACTTGCATGGTGGTAATTAGGGTGCGTGCACCACCTTCTTCCACTTGTATTTTAATAGAAAACTCTATTTTTATCAAACCGTTTAACTGCTACAACTGATTCCCAGCCATTTTCTTCCTTTTACCGAAAGTTACATAAAGCTTCTAAGGGCAGCTTGTAAAGTATATATTTTGAAACCCTATTGGAGGTGGAGACATAAATTCCACTACTTAATTAAAGATGAGAAGCATTATGCTTTTGTTGAAAAGCTCTGTGGAATTAATGGGGATAGGTTGAAACCAGAGTCGTGCCTATCTGAAAAGGATATAGATACCCACCAATAGACCTAAAAAAAGGAGAACATTCAAGTATATGGTAACCCAAATCTCTACAAGAAAAGATGGTGACTTATTAGGGTGAAAGATATGTATTCGAGATGCTTAAAAATATACAAAAATACCAACTTGGATTCTGGATAGATTTCCCTATAGTTAATCATCCTCTTTACCAATCATACATATAAACTAGAAAAAAAAAAATGTAGCAAATTTATGAACCTTCTATGCTAAAGACAACACAGCATATTTTTTTACTAATTTTTTTTCTGTCGACATATGGCACGCTCGCAATATTACAGTACTCCATGTATGATGTTGGGATCCACCACTTACGTTCTCCATGCGAGCAAGTCATATGTATGTGGTCTGTCTCAATGTTAAAAACGAACGATATATGTTTGACCACTGACACACTCCATTACATGCACTTATATCTATACACAAATATAAATCTGTCTCTATGCATGCATGTCAGCATATGCATGTGTGTTTATAATTTTGAATGTACATAAATATATATAAATATATACATATCGGACTTCTTGAAAGTATATTATAATTAAAAGGGAAGCCTATTTAATTTCTTCACTCCCATTTAATTGTGTCAGTTGGATTGCTGATCAAGGTTGAGAAGTATTGTGTAAGTTGAAGAAGCTAGCTGCAATATATTATATATGTGCTGCATTACGTTGAAATGGCAGCAGAAAATTAAGTTTAATTTACTTGGAATATATTAATGAAACTTGGAATAATATGTACTATACTTTAGGAGCTTAATAATATATGTTCTAGAGAATGCATATATTACAATGAGATGTCAGACAAGTTTTCAATAAAATGATCATAAATAGAGGTTCAAAGCTCCAACCTTATAATTTCTTATTATTTTTCCCTTTTTCCCGTACATTAATTTAACTTAGAGTACTCAAAAACCACTCGTTTGGCTTCTTAAGCCACTTTTAAATTCAACTTTAAAGATATGGTTCCATTAACTTGAGTATCATTCTTGTATTGGTCAATGTCAGATGGAATCAGATTTATAGTAAAACTATATATATGAAACAAATGATATATATATATATATATATATCTCAATCTATATCTTCGGTGCATTAACACGTGTTTGCTCTAAATTTTTTGAGATTTTATAGAATCAGAGCATCATCCACATATCAAAATTGGCTGGAACTGTGATGATCAATTGTGCTCCTGTTGAGGAATCACGTTCAATTATTCTTGAGACTCATTTGAAGAAATGTAATTAGTTGCTTTAACAAAGTGTTGGATGCTTGTCACAACTTTTCAAAGTTTTAGATGTGAAATTCCAAAAGATTAGGTCAAAGTACTCCCCTTCTTCACATAGTGATTCCTCTTACAAAGCTCATCACTTCAAAATGGTTCGGCCTTTTTCTATCTTTTTTGTGCATGCTTCTATAACAGAAGAACCTCTTTGGGAGTCTTGGGGTTCTCAAAGGCTGTTCTTTGGAGAGATAAAAGAAAGAGAAAAGGAGGGTGTTAGTGTCATTCTATACACTCACACACACAAGGACAACTAGGTACTCTCGATAAAGCCATGGACACCCACTTGGGTTCTCTCATCAACCTTTAGTAAAAGAATCAAGCATTACACCTTTTCTCTTTCTCTCTCTCTCTCTCTTTTTTTTTTTTTTTTTTTTTTTTAAATAATCAAAATAAAAACCAAAAATAACACTATTCATTGCAGTAATACATTCGAGTCTTTTTTTTTTTTTTTTTTAAATGAGTAAAATAACAATACAATAACAACCCAATACGAAGGGAAAAAAATAACACTATCTATTGCAGTAATTCATTCTAGCTATAGCTTTGGAGAGGATTCTCAAGATGAAAGGAAAAAAAATAAAAAAGCTGCTAGTGATGCTGGTGGAAGTTGTGAGTGCATAAAGCAGCGGAAATGTATATTTAAAACCTTCACCCTAAAGCCAATATACCCTCTCATCAAATGCATATTTAAACCTTCAATCCACCCATATCTCATGGAAGCCAAAAACACTCCATTCTTTCACAAACATGACCACCACCATGCGAACTGCACCCAACACCATTTGCTTCTCCAATTACCTCTATTCCCTCTACCAAACACCTCACAGGCTCAGAAAGAGAATGTTGGCCACTTGGACTCCAGACCAGGAGCTCAACCAAGTGAGGCAAAGGTCTGGAGCAGACATGAAGAGGAAGCTCAAGTGGCATGATTTGATTGCCCTTGGTGTTGGGGGCATGCTTGGTGTTGGAGTGTTTGTCACAACTGGTCGTGTAGCCAACCAGAACTCTGGCCCTTCTGTCTTCTTATCATATATCATTGCTGGAATAGCAGCACTTCTTTCCTCTTTGTGTTACACCGAATTCTCCGTTCAAATTCCAGTAGCCGGAGGTGCCTTCAGCTACCTTAGAGTGACCTTTGGTATGCATATATATATATATATTTGTTTATTTCTGTCTCACAACTCTTTCTCTACTTTCATTGCCCTATTCTTCAATTTTTCTTCCTTTTTCGCGATTTATCTTGAAATGATCATGTATGTAGGAGAGTTTGTGGGTTACTTTGCTGGGGCAAACATACTTATGGGATATGTATTATCCAACGCTGCGGTGGGAAGAACTTTTACTGATTATTTAGCCTGGGCTTTTGGAGTAAATTCTTCAGACACATGGAGAGTCAAAGTGGATGGCCTAGCAAAAGGTTATGATATGTTGGATTTCCCGGCTGTCGCTCTTATTATCCTTCTTACTCTCTGTCTATGCCATAGGTAATTTGATTTCTTACCATATATAAGTTTATTATTCACTTTTCTTTCCTGAGAAGTTATATTGATCTTAATTGGTGCACAAGTTTCTTTCATTGACATGGGTTAGTGGCCATTCGGCTTTTTTTTTTTTTTTTTTTTTTTTTTTAATGTCAGCTCTATTTATATATATTGATGGCAGATTTAGTATATTATTCTTGTTGTTAGTATGACAATCATTGATGTCGCTGGCTACTTATTATCATCATCATTATAATCATTATTGAATGGACAGAAATTTCCTCTAAACTATTTATTGGACTATCAAGGAATGGTTTTTATTGTTGCAGTGGATTTTGATTTTGATAGTGATTGAGGGTTTTTTTTTTTTTTTTTTGGGGGGTTATTGCAGTACAAAGGAAAGCTCTATCTTGAACCTTATTATGACAGTCTTTCATCTAGTTTTCTTTGGATTTATCATATTTGCTGGCTTCTACCATGGGACTGCCAAGAACTTGGTGAAGCCAAGAGGACTAACTCCTTGTGGTGTTAGAGGTGTTCTTGATGGAGCAGCCGTGGTTTACTTCAGCTATATTGGCTATGACTCGGTTTCAACAATGGCAGAAGAGATCCAAAACCCTTCAAAGAGCCTTCCTGTGGGAATTATAGGTTCAGTTCTCATTGTTTCTGTACTATATTGCCTCATGGCCTTGTCTTTGTGTATGATGGTTCCCTACACTAAGGTTAGTAATCTAAATTTGATATCTCAAACACATACTTTGTTTACTTAAAGAATATATAGGCCAAAGCATATTAGACAAACTTCAAGCCCTCTTGGTGCACATCCTAATTTATAGGCAAAATTCTTCAATTAATGTTTTATAGATACCAACACAAGGATCATTTGCATTCGCTTTCCAAGGTATTGGATGGAAGTGGGCAAGCAATGTTGTTGGGGTAGGCGCAAGCTTGGGAATTGTTGCTTCTCTTCTGGTTGCCATGTTAAGTCAAGCTAGGTACCTTTGTGTTATTGGAAGGGCCCGGCTAGTGCCAGCATGGTTAGCCAAGGTTCATCCTTCAACAGGCACCCCATTGAATGCCACTCTCTTCTTGGGTAATTAGTTAAATCTTAATTTCATGCCTAATTACATGCTTCTCCATGAACTTTAATTACACTCCCAATACATCCCAAACAAGAAGACACAAAAAGTACTAATTAATCTAGATTGTTTAGTAATATGGATCACAAGGAAAATCTTTTATGATACTTAATTCCCACCCCATATATTTTCTTATTAAGCAAAAAATATTTTGGATTTTGGGATTTGGGAGTGGGATTAAGTTTTATGATAACCTTTTTTATATCTTTTTACCACTATCTGGTTCATGGTCTATCCATTTTCGAAAGTGGGGGAACAAGACCACAAAAGAAAAAGGAAATAACAATAGAAATAGTAGTAACACTAAAGAAAATAAAATATTCAATATTCTCAAACCATGTTTTGCTTGTAAAATTCACATCAGTACTAGTACAGAGGCCATCTTTATTAATATTGAGAATTTAGAAAGAAAGAAAGAAAGAAAGAAAGAAAAAAGAAAAAAAAAAAAAGTCCACCCCACAAACTCGTATCTAAATCTTGTAATTCTGTTACAATCACCTAAATAGCTGCATCTAATTAAGGGGAAGAAAATAAAGACAATGCCCAATTATATAAAAACTAATGGAAGAGCTTCTTTATTTATTTAATTACTTTCTTTCCACAATTAATGCATCCAATAAATTTATCTTCCTGTTCCAAGTGCTGAAACCTCAAAAACTTAAACTAATATCAATAGATGAATTTAATTATCTAATTAATATTCTAACACTTTTCCTTAATAGGTGATGTTCAACACATGAACTATTTAATTATAATAAGAGATAAATGATAAAGACAGATTCGAATTCAGGATTTCTACTCTTATGCTATATTAAATCACTATTTAGATCAAAATTTAATCATTTAATTTATATTCTTACACACCATATTTGTTCATCGTGATGCAGGACTCTGCACAGCTACAATTGCACTCTTCACCAGCCTCGAAATAGTGATTGAAATGATAAACTTTGGAACACTCTTGGTGTTCTACCTTGTGGCCAACGCTCTCATCTACAGAAAATATGTGATCATAAGCCACAACCCCCCTATCCACACCTCCTTGTTCCTCTTCCTCCTCTCATCCTGTGCTTTTGGCGTCTCCATATCATGGAGGCTCAAGCCAGAATGGTGGAACCTTGTGTTATTCACGGGATCCATGATCATCATCACTGCCATCTTCCACTACATGGTACCATGTCGAGGACAAGGCATGGAGTGGTCGGTGCCATTTATGCCATGGCCAGCCGCCACATCAGTCTTCCTTAATGTCTTCCTCATGACAACATTAAACAAACTGGCATTCCAAAGGGTTGCTATATGGGCATGTTTGATAACTTTGTTCTATGTACTATATGGTGTTCATTCAACCTACCGAGCAGAGGAGTTTGAGAAGGGTGTTGATGCTGAAGTGAACTCAAACTCATCAACACAACAGATGGCTAAGGTAGATATTCAAGTGCTTTGATTAAAGCATTTGTCCTAGGCTGCAAAAAAAATAAAAAAGAATTGGAAGTTCTGTTAATTTTTCAACATCTTTTCTTGTTTCTCTTGAATGTCGTTTGAATCGGTCTCTTTGTTTTAGTAAATATTGGTTGGTTGCATTTTCTTTCTTTTTCCTCCATCTGCAATGGTGATGCCACCATGATCATACAATGGGTAGGATGTCAAGACAATGGCCTTTTGGTAGTGGAGAAGATGATTGAGGTCATTTTGGGCCATATCAAGCAATGATGGACACAATATTAATGAACCTCTTGGAAAGTATGATGACCCTAGTTCTTCAGTTTTGTCATTTTCTAGCTCATCCAGAAATAGGAATGTCAAGAGAGAGAGAGAGAGAGAGAGAGAGATTTTACGTTCAAGCTAGCATTTTTTTTCTTTCTTGTTTTGTTAAATCAGGCTAAATTTGTGTTGATTTATGACGGGTTTGCATAGGTGTCAAAAATTGTTAACTCTTATATCGTGTGTCGGGTTTGATTTATATTGAGACATGAGTATAAGAATGTATAAATTAACTTTAATTAGACTCATTTAATTAAACGGGTCAGACTCCTTAACTTTAATCTACTAATTTTATGTTGAATTCATGTCTAGTTAGCGAGCGAGTCATATCAAAAATAGCCAATCCTAAAAAAATTCATAATGAAATAGTAAATAAATAAATAGCACAATAAAAATGGTCCACCACTAGGGAAGAGCTACATCTTGCCATTGCTTCTTGATGATCAAACCTCTAGGGCTAGGGGTATTAAACTTTAGTTCTTTAGTAGACTGATCATAATCACAAATAAGCTTTTGGTAAAAGTTGAAATGTCCTATTACAAAAATTATATACAAATATAACTACCAATTTTTAGGATACTGCAAAGTCTGCAATGCGCTGATAAGATGATCTCTTGATCACAATCATGGAGAATTTTGATGGTGGGTCATATGGTCCCCTTATTTATTCAAGATATTATTGATTGTACCCTAGCTAGAGAGATCAAATATATATATTGTGGTTTGTTGGTGCCACTGCAATTAACAAAAAGAAGTCAAATCATCTAGTTTTCCTTTGCTTCCAAGTTTTGAAGTGTGATCCAATATTGGAGTCCTTATGTTTAGTGTATTTTAATTATGATCACCTTCTTTATCCCTTTTGAGCTTTCTGTCATGTCGTTTTAGTAAACTGCTTTCTTTTTCTTTTTCTTTTTCTTTTCTTTTCCTCCCCAAAATTGGTTTGTAACTTATCATTAATTAGCTAGGTCATGACCTGGCCTATGTAGTTAGCCCATTATTGTATCTAGATTGCCCATGCTTAACATTTCCCTTTTTCTTTTTCCTTTTCACTTTGAATATGATTTTGTTTACTTACTAAATTACCAATAATTGTTAATGCAAATGATGCTAAATGTATGGTTAAAAAGAAAAAGAAAAAGAAAAAAATGATGATAACTTGTACAAGTTCATAATGCTGCATAATAAAGCAAACTTTTGGTATATTCCTTTTCTTTCCACCATATTTTGCAAAAAATCATATATATATATATATATATATATATATATATATGGCTAAACATTTACAAATCTTTTAGATATTGATTTGACCCAACTGCTATCAAATCCATCAGTAAAACTGCAATATCAAAGAGATATTTTTCCTATTTAAGGAACAAAAATAATGATGGAAAGAACTCATTGATGCATTGGGGCAGAACTAATTAATTAGATTATGTACATATAGGGGAGGGGGCAAAACCCAAAAGGAGTTGCTTGGGTGATTGGAAATTAGCTTTAAGGAGCCACTTCATTGGACTTAATGGTAAATTAGCCCTGGAATGCTAGAAATATATAATTAAAAAAAAAAAAAAAAAATCTAAACTCGACGAGGACCAAAGCCCTAATAATGAACAAAAAATCACAAGGGAATGTTAAAAACAGCTGAATAATAATAATAATAATGTCATTTGATTCTTAAGCTAACTACAAAATAACATCTGCAAACTTGTATTATCCATATTATAAAATCTACGTACGTACGGTGGAATAAATTTAAAACGCCTTTTTATTTTTCTTTTTTTATTAACAAAAAAAAAGACAATTTGGGCACAAAAGGCTCTGCTATAGTAGCAATGGAAGAAGAGTAAGACAATGGCATTTGGGTCAGAAAAATGAAAAAGCAGAAGAACATGGTCCGGGCATAGATCTTCTTTTATTTATTTATTTGTATATTAGAAAGAAAAGAAATCATTTTACCCTTTTTCTGCCTCGGAAAAGCTAGGGTACTGGACTTTGTCAGGAATATTAATATTTGGTATTTCTCACTCTAAAGGCCACATTCGGCGTTTCTCATTTATGACAATTTCTTAAAAAATAATAATAACAATAATTTATAAAAATTAAAAATTAAAAAAAAAAAAAAAATCCAAATGGGGATTGAACCCGACGTGAATCGAACACGCAACCTTCTGATCTGGAGTCAGACGCGCTACCATTGCGCCACGGATCCCTTGTTGTTAAAGCCTTACTTATACTTTATATAGATGCTAACCATTCAAAAATGGTCGAACCCTCCAATTGAGCAGCCAGCCAATGGCCATCACTTCCCAAACTCTTTTTGTCAGACGCTTTTTGCTTTTTGTCTCATGATCTTGGGCGATGACATGTTGCAAGTTCTAAAAGTATTTCTTTTTATTTGCTTTTCCAAGCAAAGTTCTAAAGTTTCAGTATTTTGAATTTTTGATTGTGTTAAGACTTTAGTTTATCATATGCCACTAGCAAGTTCTTTGTATAATGGACTCTATTAATTAGTCCCTACGGATCCATGTATTTGCGAACCCCCCATATGTTTTACGGTGAATTTAAGAGCGATTAGAAGTATTACAGTTTTTACTATGAATCTGTTATAAATTGCAGTAACAAACCAAGTAATATTTATCATGTTAGTCACTAAAATAAATAGCGACATGTGACACATACCATATTAACTACTAAAATATAAACTATAACAATTCATGCCACATGAGCTTATAAGAGCATTCACATCTCGCTCCAAAAATTTTAACTAAAATATCACTTCTTTCCATTTTGAAACTAACATTAATGCAAGTAAATTTCTTTAACTCAATCTATCAAACCAATGTCTTGTTAAAATATATGATTTTCACATACATTTTAATGCATGCAATAATCATATGCTCTATTAAAAATGCATATAACAATCACATTCTTTAACGTCGTATGTCAATTTATTACAATGGGTTAAAAAAAATTTAGTCCAACTTAGTTGGAAGAAACTTCGTCCAAAAAATTACACTAACAAGAGAAGAGCCTTCATTTTTAGGCATAAGATTTTATTACAGCAAAAACTCTGCATTCACAAATATAAGAAAAAACCAAATACAATTATTGAGAACTTGAATGAGCACAAGATAAAAAAACTCAAGTATCCCATATCATAGAATGATTATCTTTGCCCTCTTTGAAAGTTTTTAACCGATTTTAACCTTTTCTTCCTCAGCCTCTCAGCTATGGCAAATGCAAGCTCAAGTGACTGTGATGCATTCAGCCTGGGGTCACAGTGTGTATGATATCTGGAGCTCAAGTCATCAAAAGTCACTGTCTTTGACCCTCCAATGCACTCTGTTACATTCTGCCCAGTCATCTCCAGATGAACTCCCCCAGGGTAGCTCCCCTCTTGTTCATGAACATCAAAGAAAGCCCTCAACTCATCCTGAGACAAAACAAAAACACCCCCTGTTACTACCGTTATGAAGAAAAGGGTTGAAGTATTTATCAGTCAATATTGGTTGATCAGTTCTTACTCGGATTGCATCGAACGGCCGCGTCTTGAGACCGGAAGGAGCCTTTATGGTGTTCCCATGCATGGGATCACTAACCCATGTGACAAGAAGCCCAGCCTGGCGCACAGCTCTAATCAGATGGGGGAGCTTTACCCTCATGTTATCTGCCCCCATTCGCGTTATTATTGTTAATCTTCCAGGCTTGTTATGAGGGTTGAGAATTTCACACAATTTCACAAGCTCCTTTGGATCCATCTTGTCACTCACCTGCATGACCAAGTCCAGACATCAACAACCAGAGAAGAAAATGAGAAAAATATCACCCCACTAGAGTGACAGCAACTGTGCCCACTCAATCACTTCCAAGGCACTCAAGACATGAAAGCCTCAACGTGGTAAGAATTTCTACTCTCTACATAGAAACATACTGAAATTCTTCATAAGAAGGTCAATTACAACAGGGATGCCTATAATGAGAATCGAAAGAATAGCTCAAAGTATCAAACAAAGAGAAGGAGGCTGTTATGTCTCCCTGAATTATGGACACATGGCAGTATGTTAGATTATGAAACAAAACAAGTAATACATGAATGTTATGGATTCTACATAATGTATGATTTAATCTGCCATCTCCCTTGTTCTCCATTTAAAGGCCAACAAGACAAAGGAAAACAAAACTGCGCACAAATAAAATCCTCTATCTTGCTGACAATGAAAGTGAGCATTATTGAAATTATAGACAATAACATCAGCACTGCAGCATTTCATCAAAATTAAATTTATAAATTTGAGGTTGACTGTATAGATTCCCAAGAGCGCAACTACAATTTTTTTTTTCCACCAAGTTAAGTGCAGCTGCCACTTACCTTTATGCCAAGAGGATTGGAAACACCCCGGAGGAATTCAACATGTGCACCATCCAACTGCCGAGTCCTCTCACCCACCCAAAGCATGTGAGCAGAACAGTCATAGTAACACCCTGATGTTGAATCTACCCTAGTCAAGGCTTGCTCATAAGGTAAATGGAGGCATTCATGAGATGTCCAAAACTCAATTGTGTTCATTATGGGATGATTTACAGTAACCCCAGCAGCAGCCATGAACCCCAGGGCTTCATCTACTCTTTGTGCAAGTTCAATGTACCTTTCATCAAACAGTAAGTTTTAGTAAGTAAATACAAGAAAGCAGCATGGAAAAACCTAAAAAATTAAAATATATATATAGGACATTAATTTTTTTGACTCCAAAGGGTACTTCAATTGGCTAGAGGTCATGCTTTATGAAGCGAAAGTCACTAGTTCGATCTCTCATTCCATCTCTATTTGAGGGGTAAAAAACCTATTAAAAAAATTTAAACAGAAAAAGTTTCCATGCAACTGCTTGCTTTTAGAGAATCCGGGACTACCCAAATAACAATTCTCCACTTCCATAAGACGAGGCAGAAGGTTATTGACGAGATCATCAGAATAATCACTTCATAGCAAATAGAGGCACAAAGAGTGTTGTGTGGGACCAATACATGGGGGTGGAACTAACCCACTGGAAAAATTGAAATTGCCCAGTTATTTGCTTCAAGAAAAAATTGCATGAAGTGAAGGAATATCTTTTCAAAAGTACCTGTCCCCCTGCTCACTGTGTACCACAAAATCAAGATTCCACTCTGAAACTCTCTGCATGGCAGCGTACCCACCAGTGGCAAATGCTCTAAGGAGATTCAGTGTGCCAACAGATTGGAGGTATGCTCTGATCAACCTTTGCGGATCAGGTATTCTAGATTTCTCATCAAAGGCGTCACCGTTGATATTGTCTCCCCGATAACTAGGAAGCTTCACACCGTCTTGAATCTCATAAGGTTCTGACCTAGGTTTTGCAAATTGCCCTGCCATCCTTCCTACCTGTTTCATATTAAACAAAGTGAAACAGATATACTTGTATTATTACACAAGGCATCATAGATGTGATTTTAGCAAACAAGTCTATGCATATGTGATTATAGGATCTCCAAATATTAAAAGAAAAAGAAAAAGAAAAAAAAGGCAACAATTTTCAGGTAGATTTAGTTGAACCACCCCACATCTAGAGTTAGTTTACCATATGTAAGCAGAGCGCACATATACATAAGATAATGCAAAAAAAAAATTAATAGAACTTAGAGTTGAGCTTTATAGTTACTAAACCTCAAATCATGACGTATTAGTGAGAACCCATTTTACCAGTTTGGGAAGCAATTAAGGCAGATGCTATGGGAGATAGTGGGCAGGAAATGCTTCTGAAAAACATGATGCAAGAAACATTACTGGAAAAAATACTAAAATTATAGTCAACACAAAGATAGACCAGAAGTACAAGGAACATAGTAAGGCCAATATTTAAAATCAAGTACAAACATTTCTTCCACTATGAATTATTTCTAGTAGTGGGTCCTTCACTGGTAATTCCATAGCTTCACCTTTGACATTCGTTCTCCAGGGTCGAACTACTTCAATGTGGAGAACAGGAAACCAAAACCCACCTTAACCTTGTTATTAGTACCAAAAAATACTTCCCTAACCCTGAAGTAGTCGTGCATGCCATGTTGAAGACACAAAAACTAAATAGTATTTAGCCGGGCAATTCTAAACATTATTTTTCATCAGAATATTGTGATGCATCATGCATGTAACAGCCATTCCATTCTATGATTCCTACATATTCTTTAAAAATCAAGATGAGCATTTCGATGGTAGTAGTTTTAGTCATTCATCATTTTGCAGCTATAAAAGTTTGAAATCAAACCAGAATTAAAGTATAAGAAAGCGCCCATGCATATATATATATATATATGGCGGGAGACTAATAGAAAAACGACGAGTGACCCATAAGTAAGCAAAAGAAAGGATAATGTATTTTAATCCGTGGCCAAAACCTGCTAACAGCCGATACTATACGAGTCAAAAGGTCAAACTAATATATTTACAACAAATCCAAACGAAAGACATCGATTTACAAACACCCAAGTCATCAAAAAGAAAACCCGATTCCCCAAAACCCACAAAAACAGTCCGCATGACACAACACAAGTCCAAAGCAAGACATCGATTTCCAAAATCTTAAAGCAACAGACAGACAACCAAATCATCAAAAAGAAAACCCAGCTCACCAACACCGACAAAGCTTTTTCCACAAAAAATGATGATAGAGAGTGAAAAAAGGAAAGAAAAAGAAAAAAGAGAGTACCTTGATGACGGGGATTTGGGCGCCAAAGGTGAGGGCGATGCCCATTTGCAACAAGACCCGGAAAGTGTCCCGAATGTTATTCCCATTGAACTCCTTGAAGCTCTCGGCACAGTCCCCGCCCTGAAGCAAAAAGGCCTCGCCCATGGCGGCCTGGGCCAGCCGCTCCTCGAGCTTGCGGGCCTCGCCGGCGAACACAATGGGCGGGAAGGACTCCAGGGTCTGGATGACCGACCTGAACTCATCCGGGTCCGGGTAGTCCGGGAGCTGGCGGGCCTTCTTGGACTTCCACGAGTGCGGGGCCCAGTTTGAAGGACCAGATGAAGTGTTAGCGTTGTCTGTGACTGATGATGATGATGAGGAAGAGACGGATGGGGTGTGTTTTGTGGTGGTGAAGTGGAGAGGGGTGAGGAAGTGGGGTTTGAGAGCGAAGGCTTTGGTGATCGTTGGGGGGGTGAGATTAACAGAGCCCTTGAGAGTAAGAGCCATCTCTTTCTCTCTCTCTCTCTCTCTCTCTGTGTCAGAGATGGTAGCGGAGGTGGATGTTTTCGTTGAGGGATACTCTTAAGAATATAATAGATATGGATCCAACTTACACGCGGTTGACAAAGTAACCGCATAGCTGCTGTTAAAATTTGAACGGTTTAGATTTAATACTAGTAGTTTTACACCGACGATGTTGATTTAGCAAAAAGGCAAAGCAAACGGCGTTGGATTAAAGAGACTGAACCACACTCGTTCCTCCACCACCTCTTGCTCTCGCTCCCACCGCTGTGCCTTCCTTTCCCATCTTTCCTTCTCTCTCTCTTCGAAGATTGATGTTAGCTTTGCTTAAAAATTTGGGTCTGCTTAATATTTTCATGGATTTGTGAGTTTGCTTAAAAGCTTTGTTCCCAATTACTCCAGTAATTCCACGGACATCTCCCCATTTGGTATCAATAGTTTATGAGTCTGGGCGTGGATGTTCACAAATATGGTTAATATTTTCTTGGATCGGTGAGTTTGCTTAAAATATTTGTTTCGTCAATTACTCCTCTTTTTGGGGCTTTTGAAGAGGAAAATAGGGTGAAAAAAACACTGGTAATTGTAAAGCAGCAAGGAAATAAAAACATGGAAAAGAGGAATATGAAAGGAGTGTCCCTATCCAATCCATTTTGTTTCGTCTTTTTTATCCCTTCCATGCCCAGCGTCTTGTCCTCAAATTTCCTTTCCAGAAACCCCTTTCAGCAGAACACAGACTGAGAGAGCTTGAGACTGAAAAATAAAATGGTGACTGGATGAAGAAGAGCATTCTGTAATAATCGTCTTTCTCCCAAATCTCTCTCTAGCTTCTCATTCCTCAAAGCCTTGTGTCTCTCCATAGCACCCTTCCGCCAGAAAATAAACGGCGTTTGTTTTCCTTTCAGTCAGTCACAACGTCTGATTAAACTGTTATTATTAAATCTAGACTGTTCAACTACTAGTATTAAATCTGGACCTTTCAAATTTTAACAGAGCAGCTATGCGGTTATTTTATCAACCGCACGTAAGCCGAATCCAATAGATATTATTCTAGGATAATATATTTAATATATTTAATATATTTATATATTAAATCAGAAAGTTTTCGTTGGGGGATAACCGGATAATGTTGCTGCTGAACAGGGTAATAGGAGGTGGACGACGTCGTTTCCAGAACAGAATAGAATTTTCCTGAACAAATTTGCACGAATATCTTTAATTAGTTACTAAGCACTTTTTTTTTTTCCCGAGCATTTGCATTGACTATATTTTAGCTAAGACCAATTTGTTTTTATTTTAATTACCTACTTTTCAAAAACATTTATCTAAAATTTTCTTTACTTATTAAAATAATAATATTGTTTTTTATATAAAATCTTTTTTCATTCTCTCCCATTAGGTCCGATCTCTCTCCACCAAGCTCTTTGCTCATAGCTCGAGTCTCGACAAGCTCGCCAAGAGTGTGTTTTGTGAATAAAAAAAGTTTGGAGAAGCTTTTTATTTTAGCCTACAGATAGATTAGCCAATGAAAAGTAGCCACGAAAAACTCTTATCTAAATTTAGATAAAAATGTTAAACGCATTACATTACAATTTAAAATTATTTTAGTGTTACATTTTATACATACAATATGTTGCCAATGGAACGGCAAATTAATCTATTTAATTGAAGAATTACAACACGGGAAAGGTAGATGAGGCCTTAATCACCTATTTCTTCATCTCATAAAACCCTAAATACAAAATTGCAATGTGCACCAATGAATAACAAATGAATTAATCAGGTGTTACTTCTGTGTGACTTTACACTAATTAGCCTCATAACAAGGTTGGATACTTTGCATCAAGGAACTCCCTGAGAGTCCTAGCACCTTTCTGACCACCCATTAGTTCGGCTAGCCTTTCTACAGAAAGAAGGGCAAGTTCTGCCAAGCTATTACACCCCTCCATTATAGCCCTGTAATTTGAATCTGTCACGCCCGGGAGACGTCTCAGAAACTCGATGGCAGATGTATTGTAGTTTTCAGCTCTGCGAAGAAGAACGTAATATACCATCAAACTCATATCCTAAATGAAAAGTGAAATGAAACATTCAACCTCATTAATCAAGGCAAATGCAAAGCCGAACGCAATATATCATCAAACCCTGATCAGTAGGTCAGGTGGTTTTGGAGGGGGTGATGGTCTGGGATAACAGTAGATTTTAGTTTATCTTTCTTAATGAAGCTTTTGTCCTCTATCTACTGCATGCAGCATGCACCATTAGGCCTCAAAGTGCTCTGTTAAATATATCCAACAATTTAGCTCATCTTTCAGCTTACTTGCTCAAGGACCAAAACTTATGGGTCTTTTTTTTTTTATTGTTTATGTCGGGAAACCTCTTCAAGACAGAACCCTTCGGACCCATCCCTGTAGAGTAAACCTCGGTCCCGTGCACTGCACCCTCAGAAGTTTCTCTACACGGAATTGATTAAATCGCTGACTTTTTACCAAGAAGTGTAGCCCCAAGGGATTGTTTACACCCATAAGATGTCGAACCTTGGACCTTGAAAGGAGCAAACCCTGAAGACCAAGGCCTTCACCACTTGGGCCAACCCCTGGGGGTTTTATGGGTGATTTAACTTGGGCCAGACATGAAAAATGTTCTAGATTCACCGCTCAATCCCAGCTAATAGCAGTTACTACTAAATGTTTCTTCCCATACTCTCTAGGAGCATCAGATTGAAGTAAATGTTTGAAGTGAAAACCAAGTCAAATTTATGCAACTCACCTCACATCATCTTCCACAATACCATCTTCAGAAGGAACACCGACTCGAATTGCTTTTGTGTCATCAGGTTCATCTTGATTTGCCTTAAGTGTAGCAAATATTTCAGCAGTGGCATGCAGACTGCGAGACCAGATGATTCGCAAGCGGGGAAAATGTAGAGCAAGTAATGACAGCTTAGATATAATACTATTTGGCGTAACATCATCACCAATATCACTTGCGGACTGCAAACAAAAAATCCAAAAAATAAAACCAGCAGAGTATTAAACCTAACATATGGCTTTCTGTGAAACAAATGTAATTTAATTACCTGAAAAGAAAAACTTTTGTCTTGTGAAAACTCAATCAGGAGAACAGGTATTCTATAATAGCGGACCATTGTCTCTACTTGGTGGTAAAGACGGCCTGATGTGAAGCTCATAAAAAGATCTTGGATACTCTTTCTCTCCACACATATTAATGGTGAGAGAATATAATCCCCAACTTCCAAGGTTACTGGTATTATGCGCATGCCCTTCTGATGGAGAACATTTGGAAGGCTGCTCATAAATTCCCTCATGTCTACTATGACCTGAAAAATGAAAAACCAAAAAAAAAAAAAAAAAAAAACAAAACCTAAGTACACATTTTCTGGAGTGAGGTCATAGAAGAAGCAGAAAATCGCACACCTGCATCTCTTTCTCAATTTCTTTTCTTCCACCTGCCTTTCTCGTTATTGAGTTTTGGGAACTTGAGGCTTGTGGCTCTACAGAAGAATTTAGTCCCAGGCAGCGCCCATCCTGATTCAAACCCAGGTGACACGCACAACATATGGAAAACATAAGCACTTAATTTGACCATGAAAAAAAATTATAAAATGATCAAGAAAATAAACGGAATTGTGTTTCATGGACAGAACGAAATCACTTTCAGTACTGAAGCAACAGAGTGTAATATATTTCACAAATAATGAGTAAAGATATGATTGAACTTGAAAAGAAAGGCAGATAAAATTAGGTTTTTGCAGGTTTAAAAGTGAGAGAGGAGATCTCTGCAGAATTTTCTACAAAAGATTTTAAGGTCATTTAAAGAATCATCAAAATTAACACGCCAAGAAGTGAGAATATACAAAAAAAAAAAATTGCTACAAAGATAGAACAAATTCACATTAGCAACTACATGAATTCGATCTGATTTCCTGCAATATCAAAACCATGTCCAGTACCAATACATTGTAAACTAACCTAAACACGTAGCATAATAACTTTGATAATTGAGTTTCCAACAGCATCCTCTTCATTGAAAATGAAACAGAACTACAGAAGCCACATACCTGATCAACTGGAATTATCATCATTGATTTCTGCCTGATCAGAGACTCAAAAGCACCATTCTCCCTGCGTATACTAGCCTCAAACTTTTGTACTTCAGTAGAATCTTCATAGAAGAGAAAGTAAACTTTCAACTTCTTTGACGGATTCTCAGCTTTGTAGACTTCAATTTCCCTGACAAAAGTCATGTCTGGATGATAAACAATAATAACAGAGGGCTTCAAAATGTCAAGTATAGGCTGATCACTTTCTAGGGCATAAAAATGCACCGGTGGCAGCGGCTTAGCAGTTCTGGATCCTGTACTATTCGACTCTTCAGTGGTATGCTTCCGAAGAATCGGTTCGTCTACAGAGGCAGTGTGGCTTGCGGCTTCACAAAAACCACCTGCAGCCACTGGATTGCTTTCATCTTTTTCACCATCATTTTCTGAATTTGAAATTTCAACTTTAGCATCTCTTGCTGCTTCCTTAATATGATTATTGTTTTCACTCCCTGGATGTCTCTGAAAATTAGCCACGCCTTTCTTATTCCTTACTTTTCCTTTTCCTTTTCCTTTTCTATGTCCTACAATGCCATCATGAGGCTGGGGATCTTCTCCAACAATATGGTCCTTTTTGGCTTGATTTCTTATTTCTGATGCAGCTGCCATAAGTGCATCGCGTTCCAGCTTGTTTATGCAGTTGCTAGCTTCTGTGTTCTGTGCAGGTGTTATCGGGACCACTCCATCGAGAATCCCAAAACCTTTAGGATCCTTTGGTTTCTTTTTATAACGTGTTTGTATGTCACGCAACTCTACTTTGCTCAGCAAGTACTTCTCCCATTCTTCCCGCATGACCTTCAACAGGAAATATATAATTAAATGGGCATGTTGTTGTGCATCCATTCATTACCAATTGCTAAGGAAAATGTGGGAAAAAGAAAGAGTGTCCACCAAAAGCGCATAACTAGCAATTATTTGGCACAAGCACAAATCACTTCTAAGATAAGCCAAAATGTATTCATCAATATTATTTAAAATTCTACTTACATAATGCTGCTTGAAAAAA
Source organism: Corylus avellana (assembly GCF_901000735.1). Taxonomy (NCBI): domain Eukaryota; kingdom Viridiplantae; phylum Streptophyta; class Magnoliopsida; order Fagales; family Betulaceae; genus Corylus; species Corylus avellana. Next base: position 15,001,573 of record NC_081543.1, on the reverse strand, counting down.
TTGTTTCATCACTTATGGAGTATTGACTTTTAACAGCAAGGTCTAACACACAAAATGCGTCTATCAAAACCAGTACACTATTTGATCAAAAAAAAAATAGTCATGACTTTCAATTAATAACTAATTAAGTCAATTAAGGTTGTTTCCATTCCCTGTTTTCTAACCCTTGCCACATTCTCATCTCAATCTTGCAGAAGGCGGCACTCCTAGGAGGATTACAAGATGCAAATGGCTTGTGGACTTGGTTTAATGATTGCTAGTCAATTGGCTCGACTAAAGAACAAGATATTTCAAATAAATAAATAACACACTAAATAAAATTACAACCAAGTGTGGGACAAAGTGAATATAATACCCATAAAGAATAGAAGGGAATCTAACAAATGAGAAAAGAATGTGGGAAGAACCTTCTGTGGACTGTTCAAGATGCATTCTTCAAGTTGCATGCATGAGTGTTCATCTTTGCAGGCCACTAGAACAATACCACTATCATCCGCTTCACCTTCAACCAGAAGCTCTTCTCTTGACAAAGCCTGCTTTTGTCTTTCCTCTTCTATCTCTTCAAGAATCTCCTGTAATAAAATCATCACACCCAGATTTAGAGTGAACTTCCAATATCGAAGAACTTCAAAGTTTTTGAACCTATAATCATCAAACCGAAACAAAAGGAGAAACTAATACCACAAAATAGATATGAAATTTAGGGCTGAATCACGCTCATCTTTCCTTCGTAATAAGTCAGAAAATCAACAATGTTTCACAACTATAAGAAAAAAGTAACCAACGGACAGCAAAGAAAATGGAACTCACTCACTCACACGTAACAACTTCCACTTTGGTGCCTCCTCCAAGACTTCCTCCAAAACTAACCCACTACCTGCTATGGACGACGAAGCACCACCAGCTGCTACAAATTCATTTAGAGAAGAGTTAGAAAAATGAAACTTTAGACCATATTTTTCTGTGTTTTTATTTTCCGTCTTTTGTTTTCCGTTCTCGTAACAAATGTATTAACAAAAACACAAAAATAGATTTCACATTTATGTCAAGTCATAACACTTTATAAACCGAAAACAAAAAACACTCACTTACCTTCTTCCTCATTCTTGTCACCCCCCTTGGATTTCCTCTTTTTGCCCGTCACACTCTTACCCTGCCCATGTACTAGTTTCACACCATCAGACCTCACGAAACGATAAACCCGTTTCTTTGCATACTCAAAGATCTTATAGCTCGACTCTGCAAATATCCAAACCGACCGAAAACTCTCCGACACCCTCAGTGTATCCAAATACTTCAAATAAGTCACTGCATCGTACCTACCCAAGTAGTAATCAATCACCCAAAACCATCATATTAACACAATTTTCACATCAAAAAAATCTATTTGTAACTCGTAACGAATTCACAGTGAATCAAAATGGAAGCAGAAGTACCTAACGAGATAATCCAAGAGCTTCCTCAGAGTCTTCAAGTCTGAAACGAGCTGCTTGGTCTTCTTCCCCAAGGTATGCCAGATGGGGTCGAGCTGGTGCCTCACGATCTCATCGAATGACTTGAACAGCCCATTCTCCACCGTGAGATCCTCCACGTCGACCTTGTTGGTCTTCCGCATCTCCTTGAGACACGCGTCCATGACCTCCAGAACGGCCTTCTGGATCCCCACCATGGCCCGCGTCATCGGAACCCGAACGTCGACAACCACCGGCGGGTCCCTCTCGAGTTCGTCGGCAACGTTGACGTGGAACCTGGGCCAGAGGTGAAGCTTTTTGACATAGAGGCACTTCATGGTGCGCTCGGCCTTGGCGAAGGCGGAGACCATGGAGTGGGGGCGGTCGGAGAAGGCGAAGATGGAGAGGGCACGGTGGAGGAGGAGGCGAACGGCGAAGGCGTCGGGGGAGGACTCGGAGAGGGAGTGGGCGGAGGGGACGACGAGAGCGGACACGAGGGAGGGGGAGAGGCGGCGGGAGAGGAGGTCAACGGTGAGGATGCGGGGGGTGACGAAGAAGGCAGAATTGGAGGCGTAGAGGGAGAGGCGGTTGTGGGCGGGGAGGTCGGCGGAGAGTTCGGAGACGGTGCGGGAGGGGAGAATGGGGGAGGAAGAATGAAGGAGGACGAGGGAGGAGATCAGCTTGGGGAGAGAGAGGCCGGAGGAGAGGACCACCAGTCCGCCGTTCGGGTCATCCAGGAGGTCTCCGATTATGAGCTCGTGGAATTGGACCATGGTGGTGCTGACGGCGAAAACGGCGTCGTCTTTGGCTTGATTCGGTTTCTTGGAGGGGGCGGGAGTTAAAGGGTTCCTGGGTTTGGGCGCGGAGTATGCTATTGCAGCCAGCTGCCAGTGAAAAGCTTTAAAAACGATGGCGTTTTTCTAGAATTTGAATAACGTACAGCCGCCCTCTCCAGCTCTTGTTCTTTACTCTATTTAGAGCATTCTCACCCCCCGGACCGGATCCTAAAATGGAAGCAAAACCAGTATCCGGTTCAATAACTTAGAGAAAATGCTTGAAAAAATAATAATTTAACGGTGAAGTAAAATGTAGATAATTTGAAAAAGTGGAATAGCCAAAATAATAATAATAATAAATAAATAAAAAAGATAGAAGTTTTAGCAGCCTAATTATAGTAAATCTTGATCTAATTCAACTCATTTTGAGCTCGTAAAGCTTATATATACATATTTTCTTATTTATATATTTTTTTTGAAAGGGAAATTGTGTGTATTTAGTAACTTCCACTTCAAAGGAATTGAAGCACCCGTTCTTGTTTAAAAACCCTAATTGCTCCCTCTGGCTCTAGCCCTTCGTCTTGGAATAGGATTCTCTTCATTTCAAAGTCATTTTATAATTAATATTTTATTTTGTTGTATATAATAGCAAACATATATTCAACATATAACAATCCTTCCAATTTGTATTCCTCTAGAATGCATGTACAAAGTTTGGAACAAAGATTTCAATACAGAACTTTTATCTCATGTGCCTAAGCTCCCACAACAAGCGGGATAAATGTTAATAAGGCAAGAGATTTTGTTATTACTTGTAGAAACAAATGCTGATACAGTTCCCACATCCTATATAAGAAATATGCAGGGGAAAAATAAAAAGAAAATTGCAAACAATGTATGATACAATTTAACATTGGTATAATTTCAATTTGATCCTACATTTCTGTTCAGATCTCCATTACTTGTCTTGATTCTTCGAAGCGACAATGAAACGGGCTTTTCCATGACCGACACGTTGATGTTGTTCCAAACATCTGGTTTGGAAGGGAGCTGAGCAATTCTTTCAGCAATCTCCATGTCTTCCGGAAGAACAGAACCAAACACAGTGTATGCGTTTTTCCACTCCTGGTGGTTTGCAAGGCTTATGAAAAACTCTGGGCCGGAACCAATCCATGCAACCGAACCCCTTCTTATGATTGGGCAAGCCTCTGTTGGAATCCTCTTGAATGTGGTTCCTAGGGGTTCCAGTGTTCCTTGAATCAGTGCAAAAGGCGGGCCAAAAGGAGTCTGAGAAATTCACAAAGGTTAAGTTATAACTATTAGAACATTTCAGATATTATAAAACCAGTGTTCAAACATTAAATCAGAGACACAGAAACAAACACATGGGGAAAGAGAGACAAAAACAGAACATGCAAACACAGAAACAAACATACATGCATGCATGTACATATAGGCTAGCATTAAACATCACCCCTTTGGTATGTCTAGAAGCTAAAAGATCCAAAAAGTGAGCAACGTCCAGATTGGCCAAGACACATGAAAAGAATAAAGTGCATCATTGGTACCAAAGAGCATAAAGATTGAAAGTTAGAACAAGAAAATTGATGGTAACAATTTAATTGACACACTAATCTCTAATGGCTATTCACTTCGTCTATTTGCTCTCAAGTTAAAAGCAAAATCTGCCCCCCATGCTAGTGTTTGTGTGCAGTTGAACTTTTAAAGATCAAAATGACCTCGGTCCTAGTGAGTCATCAAGTTATATGTAGCACAAAAAAGGATCTCATTACACAGGAAATGAAGAACTTTCAAGGCCAACTGGTGAAAATCAAAGTCTTAAAGCCCTAGAGAAGCAACTACACACCCCATATAAAATCCTAACAAAAATATAAAATGCAACAAAGTTAATAAACATAGATGAAACTACAGAGCAGAACTGCACAGTGCAAACCCCCGAGTGGCCCAGACGCTTATCCAATTTTGATATCACACATGACACAGCAGATGGCCAATTCAAAAAGGAAATCAGTTAAGCCTTACATTTTTTATGTGGTTTCCATCTGAATCCCAAGAGTGACCTCGGGTCTCTGCTCGATAAAACTTGCAACCCGCACAATGGCGCAATGTCAACAACTCAAGAATGTACAACACAGAATGAGGGGCACAGTCGGGAAAAAGCTGCACCAAATGAAGTATCGTCATTAAGTACTGGAATTTTTTAGCATGCCATATAAAACCAGAGATACAGATCAAAACATAAGTAAACAATGAACAAAAGTTTGATATTTACTTCAGGAAAGGAAGAAAGCAACATAATGCAAATTGTTGTGGCCCCAGTAATACGAAGTATTTTGCCAAATAACAGGGATCATATATTAATGTAAGAACCAACTATTTTCCATGAGAATATTATTAGTATGTTAGTCTTCAGCATGCTATTCAGAAACAGATGAGAAAGTGCCTCTACAGATCAACAAAATATGTCCCAACAAATCCAAACACAAAACGTTAGTACTTCATATCAACCCTCTAACCCGATAATGTTAGATTTAAGAGCATATGATATACTGGTGTGTAAAGGTTAAATTCTGGAATAGAAAATCTTAGTCACTACAACATCTTATGGCCTCAGCATCAAAAGACCACTTACTTTTATATGAAGAGTGCCATATTCCGTTTCCAAACCAACAATGCCCTACAAGAATAGAACAAAAAAAAGAAGAGATACAACAGAATATATCATCAATTGCAAATATATAAAGGACCGAAAATGATAAGAAGCTTCTGATTTCAAAATAGAAAAATGATTCACATCAACCAAAAATGTTCAAGTTGTATACCTCTCCTTTTCCAAATATGAGCCCAGAAGTCCAAATAACTTTTTGCCCCATATCTTGCCGCTCTGGGGCCAAGGTGTCCTTTTGTTTCTTCAACCAGCACTGAAGCAAATGATGTGGATGAACTAAAGTCATAACTCATGTAGTCAAGAAACATTGCATACATTTCAAGAATAATGTAATGAGCCCAAGATGAGAGAATAAAATACTTGATTGAATACACGCAAATGACAAACATTTTCTGAAATTATACCCTAACTGTCCACTACCTGTAAGTAGCTTACTCTATGGCATTCCTAAACTGGTTAGAATTTTCGCCTTTTATAGCACTTCGTGATATATAAGAATTTATATATCACGAAGTGCTATAAAAGGCGAAAATTCTAACCAGTTTAGGAATGCCATAGAGTAAGCTACTTATAGATGAATTCTTATAATTTCAATCGATCTCTTTGGTGATGAACCATATACTGAAACCCATTTAGCACATTCCATAATTATGAATAACTATCTCCAAAGATCACACAATTTAAAATAGAATTAAAAGTGTGATTCTGTAAAAGCTCTGAAAATATTGAACAAAGCTTGAATCGCAACTTTAGTCGTTTGACATGCATTTAGAATCAAAATCTACCACAGTTCACACCAAATTCACCTTTTTCAATCAATATGGCTCACCATTTCAAGGATCTACTAACAAAGAAGAAACCCAATTCATTAAAAAAATCAAATCACAACCCAAAGGCATCCAAGCATAGTACACCAATTCCAAATCAATGATTGTATAGACACCATCCACCAAATTACACTCACCTCGCCGAATTTCTGCCCGCAAGCCTCCCGATTCCCACAAAAGACCCAGGAATCACACAAGCACGGTCCATCGCTGCCACTACACATGGCCTTACAAGCCTTGCAACACTGCTCAGAGGAATTGAACTTGAACTCCGAACCCCACTTCACAGCATTCCCCCAAAGCTCCAAATTCTCAATTCCTCTACAACACCCTACACTCTCTCCCTCCACCCCACCACCCTCTTGACCCAACCCCAAAGACTCAAATTCAGAAACAGAGGAGGTGCGACCTGGTCTGAGCACTACGGAGAGGAATGTGTAGACCACAGCACAGGAAATCAGGACCACCGAGAGGAGGATCAGAGAGGTGTAATGGGCAGGCTCTGAGTCATTTTGCTTGCGACCCATTTGGGATTCGCGGGAGAAGAGTAAAACCCAGTAAGGGATTTCGGGTCTTTGGATTATGGGGAGAGAATTGTGCTTGGAGATCTGGACGACGTTGACTTGGGTAAATAGATTGGGTTGAGTTTGTGAATGGAAGTTTCTTCTGTAGTCCTTATTCGTAATTATTGAAGCGACGATATCGAAGAGGAAGGACGATTATGGAGATTGGAGAGTGGTGCAGCTGAGTGAGTCGACGATTGCACTGAGTACACTCGTTTTCCGTTTTCTTCTTTAGCTGTCTTTGCTAAACGACAACGTTCTTAATCTTTGCCAATAAAAATTAGGTATAATTATAATTTTATACATAATCAATAACTTACTTAACATAAACAACTTAATTGCGTGGATAGGACCCCTATTTATGACTCCACAAATATTCTTTTCTCACATTTGAGTCATAAATAAGTATAATAATAGTTTTCTAATTTACAAAATATATAAAATATCAAGTGATTTTTAATAATTAAAATAAAAATGTCATTTTTACTTTAAGTGCCTAAAGCCTAAAAGTATAATAAAAAACCAAAATGAGAGAAATTTAAAAACAAAAAATAAAATGAATACAGCAACTTTATAAGCAAGAGAAGACCATTAACAAAGTAACAGATTCCAGAGAACATATTTGTCCCCAAAAATATACATCAATAAAAAATAAATAAATAAAATAAAGATATAAGAACCATTCTAAGAAAATCAAAACAAAATAAGACCCTAATAAGCTAAAGAAAAATAAGAAGATATTTTCCAAATGAAATTGAAAAAGGGTCCCATTGAAGTAATGAAGAAAACAACAATGAGATTAGTTGGGTCTTAAAAGTCTTTGGGTACTCCTCAAGAGGTAACTCAGTCGGTTGGAATTACGCTTCATGAAACGGAGATTAGTAGTTCGAATCTCCCTCCTCCCTTTTGTGTGGATATGTTAAAAAATAATAATAATAATAATAATAATGATAATAAAATAAAGGGTCTTTGGGTAAATTAATTTAGGTGTCAAAGTTTTATTATTGCCATCCCTTGCTGGGCAACAGTGGGCTTAGTAGTAGCATAAATGTATATTATTTTAGACCTATAGAGGCATAGACACCTAGACAGGGAGGGGACTATAGGATTTATTACCACATTTAAACCCTTAGCTATGACTATTCTAATGGTTAGGATTGGGGTATCGGTTAAATCGATGTCTGTAGATTCATTTTCACATACTAAACCAATTAAGTCGGTTAAATCAGTTAATTAATGAAATTTATACCGATATATATTAATTTCGCCAATTTCGGTTAACTTGGTAAGGTTGGTTAAGTCGGTTAGCTTTTATGGGCCAAATCTCCTTTTTGACTAAATGGGTTATTTTTTAGCCATGGGCCAATTCCCAAATAAGTTGTTTTTGGGCCCCAAATGGTTTTTTCAGGACTAAACAAGTGTTTAATAAAATTGAAGATCTTGTCGAAGCACCCTGGCCTTAACATATTCATTATCTTAGATTATTCCAAATTGTCACTACTATAGATAAAATTAAATGAGAACCGATTAGTATTGCTAGGACACTGCCCAACCATACTTTGGCAGTTACGTTTTTGGTTAAATCGGTTAAGTCATTTTCAGTTTTGTTCAATTCAGTTAGACGTCAGAATAAATTTTTATTTCAACTACCAATAGTGAGAAGTCAGTAGGCGGTTGGTGGCAGTTTGGTGACGGTCGATAGGCAATAATCTCATATTTTGCCCACCCCTGCTAGTGGTAATATTCTTATTATTCTAAATAAATTTATTTCTATGTTTTCAAAAAGTAATTCAAGATTATTGTTATTCCTATATAGTTTTTTTTTTTTTTTCCGGTAACCAATTTTCTCATTTACGATTAACGCCCTCTAGAGTCCTTTTTGAGCGAATCTATTTACATAGAAAAATTGAAGATCTTGTCAAAGTCTTTGTTAATGATTTTTGGAGCATCATATGCTTCCTCAAGGATCCGTTTGGTCACTATGTTATATATCAATTGGTTTGATGATTGCTACCAAGATGATTTCTTTATGCCTACCAAAGGACCTCAAGTTGTAGTCCATGAAAAATGATACGAGAAATTTGAAAGAACTCATATGTACGAGAAATAGTAATCGGATATTTTTAATTCCACAAATCATTCTCCAAAAGATAAAGCTTTCCTCGAGATGTTATTCTAATCTCAATGACTGATTTGTGTAAACCACCTTAGTTCAATTGCAATTGAGGTTCAATCGGACTTGAAGGAGAGTCTGCGGTTCCTACTAACTAAGTCCCTCTTATGCATCTCTCAATGGGTAGATTAAGGGTGGGCAAAAACCCACCCAACCCACCAACCCGACCCGATCTGCATCGCCCTGCGTGAATTTTAAGTGTTTTTTTGCGGGTACGGGTTGGATTTCTTCCAACCCATGCGGGGCAGGGCAGGCTGCGAGTATCACAATTTTTTCTTTGTGGGTACCCGCCCCGCCTTGCATAAGGAAAAAAAAAAAAAAAAAACTTTAACCCTAATCATTTCAGCCCCTCTCTCTCTCTCTCTCATCTCTCTCGTCTGCTCTGTCCCTCTCTTGCTCTCTCTCGTCTCTCTGTTCTGTTCTCTAACATGGCCACCTCAACAGCCCCCATCGATGGCATCGCAGCAACAACATTCTGGTCTATCTTGCAGTGAGTCCAATGAGCCGCCGGCGAGTCCCACCAAGTCCAAGTGGTGACCATGAGCAAGACCAAACCGGTTTCTCTTGTTCGCCAAGTCTACGAAGCCGGTCATCGTTGTTTCGGCGAAAACTAAGTTCAAGAGCTCGTCGAGAATGATCCTCAGGTTCTCTCTTTCGTTTTCCTTTTCTGATGAAGCGAATGATGGAAAAGAACCCAACCCGCCACAACCCGCAATACCCACCCCGATCCACCCCGCGTGGATAAGCTTCAGTTTGCCCGAGTAGAGGGTTGGAATTTCCAAACCCGCAGATGTGAGGGGCAGGTTGGGAAAAATGTTGATATCCGCCCCGCCCTGCCCCGTGGCCACCCCTAGGTAGATACTACTAGTCACACCCAAATTATAAAAAAAATAAATAATAATAATAATAATAATAATAAATAATAAAAAATAAAAAAAGATTATCCAATAATAATTTATGCATAATTTATTGTGATTTGTTAGTACTTACCAATAGTAACTCAACGTGCCTTTCTTTCTCATTATTGCAAATGGTAATGCTCATAGATGTCTCCAATCAAAGAGAAAAGCTCATGTTAATTTCCAATCAAGGAGACTAGAAAGAGTACATTACATAATCTTTATTTATGTGGACCAATACTCAATAACTTTATTTAACCATTCTTTTTTGTTGATCCAAGGTTACCCAGCCTCTCTCCTCCCACGTTGGCCAACTTTATCTAATCATGCATTTTATGATTACAAGAATACCTTGACTTTGAATCAATCCACATATATAGCTTCTTCTTTTCTTTTTCTTTTCTTTTTTTTCTTCTTAAGCAAATAAGGGAAAAGGTTACATGGATTAAAACACTAAAAAATAGGTGGACTCCCAACAACAAACTCAACAAAAAAATTACAGCGCAAGAAATACAAGTAAACAATAGAAAAATGGTCATAAAATGTCTCGATCCTCCCAATAAGGACTGCAAAAAGTGGTTTAAATACCAAGATAGAAAAAACGGATAGCTTTAATCCTACCCAAACTTCTGCAAGGTAACAGCAACAACCTCCGAACAGAAGTTGAAGAAAAAGCACGGTAAGATCAATAGGATCTGAAGATAAAGGAACACTCCAAATTTCAGTACAAAAACCCAAGTAAAAAACATAAAAACAACAACAACAAAAACCCAAAAATATTGAGATCATGAAATTATTGAAACAAAAGTTTACAATTATTACCAACTACGTTTAAATGAGCTCTTACCATTTATTGAAGCGTTTAGATGTGCTCTTATCAATATTGCTCACTTTGTGCTTTGGGCTAGGGGAAGTATTATTTGTTTGAAAAGAGTACATTACATAATCATCATGAGGCTGTGAACCAATTACTCATAACCATTCTTATTTGTTAATCCAAGGTTGCCCAGCCTTCCTTCAACCACGTTGGCCAACTTTAATTTATGGAGTAGTGATACCTACAAAGGGAACAATTTATATATATATATTCAAAAAAAAAAAATAATAATAATAATAATAATAAAGGTCATTCTTTTGCTTTTTCTTTCTTTTTTTTTAAAAAAAAATAAAAAAATAAAATACGTCAATCCATTGAACAAAGTCAGGTTACAAGAAACAAAATATCCCATAGGGGGCTCCCCCACAAGGGCCACAACAAACCAAAAACGAGAAAAGCAGCATTGAAAATGGAAATGAAAAACCAATCATGCACACCAAACAGGAAATGGGTATGTTAATGACCCCAATTCCAAATGAGTCAAAAATGTTCCGATCCGCTATACCCTGGGCAAAAGCCAAAGAATGGGCCGCATAAAGCGGTATAGGCAACCTAACAAAGGAGAGTCATTCCAACTTGGCAATATTTGCTACTCTTTATATATACTCATTTATCAAACTTATTTCATACTAGTTGACGTAAAATATTTTAAGTAATCATTTAAAAAAAAAAACTCTCAAAGTACATCATGTCGGGATCTACATAAAATAAATGCGAAAAGTAGCATTACTATTTAAAAGGCTAAAAGAAAGAGAACTTACTCCCACATTTGAAGTGGTGAGGGACCCTCCTACCACAACCTTCAACCAGGCGTATGGCGCGGTTGATGTCAATAAGGGCAGCCAACTTTGGTGTAACATCGGGGCACACGCACTCGATATGAGTAACCCTTATGCGCTCGCAGCATGCCGGTGTCGGAAGCTTACCATATATCACCGCCTTGCACGCATTAATCCCAATCCTCCTCTCCTCCTTGCATTGGGCAGCGCTTATTGCTGCACTGCCCATTCTCACCTCCGGCCACATGGTTAAAACAACCGTCGCTAGCAAGAGCATGAAAATCCTCAAACTTCCGGCCATTTCTTCTCCTCCCAACCAAGGCCTTAACACTAATACAAATATATAGGGGTTTGATCGATATGGGATATAAGGGTAATCTTTGTTGATATTTTTGAGTTTAGGCCCACATGCACCCTCGTCTCTTTCATTACTATTGTAGGGCGGCGACTTTGGCTGTAAGCAGCTCATGTGTCCTTTGGATTTCAAGACGTCCCATCCCTGTCCGACGTAATAGTGGTCAGTGGGTCACTCATCATTCATCCATCATTCCGAAGGGGAAATTCAATTATTGATTTAAGGTATCTTAAATTTGAGCACTTTTAAGATTTCTTTTTTTCTTTTTTCTTTTTCGTTTCTTAACCCTATAGACAATGACACTTTATTCGATGATCAGGAGTAGTCCTTTCATAGGATACCACCCGATTCAAAGGCTTAAACTCAGTTGTGTTATTTCATGTTTTGATTCTTATAACCCTTTTTCAATTTTCTTTATTCTTATGATGTTTGTTTAATGTGGGACTAAATGTCTAAATAGTATCATGATGGTAATAAATCTTTATCTTAAATAACTGCAGTTGAGTAACAAATTTTTTTTATTCTTGACGGAACAGATGAAGTATTAAATGTACCATTTACCTCTCTTGTGGGAAGAGCTTGTTGTGCATTTAATGCCGCCTGACCCACTGTAAGGAAAAGGGAACATGATCATTTCCAATTCAAATGAACTGAATAATATCTCGTTAGTTATAGTGGAAGGGTAATTTTGTCTTTTCACTTTTTGAGGAGACAAAAATATCTCTCAACTGTAATTAACTGGATATTTCACAATTCAAATTGAATGAAAATGATCATAATTCAAGGGGAACAGGGCAAGAACATTCCTTTGCCCAAATCAGCTAGCCACTCTTGACCAGAAGTCATCATGGGCTATCCCATCTCCTCACATAAGCCAAGGTATAAAAAGGAAGGTAAGTCTATGCATAAACTAAGACATTTTTACATTTATCTACTATACACAAAGTCCCTCACAAGAAGAGAGCCCTTTCATCCTAAGATACCGACTAACTTAATCATCGGAGGTATCTTCCATTGGCAATCAATGGATTTCGGCTCTTTCAGAGTTTGATTCTATACGCGTGTCAAAAGAATAAAGTTGTGATTAAAGATTTGTTCCATATTTTCAAAAACATACATCAATACAAAAGTGTGATTTCTATAAGAGCTCTAAATTTCATGTAGGTATATTAATGGACATTTTGCCTCACGTGTGGGTCACCTACTTTTGCTTGTTGTACGTTGACGAACAAGATACTGCAACCCTAACGCTGAACTTGGGAATATAACAAAAGTTAGAAGATTAATAAGATATTGCAAATTGAGTAGTAGATTCACTTATTATTATTTTAATGTACCGAGGATTTTTTTTATTGGAGTGTTAATTAAATTATTAAATTTCCTTTTTCATATCAATTTAAGTTTCTAGGATAAGCAGTGATTTAACATGATATTAGAGGCAGATGTCATGAATAAGTGGTGGTTTAAGATCTCTACCTCCAACATTAACATTTCTCTTCAAAAAATGCCTTATATTAATAGGTTGGATTAAAAGAAAGCTTTATTCTTTCTCCAAATGGTAAGTAATTGCTCATACATGTCTCCGATCAAAGAGATCGAGTAGCTCAAACATGTTAATTTCCAAGTAGAACAGAAAGAGTACATTAATGGATAATCATCATGAGGCTGCGAACCAATTACTCAACAACTCATTATTCATAACCATTCTTATTTGTTAATCCAAGGGTAATTGCCCAGCCTCCCTCCAACCACGTTGGCCAACTTTAATTTATGGAGTAGTGATACCTGCAAAGTGCAAAGGGAACAAAAAATTAAAAATCAAAAAAATAAAGGGTACGTCATTCTAACTTGACAATATTTGCTACTCTTTACGCTTATTTATTACACTCATTTCACACCAGTTGACTTAACGTATATGTTTTAAGTAGTTTTTTTCTTTCAGAAAAGCAAGGGAAAAATCACTTAAAACACATCTAATAAGTCCGTATGAAAAATAATATTACAATTTAAATGGCTAAAAAATAGGACTTACTCCCACATTTGAAGTGGCGAGGGACCCTCCTACCACAACCTTCAATGAGGCGTATGGCGCGGTTGAGGTCAATAAGGGCAATCACCTTTGGTGTAACATCAGGGCACACGCACTCGATATGGCTAACCCTTACACGCTCACAGCACGCCGGCGTCGGAAGCTTCCCAAAGATCACTGGCTTGCATGCATTAACCCCAAGCCTCCTCTCCTCTATGCACTGCGCAGCGCTTAGTGCTGCACTGCCCATTCTCACCTCCGGCCACATGGTTAAAACAACCATCGCTAGCAAAAGCATAAAAATCCTTGAACTTCCGGCCATTTCTTTTTCCTCCCAACCAAGGCCGGCTTAATTAACACCAATACAAATATATAGGGGATTGAGATCGAAGAGATCGAGGGTTTGATCGATGTGGGATGAGGGTGACCTTTGTGGATTAACACTTTTTGTATATTTTTTACTTTAGAGCGGCAACTTTAGTTGTAAGCAGCTCATCTCTTGTGTGACCTTACTAATTTCCATCTCTTATCTTTCTATTTGTGGATTCCATTTTCATGCATTTTATGATTACAAGAAGACCTTGACTTTGAATCAATTCACACATATAGCTGGTTTTTTTTCAAAGTAAATAAGGGAAAAGGTTACAGGGATTAAAACACTGAAAAAAAAAAAGTGGACTCTCTAACAACATATCTAACAAAAACATTACAGTGCAAAAAATACAAACAAACCGTAGAAAATAGGGCATAAAATGACTCGGTCATCAATCTTGTGATCATCCCCTTTAGTAAACGATTTCTACGGTCAATTTGTCTTCACCTTGGGGAGCACGCTCATTTCAATTTAACAAAAAGATTAATGGAGACTGAAGAAAGCACTAAAGCGTGGTAAAGAATACCTTGACTTTGAATGAAAGCACTAAAGCGTGGTAAAGAATACCTTGACTTTGAATTAATGCACATATATAGTTGGTGTTAGGTGGGCATCCACTACGCCGGAGTAGGGCACTTTATATTTGATGTATGACCACCGGAGAAGCTGCGGATCTCTACTTCCATAAACCAAAGATAATGAAATCTTGGTGGTTGGTAATATCAAATGCCAACCACAACTTTGGTACCGAAGAGAACAAGTGCTTTTGATCCAGCTTATTTAATAGTGTTAAAGAGTTTAAAAGGTAATATTTTTTTTTTTAAAAAAAAAAAAAAATTACACGAAAACAAGAAAACAAAAATAGACCAAAAACGTGAATACGGCCATTAACAACATTCCAAAATAGGGTCTATCTACAACCTCGAGGAGATTCTTGTGGTGGAACAAGCGAGTGAGAGTCCTACGAGCAAAATTGGTTGCACCAAATCAAATAAACCTTTTGAAATAGTTACTTTTCAATTTTAATTTGAGTTCATTGTTATTCGTTTGGGTTAGCCCAAATCTTTTGATTTTATGATGGGCTAGATTTTTTAATGATAAATGGGCATGTCACACATCCCAAGCTAATAAGATATATAAAATTTCTGTCGTATTTTCACAACAGGGATCCGTGGCGCAATGGTAGCGCGTCTGACTCCAGATCAGAAGGTTGCGTGTTCGATTCACGTCGGGTTCAAACCCTTTTTGGCAAATAATCAAAATACTCATTTTATTAATTTAAAACCAAAAAAATAAAAAAAAAGTGAAAGAAGGCGGTTAAAAATTAAAATGACCCAATGGCCACGATGAGTCTGCTGACCCACGGTGTGCAAATGGATCACTTTCTTTTTTTTTTTCTTTAATTCGAAGGGCATAGTTGTAGTTTTATAAATTTTATAGGGGTATAGGAACATTTTACATATTAGCATTGGCGGAGCCAAACAATTTATATTGGAGGTGTTGCTAAAATTTTTTTGAGGGTGCCAAGTGGTAACTTGCGAAAGTAGGAGAAAAAAATTTTCTTTTTTTTGAAGTGCCATGTGGAACTAGGGTAAGAAAACAGCAAAAATAGTTTTAAGAAAATAAAAAAAAAAAAAGCTTTGCACGGCACCCCCAAAGTCTCAAGTGACTCCGCCACTGCATATTAGTCGTCTAAGTTAACAAAAAAACTTAATGGTAAAATGGCAACTAAAGGGGCCGATAGTCAATAGATTAGAATTACAAATTTTTTTAAGTTTAGGGGGAAGATTACAAATAACAATGTAATTATAAAGGGTAAGTGAAGTTTCAAAACCATATAAAAACAGTAAGTGTGGCAGAAATTGATCAAACGGTGTAAAAAAATTTTGTATAACAAAGATGTATATGCATGCAATACATTTCATACACCAAATGCATCTCAATTTTCGGTTCAAATTTACTTGTATTGTTGCACACATGTTTCTAGCATAGTCTACTGAATCCAAATTTACTTGTACACTTTCAATGAATTTTGTTGAAAGGTTCTTGCTGAATCCAACTTTGTTGTAAGAAGACTTCCAAGTTCTTCAGTTCTCAATAAGGAATGCACAAAGTTCTAAGCTCTAAAAATCATTACCACATATCAAAATAACTTCCAAGTAATGAAAACCGTAAAGACAGTGGGGTAATTCTTAGTTAAACAGTAAAAAAAATCTTTGGTATATAAAAAAAAAAGTAAATGCAATATCCTTCATACACACAAAACCCAACTCAAAACTCAGTTCAGCTCACAAGTTTCCAGCATATGTTCTACTGTACAATGTGATTAGCAGCAAACTGAAAGTTTGTGTAATTAAATTAAACCCTTTTTTTTAATAAGTAATTGGCCCCAAGGAAAGTTCGTGTAATAAAACTTAAAACAACTCCTCTCAACATAATTCCGAAGCCATGCTCACACAGCACTGACATAGTCACCACTGACATCAACTTCAGATTCAATATCAGCCTCCAAGTCATCACTGTCCGATGCCCCGGCGACAGCTCGCAAGCCAGCTTTGGATCCTTTCCCTGGCATCTTTGCCTCTTGTATGATCCGCGTAATTTCTTCGACACTCTGACTTGGTTGTTCACTTCCTGCTTCTGCATAGTTTGTCTTCTCAATTTCTATTAGCTCTTTCGGCAAATTTTTCTGAAACCAAGGATGCTGTTTTATCTCTGGGATAGTGATCCTCTGTGGAGGGGAATTGACAAGATTAGTTAGTAGATATTACAAGGTCAGAAGATGGAGTTCAATTGATTTCACTTCCATAAAATCCTTGAAATAAGCATAAGTTTGACTTCACATTCTCCTATATGATCTTCTAGGCATTTATAAGAAACAAAATGGGCAGTGTATAGTACATACATGGTAACTTAAAGGAAAAGAAAAATTGATGACAAGTTACCGTGGTCGGATTGGCACCAAAAATACGAGAAAGGAGCTGCCTACAGTCTGCGGACACGCGTACATAGTCGGGTATGGAGTACTGCACACTCATTATTCTCTGTCAAAAATGAGATGGAACCAAGTTTTCTGTCAAGAACAACCAATAATATAGATTGATATAGTCAGAGGTGATTTTTTGCTTGATCAGAAATTTACTAACTCACCCCAATGGTCTTTCGAAAGTTTCTAGGATCTTCAGGATCCTCAAATGGGTATGCTCCAACCAGCATCACATATAGTGTCACACCACAGGACCAAACATCAGCAATCTACAAGTACTACCAAATTATCAAGCGGATAGAAAAATTATGGAAGATATATGGTAGGAATATCCAATTGATGTGATATTATGAGTATCAAAAATAGCTGCAATATGACCACAAGTAAGAAAGAGATAAACTGAGGAAAACAAGTCAGATACTCTCTCTCGGGCAAGAACTACCAAATTATCAAGCAGATAGAAAAATTATGGAAGATATATGGTAGGAATATCCAATTGATGTGATATTATGAGTATCCAATAGCTGCAATATGACCATAAGTAATAAAGAGACAAACTGAGGAAAGCAAGTCAGATACTCTCTTTGGGGCGAGAACTACCAAATTATCAAGCAGATAGAAAAATTATGGAAGATATGGTAGGAATATCCAATTGATGTGATATTATGAGTATCAAAATTAGCTGCAATATGACCATAAGTAATAAAGAGATGGTCAAAACCACTGAAGATTCTCGACATTCTATATCAAAATGAGAGAAGTAATTACCTTTCCATCGTATTCCTTTCTTTGGAGAACCTCTGGGGCAATGTATGCAGGTGTTCCTACTGTTGACTTGGGTTGAGAGTGCAGCAAAGCAGACTGCAAGGCATGAAAAATCCAATACCTGATGTATCAAATTTCAATCAAAAAAAAAAGCATAAAAAATTATTTCCTGAGCTCAATAAATCATTAACCTTGGAATAACCAAAGTCACAAATCTTAAGTCTTGGGGTTGGACTTCCATCCAGTAGTGTGTTTTCCAGTTTCAGATCCCTGTGACAAATTTGCTGCAGTAAAAGCAGAGGATGATGTCAAAAAGTAGAGTTTTTTCATCCAAAACTTGAAAGAAAACTCAAATGCAATACCATGGAATGACAGTAGCTGACTCCAGAGATTAGCTGCTGGAAGAAAAATCTTGCCTGTCATAACAGTCGCCGCCAAACAGTCAGTAGGTGAACTTCAAATTGTAACTTCCATATGCATCAAATAGGAGGAAAAAATGACCCAGTTTGTCAGATGGTAATTTACAAGCTACAAGTTTACAACCTCGTCTTCACTAAATCGACCAGCACTGCATATCCTCTCGAAGAGTTCACCCCCAGCTGCATATTCCATGACAATAGCTAAATGTGTAGGTGTCAACAAGACCTGCAGGCAAAAATGCCCCAATAAATATACAACTCGGCAGATAAGTATCCATAATCTTCAATCCTACATACTTAAATCATGCTAGTAGCTATTGAAAATTCAACAAGCCCAGGTATTTAAAAAACATACCTTAGAGCCCCAGCCAAATGAAAGTAAAACATAAATATTAAGAACATTCAATTCGTACCTCTTTGAACCTGACAATGTTTGGATGCCTCAGAGATCTGTGGTTGATGATTTCTCTCTGAACATTCTCATCAATCTGAAACCCAAAACAGAAATCATAATTTTATACTATATCAACAATTACATCCATAGTATGATTATCAACATCTATAAGAAGAGAGAGAAGAACAGTTGGGAAAGAAAATATAACTATGGCCTGGCAACATATCAGCAATGAATGGTAACTCGTAAAACGCCAGAAATTATCTCTTGGTCTGGCAAAACCATGAAATTTTCCATATATCCAGAGGCAAAAACACAAGCACCAGAACAAAAATAAATGTGATTCACCTGCAATGAGATTATGTTCGTAAGTGAAGATTAACAAACCCCATCAATCCATTTCTATTTACCAGCAGATGAGATGAGGATGCCTAATTTAACAAGGTAAATTCATCCAGGAAGTTAAACGCACCACAAGCACCAACGTTCCAAGCAAAATTCGATTAATTAATGTACCTTCTTCCCCCTTTCTATGTATTTGACTGCAACGAGCTCCTTTGTCTTCCTATCTCTCACCAACCTTGCCACTCCAAAATTCCCTGAACCAAGCTCCTTCAATGGCTCGTATCGCTCCTCCATCTCAACCCACCCAAATTAACAATCGCCCACAAAAATTACAAGACCAATATAATACGCCAAATTTCACGAACCCCAAAAAGCAAAAGAAGAAAAAAAAAACAAAAAAACCCAACAAATTTAAAAGAGAAAAAGACCCAAATGAAAGTTCTCCAGACACACAGAAATCCAAAGCAAGAACACCAAGTAAGAACAAATTCCCAATTCCCAAAAGATACCAATCAAATGAACAGTAGAGAAATGATGAGATGTTTCTTCGCAGGAAGACCACCTAAACAGGAAGACCACCTAAAAGACTTTAAGCCCAAACAAAAGCCAAATGACGAGAGACAGAGAGAGAGACACACACAGAGAGAGAGAGAACCCTCAACCTTCAAAAAAAAAAAAAAAATTTCAAATTCCAACAAAATATCTACTCCAGAGTCATTGTTTATACGAAAAAAGAAAAAAAAGAAATCACAAACATTACTCCAAAGGTGGATCTGTTTGTAAAGTTTCTGGGATTCAAAAGAATTGATCTCAACGACACGTACGCTGTAAAGTGTCGCTTTGAAGTGTCGCTCAGAAAGACTCTGACTCTGACATATCAAAGACTGTGTGTCCTACGTATCTGACACGCGGTGAGTTCCCTTTTTTTTACGTACGTCTACGGTCCCAAATGGCGCCGTGTTAGTCGCTGTCGTTGTCCAAATATAGAAAATCCCGCTAATATGCGCCATGTGGGCCACGTGAGTCTCTTATTACATATGTCGGCTACGGAAATATTATGGGATAATCATCATTCCCTTCATGGGCGCGATTGGGCCTTGCTTTGTGAAAATCACGCGTTGAGGCGCATGTTAGATATCCCCGCTGGGCCGCCTTGAAGTTTTATTGGGCCCCAGGAATAGGTTGGTAGGCACTCAGCTGTCGTGACAGGCGAAGGGTCTTACTTGCCTTTCACTCACGTGTAACTACACCTTAAATGGCTTCACCGTTCGATGGTTTTGAAAGCGTTTTCATCCAACAGTCACAAAAGATTTCCATTTGTTTTAACTTTGGATAAACGTTATATATAGTATCTAATAACGTTGATTATTTTAGAGCATACATTTATGGACCGCCAAATGGAAGGGTCGGTTTGACCAATTGCAATGCCCTAATTACAATCTCAACCCTAATTAAATTCTAATCAATTAAGCAGTGTCACAAGTGATTGGATAAAACAAAACCCTTTGATTAGTTCTCTTTGTTTTCCAAATATCACAGAAAGAGAAAATGGCAAAGTCAGAAGCAATTTTTTTTTATTAATTATTGGCCCATTATTTTAAATGTTCGTATAGATAGGCTTAATATAGAATTAGGGTTTGAAAGAGAACCTTCTCAATTATAAAATGCCCTTTTAGCCTACTCTTTGTATTTCATAGCCAACTAGGTGGTGTACTCCCCCTCAACACTAGCTTCTTAGAAATCAAGCCCTTTATCTCAAAAAGAATGATCTCAATCTTCTTCTTTCTTAGCATTATTGTAAGCCATTTAATCTAGTCTTATTGGCTCCATTTGCCATTGGCCTTAAAAAATAAAGTGATCTAAATAAAACTATAGCAGATTTAATTAAAAAAAAAAAAAAAAAGTAAGAATAATTTTTTATAAAAAAGTGAAAAAAAAAAATGTTTCGTAGTGATTTTTTTATTTAAATAATAATAAAAAATAATTGATGTGATGTAAAAAGTAAGAATTTTAAGAGTTGATTTTGAGAGGAGTAGTATAAAGTTTTAATTTTTTGCCATCGGCAAATCAGAGCCAATTGTATGGAAGGAGCTAGAAGATAGAGACTTTTTTTCTTTTTTGGCCTTCTCACCCCTCAATATATACCTATTAGATTGCGTCGGACCACGCTATCGACAAAGACTCGAACCTAACCACCCTGTTTTTGGAATTATTATTATTATTATTATTTTATGACAAATTTTAGCCGTACCACTAAAAGATTGGGTTTGTTATAATATACTTTAGAGCTATAATTGTTAAATTAATCCTTGTGGTTTGACCTAGTAAAAAATAAACTATTTGTGGGTTTAGAATGACCTTGTAACATAATCCATCTAAAAATTTATTTATGCAATTACGCCCTCTACACTATTACTCCTTATTTTAATTAATTGCTTCAACCCACCTCATAGCATCATTAATTAAAATAACATATGTAATCCGACAAACACTCACT
Organism: Corylus avellana; assembly: GCF_901000735.1. Taxonomy (NCBI): domain Eukaryota; kingdom Viridiplantae; phylum Streptophyta; class Magnoliopsida; order Fagales; family Betulaceae; genus Corylus; species Corylus avellana. The sequence goes on along the minus strand of NC_081543.1, from coordinate 14,980,376 downwards.
ATATCTTTCACTAATCAAACCTCATGTGGCATCTGATTAATTTTATTAATGATTTTAGGGGGAAAACGAAGCAAAGTAACTTATTAAATAATTTGATGAAAATAATAAATAAATGAGAAGTGAATATTAAATTTTTTTTTTTTAAAAAAAAAAAGTAGCCTAGATCATGTCAAATCTGTCCTCCCGCGCGGCCCGCGTAGCGCCTCCGCTTCGTCTCGTTCTCCTCCAAAGCTGCTACTCCTCCTTCAATGGCGGCCTAGGGTTGCTATTTTTAAAGACATCAAGTAGGTCACTTTCTTGGCCCGCTTCAAAAACCATATCATGCCCCTTTTTTTTATTGTTACTTTTTGTTCAAGATACAAAGGACCGAGCCATTTTTTAAAAACTTATTTTATAATTTTTATTTGGACATGATATTAAAGAGCCCAACCATCATGAATTTTGTTTCCTTGTAAACTGTTTACCATATTTGCCTTTAAAAAATAAATAAAATGCTCATTTTTTATGTTAAGGCTAGCCGATGAGTTGAGTCCAGCGGGCAGGTTGATTGGGCCACCTCCTTTTCTTGTTTTAGGCCCTTTTGAACAAGGGTTAAGAGTCTAATTTCATTTGGATTTGCACTGCGGATTCTTTTTCTTCTTCTTCATAGCTCACTGCTTCAACCTATTTGCCATGTTCCTGTAAAATTTGTTTCCTTTCTTTTTCTGTTAATTTGCTTAAATATAAAGCTCCGTCTTTGTGTTGCGTGTTTAAAAATTGGATCTTGTTTTGTTGTGGGTGTTTGACATATTGATTGCAGAGTTGGAGTAGGGCAGATAAAACAGGTTGTCGGGTCGGTTTCGACGTCAGACTAAGTTTAATTCATAAACTTCAGTGTCCTCCATTGAATTCTACAACATTTACAAGTGCCAAGCTCCAATTCAAGCATCAAATAATGCAAACTTACTAACACTTTTTCAAAAGTGTACAGAAAATATATGTGAAAACTCAAAAAGACCACCCACACAAACATATAATGCAATGTTACTTTTTAAATCTATTATTGTAACCAGAGTTGGTAGTCCCCTCCAATCAAACATGTTGTGTCAGGTTAGATCAAACCGATTAAACACGTTGGTGTCGCACTTAAATCAAAATGGGTTAATCGGGTTGAGTGGGCCATATCTAGTCACTCACATGCATGTTCGGTTTTAATGGTCTGGCTCATTTAACTAAATGGGTCAAGTTCGAATTTACTCTTGTCGGGTTGACGGGTCAAACGGGCTGACATGAAACCTAGGGCCGGCTCAAACCCTAGGTGAGTTAGTCCCTTGCCTAGGGCCCCCAATTTATTAAGGCCCAAAAAAAATTATTTTGGACCAAAAAAAAAAATTCATCAAAATTTAAGGCATCAATTTAATAAGGGCCCCATTTAATAAGCCCATTATAAATTCTAAAAATAATTCAAGAAAAAAAAAAACCGACAAAGCCTTAAAGCCTTACACGCCTAAGAGCATTCCTAATGGAAGAGTCAAATGTTACTTTTATTTAAAATGGATCTTCTTAAAATGTTTAAAAAAACCTCCTACATTGGATTAGCAAAAAAAAAATTTAAAATAGATATTTGATTGGAATAGCTAAAAAAGAAAAAGCTAAATGTAGCAGAACTTTTCAAGGGATCATTTTATTTTTTATTGTTTCTCTCACATGTTTTCTCTTTTTCCCAAATCTTTTCTTACTTTTTCTCTCACATGTTTTCTTTATCCCAAAACTTTGCCAATTTTTCCTCTCACATGTTATATTTTTCCCGAAACTTTCTCACTTTTAATAATATTTAAATGATATAGATAAAAATATAGTTAATCAGATGTAAGAGACCTTTAAAAATTCATTAGGCAAACTAGATAAAGTACGTTTTGAAAAGCCATTTTGCATAAAAATTTGACTCCTCCATTGGAAATGTCTAAAGCCTTACACACCTACATGCCATCAACATGCTTTCTGGCGTTTCTTTGTTTTTGGTGAGAAATTATCATCATTACAAATAAAATATTATTGATTTATTTCCTATTTTATTATCTAGAAATAGGCAACGGCCAAAATAGGCTCCTTAGAGTATAATGCTAGCTACCATGAGCATTTTAAATACCACATTGTCTCTCTATCTGCAACTCTACCTCTCCTCTTTGCTCGCCCTTTTTTGAGTTTCTCTTCTCTACATATCTCATCTGCTAGTGCTAATTTTCTCTTCCTCTCTGAGTCTTCTGTCCTGTCTCCAAGAACTGCTTGCCAAATCAGGTTTTATTGTTCTATTTTTGTGATTTATTTTAAGGAAATTATATAGAAAATCCTTAGGTCGACGCGCTTTTTTTTTAAATTCCCTGGGTTTTTTTTTTTTTGAAAACTTAGTCCCTGGGTAACTCGAAACTACTAGAAAACTCCCTACCGTCAATTTTTGTTAACTGCCGTTATGTGAGTTAAACGAACCGTTTCACTTAAGTCCACCTCAGTAGAATTTTTGTGTCCTACATGTTCACATTGGACTCGTAGGATATAAAACTCACCGTTTTGGACCATCCAAAACGGTGAGTTTAGCTTAAACTTGAGGGCTTCTATTTTGAAACCCTCAAGTTTCATTTGGTAAAAAAAAAAGACACACACCCGATACACCTCAAGCTGGCAAGCGCCAACCACCGACGCAGACGCCACCGACGCAGAACTTGCCGGCGACAAAACCCACCGGTGATAGAGGCCATCGGCGACACTACCCACCAGTTATTTCAGTCATTCCGGCGTCTTTTCTGGCTAGGTTTCCGTCAAATCCTAATATTTTGATTCGGAAAAATCTGGTTTCGACGAAGGTATTTTCCGGAATTTCTTTGTGAGTTTTGTTGATTGACTGAAATGGAAGCCTTTTATAGTAGTTTTTTGAATTGTTTTGTTGTGTTGGAAGCTTTTGGTCGAAACCCCATCCCCACGCTTTTTTGTCGAATATTTGTCGGATTACTTTGTACACCTTTCAGAGGTGGTATTGGAATATTGTGTATAACTTATTGCACTTTTGAGCCAACATTATTGTTGATTGGCAGTGAGTGTGGTCCACCTTGGTTGTGGTCCTGGAATGGGATAGTGGGTTTTTCATGTGCACTGCCAAGTTGGTCAATTATTGTTTTGTCTTGTTAGGTAGAAGGCATTCTATCAATTTTCCTGTGGGGCTTAATTTCCATTTAATGTACAACTCACCATGCTCAATACACAACTCACCGTGCTCATTCTAGAAGGGTATGGATGCTCTGAATTTTGAGAAGTCAAATTTGGTGTTTAATTTATCTGTTATTTTAATTTGAGTGGGGCTTTCCCTGTATAATACCGGTGTATAATAAACTGCATAATATGTAATATGTAATAGTATGTTTATTATTACTAATATGTAATAATATGTAAAAGTATATGTTTATTATTACTATTATGTTTTGTCCTTTTTTCCCAAATGAATGGTTGTGAACTATGTCAACCTAACATCCAAAATCAGCTTAACTTGGGCATCTTGAGTCCAAAACATGCACGTATAATTAAACATACTCTAAAATATATATATATATATTGGATCATTTCATTTCATGCAATAGATAGATATTATATGTTTTTCGTGTTTTTTTGTATGGACAAATTTTTTTTTTCTTACACTCTTTTATATGTTTACAGATATGGCTATCAGTATAATCATGCACCAAGATGGGACAATGACACATACCCCATTTAAATACGTTGGTGGCGATGTCCATGAAGTGAAAGGCTATGATGTTTACTATTTAAGTATGTGGGAAGTCAAAGAGTTGGTTCGTGACTTCGGATACATGAGCGACGTTAGATGTTGGTATAACGTCGGTGACATTCCACATAATACAATGATATCTTTAAATAGTGATGCAGAAGTTGTAGATTTTGTAAACATTGTGTCTGATTACAAATCAGAAGATGTTCATTTATATGTTGAACATATGGTGGACAATGCTATAATGGTAGAGGAGCATTTATTTCTTGAAGCAGTTGAAGGACAACATGGAGAAGGTGGTGGCGGGGTGGGTGAGATACCTACGGCTACCCGTCATGATGGAGATGGAGAAGGTGGTGGCGGGGTGGGTGAGATACCTAGGGCTGCCCGTCATGATGGAGATGGAGAAGGTGGTGGCGGGGTAGGTGAGATACCTAGGGCTGCCCGTCATGATGGAGATGGAGAAGATGGTGGCGGGGTGGGTGAGATACCTAGGGCTGCCCGTCATGATGGAGATGAAGAAGGTGGTGGCGGGGTGGATGGAATACCTATGGCTGAAGGTAGTATACTTATTTTTCATTTGTTTATTTTTTTCAAATAATATACCATGAGAGCACTTAGCCTTCCCTCCCCGAATGACTATCAACAAATTTGATTATTTCTTTTAGGGATGGATGACATACCTAATGTTGCACATGAAGATGGAGATGTACAACGACAAGATGGAGAATGTGAAAATTCTCAATCAAGACATTTCAAAAGGCCACGAATTAAAACTAAGGCTACCCGTTCTGTTACGCCATCCAAGAAAGCAAGCAAGCAACCCACCACTAGCCGAGGAGGTACATATAAATTGAAATTGAGTTGGACTGTTATTAGTTTTTTTTTTTTTTTTTTGTTCGGAAATAATATTCACCAGCAAGAGGATTTATGTTGTCACATTTATTATATTGTGTTGTGGTTGTTGATCCTTTTGTTATTGGTTTTTTATTTTAATTTTTTTTTTATATATTTGTTTCAGTACGCAGAAGAAGAAGCACACGGGTTGCTCAACCTGTTTTGCATGACGAGGAAGACAATCTTAATGTTGGTGCGGACACCATGCCTAAAACTGGTACAACAAAAAAAGGACGTGGTGGTAGGCCACGGAAGAAGAAAGTGGAAGAGGATATTGATGAAGTCATCAAGGAGCTACTGACTGAATTCGAAGCAACTGATGGCGAGGATGAGGACCTTTTCTATGATGCTGATGAGGTGAAGAAAGAGAAGGATGGGACGTCCAAATGGTGGGAAAAAGTTGACATTAACACAGGTGATAAAGGACCCGATTTTGGGGATGAGGAATCTGGTGATGAAAGTGATGGTCTTGCAAGTTTGCAAGACAGTGATGCTGGCGAGGTTGGAAAAAAAAAAAGGAAGCGGTATAGACAGTTCAATTTGAAACATGACTTGACGATTCCAGTGACGTTTGAACTTATGGATCAATTTGCAGATTCCAATACCTTCAAGAGGGCACTGAAGACACATGCTGTGCAGAATGGGTTTGATTACAACTACAAGCACAATGACTTGAGTAGGGTCAGTGCAGTCTGTAAAGCAGAGCAGTATGTACACGGAGGGCTACTCAGTCACAGGTAACATCCAATTTATTTTACTGCTTAAGAAAACTCATATTTCACACTGATTTCCTTTTTGGTTTTTTATTTATTTTTAATTTTTTTTAACGCATTTTTTGGATCCCAACATGAACCACAGGCAGAAGCAGAAGCCCACGGGTCATCACAGCCAAGTGTACGTACACGGAGGGCTACTCAGTCACAGGTAACATCCTAGTTTTTTTTTGTGCTTAAAAAAACTCATATACTTGTGCTTAAGAAAGTAATATTCACAATGATTTCCAAGTTTTTTTTTTTTAACGCATTTAATTATTATTTTTGTTAACGCAGTCTTTGGATCCCAACATGAACCACAAGCGGAAGCAGGAGCGGGATCATCACATCATGGTAGTACATGTATAGCCACACGTGTACTAAGAAGCCGAGGAAGTGGTGCCACGCAATGATCACATTTCTCACTTACCATATCTCTTGGGACTAATTGGGGGATTACAAAAACAATTGGGGGATTAATTTTGAGACTTTTGTTTGTATTATCGTTGCTACAATTGGGGGATCTTTTGTTTTGGGACTTTATGTGCTTCCTAACTTGAATGTTGTTTATGAGCATTAAACATGCACTGTTAGTTATTGAATTACATTTTCCAATTTGGTCATGGCAATTACCAATTCTGGATCGTATTAGTGGATTTCCCAAAATTAATTCTACCTGCAAATTCTACTGTAGGGTTCAATACTCATAAATTGCCGCATACGAATGAAACTAATGTATGGAAATAGTCGTTCCATAGAAGTAATCAGCCAACCTCCAATGCATGAAAATAGTTGTTACATAGAAGCCATAACCATATATTGTTGTGGACAACATAGCTTAGTAAACAATATCCGTGACAACCACAAAATAGATAGTCTATTCCACTCATAATAATCTAATTGCCTCCTTCCCATGCCTCAATGTCCCATCAACCTTAGACAAATCAACAGTACACAAATCACCAACAGAAAAACCAACATATATTTTTGGATCTTTAGTTTGCCCCTAAGTAATGACACTTCACCTTTCAGGGAATGAACTTGTTTATACAGCCCAGGTGGGACCTCCCTTTCGCGAGCATAGGTTTCTTCGTCATACCATTGAAAAAAACGACATTGGCCAACTTTCTGTAATTACACAAAAAAAAATTGATAATTACGAACAAGCACGAAATAATTTGATAATTAGATAATTTGATTATCCAAATTCAAATACCTTTTTACAGTCATACATAGCACACCCATAGAATTGCTTCCCAGGATTTTTTTTATAGTTGTGGATGTTATAATTGGGCTTGTACATCCGCACCTACACTGCACAGGTTCCATATCCTCTTTGCCCGATGATATTATAGATGCCGATTCTGTCGACTGTTCATTCTACAGTGAAACCCACAATTATTAGAAGTAATCACAGTTCCCTGATGGGGTTCTCTAAATAAAATTCACAAACCTTTTTCATCTTCCCATCGTAGAATTCGCTTTCATTGTCTCCTTCCCCGAAATCTTTCTTCCTCCTGTTCATCTTATAATATGAACCTAACAATATATAACTAACATGTGAGAGAATAATCAAGCTCATAAAAGAAAAATAAAATCAAGCTTGCCAAAAAATTATGCTCACTTCAATTTGTAATCTAAACAATACTGGGAAAAAAAAATGTACCCTAAAACCCTAAACAAAAGATAATCACATTGTTTAAAATGTGATTCCCCTGCAGATATAGTAATGCTCAATTTGTAATCTAAACAATACTAAGTTGTTAGTGTAGCAGCTAGATATGGTATATGAGTATAGGCGGCTCCCTACAAACATGCAAATATGCAGTGTAATCAAACATGCAATTCCTACTTTCATGTCCTTGGCAATCCACCATTTGAGTAGAGAAGCAAAAAAATAAAATCAATAGTTATACAGATGAAAAAATCGCCCTTGACCAACTTGCCAATGCACATGAAAAACCCACTGTCTTATTCCAGGACCACAACCAAGGTGGACTACACCCACTGCCAATCAGCAATAATCTTGGCTCAAAAGTGCAATAAATTATACACAATATTCCAATACGACCTCTGAAAGGTGTATATAGTAATTCGACATATGTTCGACAAAAAAGCGTGGGGATGGGGTTTCAACCAAAAGCTTCCAACACAACACAACAATTCAAAAAACTACTATAAAAGGCTTCCATTTCAGTCAATCAACAAAACCCACAAAGAAATTCCAGAAAATACCTTCATCGAAATCAGATTTTTCCGATTCAAAATATTGAGATTTGACGGAAACCTAGCCGGAAAAGACGCCGGAATGACTGAAATAACCGGTGGGTAGTGTCGCCGGTGGCCTCTGTCGCCGGTGGGTTCTGTCGCCGGCGGGTTTTGCGTCCGTGGCGTCTGCGTCGGTGGTTGGCGCTTGCCGGCTTGAGGTGTATCGGGTGTGTGCCTTTTTTTTTCCTCAGATCTAACTTGAGGGTATCAACATAGAAGCCCTCAAGTTTAAGCTAAACTCACCGTTTTGGATGGTCCAAAACGATGAGTTTTATATCCTACGTGTCCAATGTGAACACGTAGGATACAAAAATTCTACTGAGGTGGACTTAAGTGAAACGGTTCGTTTAACTCAAGTAACGGTAGTTAACAAAAATTGACGGTAGGGAGTTTCTAGTAGTTTTGAGTTACCAAGGGACTAAATTTTCAAAAAAAAAAAATACCCAGGGAGTTTTTACAAAAAGCACGTCGACCTAAGGATTTTCTATATGATTTCCCTTTATTTTATTATAGTCATAATTTTTTTGTTTTTTTGATAAATCGTGTTTGTTTGTTTAATTTGTTAGTATTTTTAATTAAACATGTCTACTAGAAAATATGCATCTGGATATGAAAAACTTTTTTTTTAAAAAAAAGAGTAGACAAATTGATTGAATCTCAAAAAGGAGCTCTAAATAAATTTGTTATTAGCAATAAATAAAATATTGAGGATAATTTAGGTGAAAAACTCATAAATGAATAAGAAATTCATCAAAAAGAATTAGAAGATAATGAAAATATTATTGATGTAACTAACTCTATTGTTATAAATATTTATAACCCAGGCCAATTATGAAAAAATATTGATGCAAAATTAAGGGATTTATTAGTAGAAAATGATCCAATAAGATATATAATACTTTAGATTTTCTTAAAGATGAGAACTCTAGGCATTTTTCTAATACATATTATATACGAAAATTATCAAATAGGGAGCAATATAATAGAAAATGGTTAGTCTATTCAAAAGATGTAGATAGAGTATTTTATTTTTGTTGTAAGTAATTTAATTCAAAACCTAATAGAATGCAACTAGCTAATGAAGGAACTAATGACTGGAAAAATCTTAGTGCTAAACTAAAAAGTCATGAGACAACCAATGAACATATTACTAACATGAATGATTGGATTGATTTAGAAATGAGATTGTTAAAAAATAAAACAATTGATAAAAATGTCCAAGAATAAATTAACAAAGAGAAATATCATTGGAAAATAGTATTGTTGAGAATTATTGTTGTAATAAAGAATCTAGGTAAGAATAATTTGGCATTTAGAGGACAAAATAAAAAGATTTACCAAGAAAATAATGGAAATTTTTGAAGTCTAATTGAAATGATTGCAAAATTTGACCCAGTAATGCAAGAGCATATTCGTCATATTAAAGATGAGGAAATTCATAATCATTATCTTGGACATAATATATAAAATGAATTGATACATTTGTTAGCAACAGAAGTAAAATGGAGTATTATTGAAAAAGTTAGAGAAGCAAAATATTTTTCAATTATACTTGATTGTACCGCAGATGCAAGCCATCAAGAACAAATGTCTCTCATTCTAAGATGTGTTAATATTTCAGAAAATCCAATAAAAGTATAAGAACATTTTGTAGAATTTATAACAGTAGATGATACTATTAGAGAATGTCTTTTTATTGAAATGATTGGGTTAATCAAAAAACTTGAACTTAACATTAGTGATATACGAGGACAAGGCTAAGATAATGGATCTAATATGAAGGGAAACGAACGAGGAGTGCAAAAAAGACTACTAGATATAAATCCTAAAGTATTTCACACACATTGTGGTTGTCATAGTCTCAATCTTGTACTATGTGAAATTGCTAATTCATGTCCTAAAGCTATATCTTTTTTTGGAATTGTACAACGTATATATACTTTGTTTTCATCATCTACAAAACGATGGAAAATATTATTAGATAATGTGTCAAGTTTAACTTTTAAGCCATTATCACAAACACGTTGGGAAAGTCAAATTGAAAGTATAAAAGCAATAAAATTTCAAACTTCACAAATAAGAGAGGCTCTGCTACAATTTACATCTAAAGAGATTGCAACCATAATAGAAATGGAACATGTTTTTGGTCAAAAACGTGTAATTCGTAGAAAGAAACAGTTTGATGAGAATGCTAATGACAAGACAACACAATCTCTTGAAGAATCTTTTAGAATTGATTACTTCTTATATATAGTAGATCAAGCTATTTCTTCAATTCAAAGTAGGTTTAAACAATTTCAAATATACGAAAATATGTTTGGTTTTTATTTAATTTTAAGAAATTAAAATTTATAGATGATGATGGTTTGCAAAATAAATGTCTTAATCTAAAAGGTTTCCTAAAACATGATCTTGATGGTTTAGATTTATTTTCATAACTAAAAGTTTTAAAATAAATTTTACAAATAGAAGAAAGTGCTCCAATTGACATATTAAATTATATAAAAAGACTTTATTCTTTTCCAAATGCATGCATCGCTTATAGAATTTTATGGACAATACATGTTACAGTTGCTTCTGCAGAAAGAAGTTTTTCAAAATTAAAATTGATAAAATCCTACCTAAGATGAGTTTTTTGTTCATTTATGAGTTTTTCACTTAAATTATCCTCAATATTTTGTTTATTGCTAATAACAAATTTATTTAGAGCTCATCTTTGAGATTCAATCAATTTGTCTACTTCTCTCTCTCTCTTTCTCTCTCTCTTTAAGTTTTTCATATCCAGATGCATATTTTCTAGTAGACATGTTTAATTAAAAATACTAACAAATTAAACAAACACAATTTATCAAAAAAAAATTATGACTATAATAAAATAAATCACAAAAATAGAACAATAAAACCTGATTTGGCAAATGAATTATGAAGCAGTTCTTGGAGATAGAACAAGAGACTCGAAGAGGAAGAGAAAATTAGCACTTAGCAGATGAGATAGGCAGAGAAGAGAAACTCATAAAAGGGCGAGCAAAGAGGAGAGGTAGAGTGGTAGATAGAGAGACAGTGTGGTATTTAAAATGCCCATGGTAGCCAGCATTATACTCGATGGAGTCTATGATTTTGGCCGTTGCCTATCCCTAGATAATAAAATAGGAAATAAATCAATAATATTTTATTTGTAATGATGAGAATTTCTCACCAAAAACAAAGAAATGCCAGAAAGAGAATGTTGATCACGTGTAGGCGTGTTGATGGCGTTAAAGGCTTTAGAGCATTCCCAATGGAGGAGCCAAATTTTTATGCAAAATGGCTTATCAAAACGTACTTTATCTAATTTAGGTAATTAATTTTTAAAAGTTTCCTACATCCGATTAGCTATATTTTTATCTATATTATTTAAATATTATTAAAAGTAAGAAAAGTTTTGGGAAAAAAGATAACATGTAAGAGGAAAAAAGGGAAAAGTTTTGGGAAAAAGAAAACATGCGAGAGAAAAAATAGGAAAAGATTTGGGAAAATGAGAAAACAAGTGAGAAACAACAAAAAATAAAATAGCTCATTTGAAAAGTGCTGCTACATTTAGTTTTTTTTTTTTTTAGCTTTTCCAATTAAATATCTATTTTACTTTTTTTTTTTTTTTTTTGTTAATCCAATGTAGGAGGTTTTTTAAACATTTGAAGAACCATTTTAGATAAAAGTAACATTTGGTTATTCCATTGGGAATGTTCTTAGGCGTGTAAAGCTTTAAGGCTTTGTTGGTTTTTTTTTTTTTTTTTTTCTTGAATTATTTTTAGAATTTATAGTGGGCTTATTAATTGGGGCCTTATTAAATTGAGGCCTTAAATTTCGATGAAATTTTTTTTTGTTGGGCCTTATTAACAAAATTTGGGCTATAAAGTTTTTTTTGGTCCAAAATAAATTTTTTTTTTGCCCAAATTTTTTTTTTTTGGGGGCATTATTAAATTGGTGGCCCTACGCGAGGGCCTAACTCGCCTAGGGCTTGAGCCGGCCCTAGGTTTCATGTTAGCCCGTTTGACCTGTCAACTCGACAAGAGTAAATTCGAACTTGACCCATTTAGTTAAATGAGCAAGACCATTAAAACCGAACACGCGTGCAAGTGACCCGATACGACCCATTCAACCCAATTAACCCATTTAGATTTAAGTGCGACACCAACGTGTTTCATCCATTTGATCTAACCTAACTCGACATGTTTGATTGGAGGGGACTGCCAACTCTGGTTACAATAATAGATTTAAAAAGTAAGATTGCATTATATGTTTGTGCGGGTGGTCTTTTTGAGTTTTCACATATATTTTCTGTACACTTTTGAAAAAGTGTTAGTAAGTTTGCATTATTTGATGCTTGAATTGCAGCTTGGCACTTGTAAGTGTTCTAGAATTCAATGGAGGACACTGAAGTTTAAGAATTAAACTTAGTCTGACAACAACTTTCTTTCTTTCTTTCTTTTTGTCTCATGTGTTAGGTGAAAGCAAATCAATTTCCGATCGACAGCAGATGGGATTAAGCTATCTTGAAGCCAAACATTTGCTTCTCCTAAGCTATAGCGAATAATCACTGGTCTATTATCTGCTTCATAAAGCAAAAGGCTTTCATCAGAGGTAAGTAAATTCTAGATTATGTTCTCATTGTTAATGAGTGCCTTGATAGACAAGTAAACCATGTGTTCTTTGCACACTAGATACTGAAAAGGCATATGATTATATGTAAATTGAGAATTGTTGTTGTATATGCTGACCAGATGTAGTTCTGGGATAAACAGTGTAGTTGAGTAGAGCATTAATGTGTATTTCTTTGAAGATTTTTTATTTTTTATTTCTTTTGTTGGTGAACGTCTGAACGGCATTCCAACGGGTTATTTTAGTAATTTCAATGGTTTAAGATAGGGAAACGGGTTGTTTTTCTTACTGTACGTTCATTATTGTTATGGTCCTATTGAGGTGTTAAGTAGAATGATTTCCTTATTCGATTTGGTATATTTAATGATATTATAGACTTTTTAATTGTAAATTTTACATTTGTAGTTTTTTTTTTTTTCCTTTTTTTTTATAATTAAATTCTTGAGTCATACTTTGCTTGTCAGAAGAAAATTAAAAAGAAAAGATAAAAAATTTGGAGACGCAAGGTATCCATGATTGCCCTTTTACATCCTCTCATTTTGACTATTTGTACTTCTTCTTTATTGAGATATTATCTTTGATCCATGCTTTACATGTTAACACAAATAAAAACAGTAACCTTTAGAAACGTGAGATATCATTTTCCTTCCATTTATGAAGAATGTAATTGCTATAGCATTTGACCCGAAGCGGATTATCTCAATTTCATTTTTATTTAGTACATTTAAAAGGATAAATTTGTCCCTAAAAGAAAAAGACAATATTATCTTTCTAAATGCACTAAATAAATACTCTTCATTTTCATACGTTCGGCTAGCACTAAAAAGGCTACTCCTAGCAAAAGTGGTAGAATTATTCCAAGTATTTCAGCTGGAACATTTGACCTACGTCCCCTTCAAAATTAAATTCCTAAATATTTAAGTAATAAAAATATAAAAAAGTTGTTATAAAAGCGTCACTAATACCTTTTTTTTTGGTCTCCAAGAGAGAATTAGGATCATCTCCAGTACATTTGAACATGAGAATATCCAGTTAATTATATTGGAAATGTATTTTTGTCTACTCAAAAATTGAAAAAACAAAAATATCCCTTTAATATAATTAATTAGATATTTTTTAATTTATTTAAATTTGAGAGGATCATGTTCCTCCAAGAAATAGCTTAATCAGTTAAGAACCACGTCTCATCAAACAAAGGTAACTAGTTTGGTAATTCCATAAAAGAGTTTAACTCTATTGGTATAATCTAATTCTAAACACTTCATAATGGTAAATATATTATCCGACCGTTACCCACTAATAAGGGGTGATTGGCCACTTTTCCCATGTGAAAGGAGGATGCCCCTCACGGTGGACCCCATTTTTCTTTTACGTTTTGTGTTTTTTTTTGTCCAAGCTACATAAGGAAGAGGGGTTACAAAAGAGTCTTTTTCGCTCCTAAAACCCAAAAAACATAAAATGAGATAATAATTAGGAATGCTTCCAAACATTTGGTTCGAAGCGACCCATTTGACGATATGATACATATTGAAATCTGCGCATCAAGATGACTCAAGCCAGTCCAATTGAAAAAGAGATGGAGCTACTGGTTGATGTTGGCAAAAGCTTTGGCCGAGGCCCATTTTTCTTTTTACTTTACAAGTAAGATTATAATTTTATAACCGACCAAATATTCATCAACTATATCACATGTCAATCGGTGATTGATGGTTATATGAATTAATGCGTATATCCGATAGTTTTTGTCAAATAGCTGACAATATGGGATACTTTTGATACTTTCAGGGATCAATATGGGATCAACTGCAAATCCTAGACACTAAATAAGTAATTTTACCAATTTGGTATGTGTATCACTCTTATGCCGACACGTTTAATCCATAACAATAGAACATCACGCTCTCAAAGCATTAAATAATACAAAAAGGTCCAAATTAAGCGACGAAAACTAGAAGTGGGGGACATAATCATGGCTGATTAGCAGTGAAAGTGCATAATTTAAGATATTTAAATATTTTGTTGGTCGGTCCAAAGTCTAACCATCTCCGAATAATAATAATAATAATAATAGTAATAATTCATAAACTGAATTAGCAGTAGATTATGGATGTAATCATTTAATTAAGAGAAAACTTTATTTACCTCATCGAATTATCACGGGTTTTGCAATGGTATGTTACATATCAATCGATGATTAGTTATGACGTGAATTTATGTGTTTATTATGCGGTTTTTGTCAGACAACTGATAATGATGATGTAATCTAAAGTGATGAAAACTAAAAGCGGGGAACATAATCATCGTTAATTAACAGTGAAAGCGCATGATTTAGATATTTAAATATTATGTTGGTCGGTTCAATGTCTAACCCTCTCCGAAGAAAAATAAAGAATGATAATTAATAATATTAAGGATTCATGAACTCAATTAGCACAAGAATATGGTATGATTAACAAGGTCATTGCATGGACAAAGATGGCCAAAGAATAAATAATGTTGCAACTTGCAACGAACAATCAACACCACAAAAATCAAACAATCTAATAGTGATGAGAATTGATGAGGGGCCAGATTCGCTACCTATAATATCTATTATCCATTTTGAAAGTATAAGAGATAACGTATTTTGAAGAAATCAATAAGAAAAAAAATATTTGAATTGCTTAGGATAACTTATATTTTGCTACTTTAAAAGTTTAAATAATTAATGGTCAAAGGCCACTCTAGTCACTAAGAAAAAAAGTCAATGTTTTCCTCCTATCCTCAACAAAAATAATTTGTGGAAATCATACCTTATCCTTATAAAAAAAGAAAAAAGAAAAAAGAAAAAAGAAAAAAGGCTATTTTTTTTTGTTTATTTGTCATTTTTAGCAACTACTATTGTAGAAATAACCAAAGAAAATTATATAAAAGTGAATTGTGATAATAAAACTATACACAAGTCAAGTGTATTTAGTACTGTAAAAAAAAAAAAAAAAAAAATCTATTTATTCTAGAATGAGATGTGTCAAAATGGAAAACACCATAAAAATGAAATCTAAAAATTAATACTAAATACATAACAATATCAACCTATACAGGAAAATAAATCAGTATTTGATATGGTGTATAAAGAGAATAACTTCTATACGGAGCTGGTGTAAACCAGCTCCTTTGTGCATGCCAATCAAAACTGGCTACCTAGGATTATTGTACCAACTCAAATAAGAACGAAAACACCGGCCAGATTATATAAGTTTCTTCAATTTTTTTTTGAAGAATGTGCATGAGGGCTGACCAGCCCATTTGGGGTGGCCGCATGGCCTAGGGGTAGCTGTGTGGGCCACCTCAGCCCATGGGGGTGGCTCACCAGCCACCCAAGATGGGCTGGGGGTGACTGCGCGGCCACCTCCGCCCATCTGGGGTGGCACGCCAGCCACCCCTTCAATTTTTATTTTTTTAAAAAGTTAATTGGTTTTTTAATTTTCCCCCCACCCCCCCTAAAATTTGATATAATTTGGTGTGACAGTATTTTTTCTTTAAACTTAGAAAAGAAAAAGAAAATGCTAGGTTTACAAATAAATTTTAGAAAATAACTTTTATAACATGATGTGGCACAATATGATTGGGTTTCTCAAATGTTTAATTTATTTAATTTCCAATTATATTGTGCCACATGATGTTATAATTTTTTGTTTTATTTTTTATAAAATTTATTTATAAACCTAAGATTCTTTATATAAGCAAAAGCTAAGGCCACCCGAGTCTACATGCCTTAGTGTCTATGAGCTCTTAAATTTTTTCCTTGTAGCCTACATATGTATAGAGGTAACATGGCGCAACTCAAAAAAACCAAACAAGGGCATGTGATGGACTGTGAACTTCCTTATAAAACCAATTTTTTTTTTTTTTTTTTGGTAAGTAAAACCAAATGTATCAAACACATAGAAGTTCGTACCATTTAAAAAAAAAAAAAAAAAAGAGTTCAAGAGAAAACATGATAATGAGAGTTCGAGAGAAAACATGATAATGAGACATTTTTTGTTGGATCTTGTCGTTAACCTTTTGGATCTTGCAACATTTTACTTTATCGTTTATGTAAATTTTACTTTCCTATCATAGAATATAACCTCATTTTTAACGTCCTTTATAATTTAATTTAATTTAGATTGTAGGAAATAAATTTATTCTATTAAATTGAAGAATGTCTTTAGAATATGTGATTATCTCATACATGATTTAAGGAAATATAAACTTAATAGATTTAATTAAAAAAAAATTGGTGCGATTCAATTTTGAAGAAAATAGTATCCGAGGGGTGTAGAGGGAAGAGAAAAATATAAGAATGCATGAGTGAACTCTGGTTGTGGCCCAATATATCATATGATGGGCGCAAAAGTTAGCACTTTTGTGAATTTTCTTATCCTTCCAAGAGGGTGAGGATGAGATCGAAGAGATGTAATCATCCGAGAAATAAGAGATATGATTTTACCAAATGTCATGTTCAACCTTAAGTGACATGTTCATCTCATTTTCCTTGTATCATGTTCAACCTTAAAACCACATTATTATCACCCGATAAATCACATTAGAGAAATTTTAATGGGATCTTACAACTAACATCACAGTTTTTGTAAAAGAGATTTTATGCCTTGTCTTAGTCCTTGGAGTTGACGAGTATCATCCTTGGGCAAGCAATGTCCATTAGTCATTCTTTGCAGTTTGCACCAAAGCTAACAAAAGTACAAAACTTGTAAAGGCTTATGTTTGGTCTTTCATTGTGATATGTGACCGGATCTAAGCAAATATTAACAAGGATTGATTCAAAAGCTACTACACCCGATCACGCTAGTATAACAAAATAAAAAATATATATTAGTGGTATAGTATTTTTCTTTTTTAGTTTTTTTTTTTTAGTAAGAATTTGGATTTGTAAGGCATGTGTGCAAGGACAATTCATTATGAGCGGACTCTTCAACGTATTGTATGAGATTACTTTTTTACTCTCTATTTTTGGGCATGAAAAAGCCTAGAATATATATATATATATATATATAATGTTCGCACAAGGAAATGAAAAAAGGAATGATGATTTGAACTAATGACATCTGCTTTATGAAACGTGATTACTAGCCGATTGAGCTAACTCTTAAGAACCATAATGATTTAATGACTTATTTCAAAATTTTAAATTGATAGAAAATTATAGATTTGATTATTTAATTTATATTCTAATACTCCCATTCACATATAGGTTCAATATTTTCTTAAACAAGTAAAACACAAGTAAAATATTTAACTAAAATTAAGAATAAATTATAAAGTTAATCCTTACATTATTAAACAATTTAATTTATATTCCAAGGTTAAATCGTGGACCATAAATTTAAAAAAGCCTCTGCTTTTGTTAACTACCGTCTATTCCCATGGTCTAAAAAAAAATGATGACTTGAAAGTTGGTGCTCTTGATATAATAATGACTAAAGTAAATCTCTAGGGCTAGGGCCCTAGCCCTAGGATCCGCACATTGTATTTTACAAGTGAAGAATAAAGTTAAACGAGATTAAAGATGAGGACCAAATAAAAAATCATTAGCTCATGTTACATGTAATTTATTTATTTTTCTAATAAAAGAGGTTGTAGAAGAAGATTAATTGTGGTTATTTTATTTAAGCATGACTATAGTAGCACTAACTCAGAAGGGGACGGCTCAGGAGGGACCTAAATAAGGAAAACCGCATGCCCATCCTCAAGACCAGCTAAACCATAACTTAACTACCTACCCCACCAGTACATCGATGAAATTTAAGGACGATAATACAAATAGGTATAATGATTTTCATATTCGAGAGTTGAACTTATGCCCTTGCATTATCCAAACTCAATGAAAATATTCCTGAGACCATCAAACGATCACCTCTAGTGGTTGTTACATGTACTTAAAAGGCGTAAGTTAGTCATTTTTCTCAAAATAGTTCAAAATCAAAGTAATCACTTTTGTATTTGCAATGGTAATCGGTGATTAATTAAAAAAGGGTGTGAACAAATAGAGAATAAAAAGAAATAATAATTGGGATTGTGGCGTTAAGATTATGAAATAAAAATATAATTTTTAATATTAATTATTAATAATTGCATGATCATTGTAGGAGTCAATAGAGTAGTTGCTAATTGAATTCTTATGCAAAAAGGTCGTTTACAAATCCAAGTGTGACCATGGAATCAAATTTTCTCAGGTTGGTGGGCTGCGTTCGACTCCAATTACAATTAAAAATAAATAAAAAATTCAACGATTAAGATTATATTAATATATTTATATAGAAATAAAAAGAGAATATTCCGCAATGCCAAAAGGCAAAAGGCCATACTCCCCGTTTCCTTCAGTTGCTCAAAGAGCGCGTGGCTAACAACTCCAACACTTCCTATATTTTTTGCGAGGCGGCCACAGTGGCGTTTCTAAGTTCGCTACAGAGACTCTCCTGGACAGTCTTTCAATCAAATCAACCGCAACTTTTCGGGATCCTCGCAGCTTAAAACTCCATCGCAGCCGTTCGATCGCACCCCCACAAGCATTCTCTCTCTCTCTCTCTCTCTGTCCCCCTTGGCTCTCGCCCCAATTCTCTGTCTCTAAAGAGCCTCTCTCTCTCTGTAGAATTGTGTGGAGAATTTGAATTCCGGCCAAATTTTTGGTCGGTAAGTATCTCTTCCTTCGTTGCTGTTCTTCTTTTTCTTTTTCTTTTTCTTTTTTATTATAAATATTATGATGAATTTTGTGGGATACATCAAAATTTTTATTTTATTTTTTAATTTTTTTATGATTCGTGGGTCTGTGGGAGTTTTGAAGTTTAGGTATTGGGGTTTTGGTGTTTTTCAATTCTATGTTTGGTTGCTGAGTGAGGAATGTGATGTGTTTTGCATTTAGATATCGAGGTTTCGGTATTTTTTATTTTTTTTTAAAAATCGATTCTCCGTTAGGTTGCCGGGAAAGGAAAGGAATGTAATGGAAAATTAAACTTCGATGCTTAAATCTTGGATCTATCTTTGTTGCATTCTTTGAGATCCTAGAAGAGAACATGTACCTAAATGAGACTTGTACGATTCTTTGGCTTAGCTAAGTTTTTATTTTTATTTTTTATTTTTCCTAAGAAACAAAACTGAAATTCATTCCCTTTTAATTTTCATCGAGTTTTTGCGAAATTGATCAAATGTTTTTGTGTATCAAGTTGGTCTTTTTCAGAAACTTCATCATTTCAAGGAAATCTGATTTGAATGGTTATATTGAAGTTTTCATGATTTACAAATCGAGGGTTTTAATTATCAAAAATCTATGTGATATTGGGATTATGTTATTTACTAATGATTTTTTTTTTTTTTGCTTGGTGGTGTTTGAATTTGGATTTGTAATTGCAAGGTTAAGATGGTTTTGCTGATATATTGTAGTGAGGCCATACCCTAGGCGCTCGTCTAGTACCGGCGCTGCTTCCGCCACCATTCTCTTCAGTAAATGGGCTGCCTTCAGTCTACAAGAAGAAGACAGGTTCCAGGACATGAGGACCCAGTTGCTCTTGCTTCCCAAACAGCTTGTAAGTTGTTCTTTACTGTTTCATTGAGAGCAACCACAGGCCTCCTTGTATTTTCTTTGCAATTGTGGACCATGATTTGCAAATATTGTAAATCTCTTACAATTCAAATATTCAAGAGGTTGGGTGTTTGAAGGAAGCAAAAATTATCTCATAAAATGCAAATAAATATACAAGTATAATACAAAGACACAATTGTCCGATTCATGTGCAGTTTTTTCTTTTGAATTTATATTTATAAAATTTAAAATTAGTCAACATTGTATGGTAATTTTTCATCTCTCTTTACACGATCTTATATGAAAGCATGCTGTGTAATTAAAACTTATCCTGTTAAAACTTATCCTCCTGGGCATGAGGATAAACTGCTTAGCCCGTCAGGGGTGAAAGCTCCTGGATTACCTGGTAACTGGTTCTGGCGGGTGGGGTCAGTTACCCGTAGGAGTTTGATTAACGGTGAGGATTGTTGTACAGTATGCGTTTGCAACGTGCAATTAATCTGAGTAAAGTTCTCCTACGTTATCAAAAAAAAAAAAAAAAAGAATGTCCAAAGCAGAAATTGACTTAAGAGCCATACTTGTGACATTATTCTCAAAGAGTAAGAATTTTTTCACCCATGTTTTCCAAGCAAACACATATATTTGTGTGTGTATGTGTATGTGTGTGGATTATTTGCTCGATACTCTCTCTCTTGCTAGTTTTAATGTTTTCATCCTGTGCGCCTTTTATGATTACCCAGTTAGTGTTAGTGAAGTTGAAGCACTTTTTGAGCTTTACAAGAGCATCAGCGGTTCTGTGATTGATGATGGGTTGATAAACAAGGTATTTTTGTGCTTGTAATCAATGCCTCTTTTCTTCCACAATTTATCTTTCGTGTTATACTTTTACCTGATTTTCCTTTGTTTCTTTTTGCATCTTGTTGTGAGTAATATCGTAAAGTCCTGCTTTGACATTACCCCTTATTATTCATAAAAATACTTATCAAAAAGAACATTTTTATTCATAGAAATAAAAAATTGTTAAAGTCCTTCATTTCTTTCTTCTTCATTTTTTTTCTTTTCTGCGCTTTGTAAATAAACTAAGGTCGGTAGTGTTCTTCTGCACCCAAGTTGTTTGGACAGCAATGTACTTAAGTGTGTAACTCAGTTTCTGGGATTGATGTTTCCTTCATTCAAAGTTAAGCCATGGACCTTTTTAACATGTTTTCATGCATAGATGTCATATTCCATAATGTTGATGTTGATGATGATGAAGGTGTTAGCCTTCATCATATTGCTTCAAATATATATATAGTGACAGTACTTTTACTCCTCCCCCCCTTCCTTTCTCCCCCACATTTTTGGTTTGTGGTCCACATATTTAACATATTTAGTTTCTGAGTTACAAATATGCATGCTATTTTTAGGGATGACAAATGTTATACTTGTTCGTTGCAATCTTTAGTACACATCTGTATAATTTAGTAATATTTGGGAATGTGTTGTGCAGATTTCATTTCAAAATGTATTTATCAAAAAGATTTCATTTCAAAATGTTACATTGCATTTTTGTTGTTGTTGTATATGCAGGAAGAATTTCAGTTGGCACTTTTTAAGAACAGAAAGAAAGAGAATCTCTTTGCGAATCGGGTACTATATCTTTCTGTTTTGCATTTGTAGATAACCATCAAGTTGGAGATTATGGAGCTTACAATATTTAAGCGCTGAACCAATGATAGTTATATTGGAATTTAAATTGAGTAATTCTTAAAATCAAAATAACATATGATTGGATATATTCTTCATTTTCATACCAATGATTTTCTTTTTTATGGTGATTACAAAATTGTGAGGGACCTTTTGCTGGAATGTTAATTATATGAAATATTAATCTTATGTTAATTATCATCTTGTGCCTACATTAATCTCTTCCAAAAAAAAAAAAAGGAGGCTTTGGTTTAGGCAGACATTTTATATGTTTAGTTGGATGAGTTGGAGATTATGGCCTCTCTCTCCCACAAAGATAGGAAAAGAAGAAAAAGGGTATAGAATATAATGCAAGTGGAAAAGAATATTTATTGTCTATTTCAATCTTATTGCATGGCTTTTTTCTTTCCTTTAAATTTGTTATTCTATAAACGGCTCCTTTCGATCAATTATGTCTGTTTTGAGACTGGAGTAATTCTACATGCAGATCTTTGATCTGTTTGATGTTAAGCGAAGGGGAGTCATTGATTTCGGCGACTTTGTTAGAGCACTTAATGTCTTCCATCCCAATGCTCCTCAAGAAGACAAGATTGATTGTAAGTTGTAAGGATATCTTGTGTTTTACAGTGCTACTCGTAGTGTATAATAGATTTGGCTTCTTTGTATAACTTTGCTGAAAACTAATTTTTGTTAACTTTGCTGAAAACTAATTTTTGTTCTTGTATTGCAGTTTCATTTAAGCTCTATGATTTGGATAGTACAGGCTATATTGAGCGCCAAGAGGTATGTTGGTGGTTTATGATCACATGGTTGTTTTTATTTGTGAATGCAAATTCAGGACCCTTTTTTGCTTTTTTTTGCTATGATAAATTTTACAGTAAATCAGGATTTTATATCTGTGATGTTGGCAGGTCAAGCAAATGTTAATTGCACTTCTTTGTGAATCTGAAATGAAGTTGGCTGACGAGACCATTGAAATAATACTGGATAAGGTGAGGTGCTGTTACTGACATTCCAGGTTATGAAGTAGAAACAGTTACATGAGAAAAGAATATAAGCCCATTATGAAGTTGGCTGACGAGACCATTCTCGATTTTTTTCCCCTCTCAGCCCACTGGAGGCCTATTGGTCTTATGGGGCTAGGAAATGGGAGATGGCCCTCTCCTGCCCCTTAAATCCCTCATGCCCCGATGTAGGAGGGATTTGCTTTAGGTCTTTAGTACAAAGGCAAGAGATTTACTACTTAAGATAGGTGACATCCACAATTAGAGCCTAGATTTGGGTTGTTTTTCATCTTGGACTCCTGCACCACTCTAAAAGCTCGTGGTTTGACAATTTAGCTGCATTCTGGAGAAACTTTGGGGTAAAGATGGCCGATCCATTGCATATTGGGGCATGAGATAGTTCTACACTTCCCCACACCAATAACACACACACACACAATTCTCCTTATCTGCTCCTTGTCTGTAAATAGGGAATTGTGAAAAGTTCTACTTTAGGATATCGGGCACCTTGATGGTGTAAAATTGACCTCTTGATGTTTGTGGGCAGACTTTCTTGGAAGCTGATGTGGACCAAGATGGGAAGATAGGCAAGGCTGAGTGGCAGAACTTCGTTAACAAAAATCCGTCATTATTGAAAATTATGACCCTCCCCTATCTTAGGTAACTAAGAATAATGCTATTTATTAGATTGCTATATGACTGATATGCGATTTGATGATATGGCAGTGAAACTCAGTTTTGGATCAGCACTTGTAAACAACAAAAAACTAAAACTAAGGACCGATTTTCATTGCCACATTATCTCATTTGTATGGAAGCTATATTGCAGTCATTAATTGTGTCTAGATGTTCAATTCTATTATTTACTAACTTTGAATTACATGCAGGGATATAACGACTACATTTCCAAGTTTTGTGTTTAATTCTGAAGTTGATGAGATTGCTACATAAAAAGAAAATAGGTTAGGAACATTCTGCAGTTGGTGTGGAAGATATTTGGGTGTAATTCTTTGAACAAAAAAACATTTTGAGAGGAAAAGGATAGTGAGTTACTGCTTTTAGTACTGAAAGAGTAGGTTTATGTGTATCCCTGCCCTTCCTTGTAAGGGTTAGTAGTTGCATATAGTTAGCCCAACATAGGCTTTTGGAAAACATTCCAATTGAAAATTCGTGCCCCATTTTCTTCAGTAGTATTAAATTGAAATTGTAAAGTGATATTGTGTATTTTTCTCAAATGGATGCCCATTTGCAAAGAGCAAAATTAATAATAATAATCTACGAAAACAGTACATGCGAAAAGAGATTCACTGAAAGCCTATATTATAATGATTACAAAACTATATAGTTTAGATTGATGTAATTAAAATTTTAAAATTTGACTTAAAAACTAAGATTAAATTCCGGCCCTCATTATGGTATTACCAAAAAAATAGAAGATGGATAAATTTGGGTTATGTTCGATAAAGGTTTTGAAAAGTGTTTTTGGTTTTTGGTAGGAAATGTGTTTTGATGTGATATAAAAGTGAAAAGTGATTTTTGGTGCTGTTTAATGTTAAGTTGAATTCACTTAAGAGAATAGTTTGGTCATGATTTTCTTAAAAATACAAACGTTAAATATGTTTATTTTGAGAAAATACAAGCATAAAGTTAACTTCTTATAAAAAAAATTTTAAAGAACGAAGAATTATTCTTAGCCCCCTTAATTTATCGTCCAATTTGCAATGAACTTCTCAATTTTCTAATTTGGTTAGTATATCATATCGAAGGGAATAACTTCTATAGGGTTTTGGCATAAATTAAGGCTTTTGTGTCCTTCAATAAGAATGCGATACATTAACGTGGAACACTCTAACAAAAATATGGTGTTCCATCTAATCTTTTTTTTTTTAAAATACCTAAAACAAAATACCTTCTAAAATAACATTTTCATATTTTTCTCTAAAACCATCCCAGCCACCAACCTGCCGCCGAAGACGATACCGGCCGCATAAGAACCAAGCTCTTCCTCCCTCTCTTCGGCGCCTTTCTCTCTCACTAGCGGCATTGGAGAAAATTTTTTTCTTTGCTGCCGGGCAACAGAGAAAATTTTCTCTGTTCTCTGTTGCCCGACAGTAAAGAAAAATTTACAAAGAAAATTTTTTTCTCTACTGCCGCCAGTGAGAGAGTGGGGCGCCGGAGAGAGAGAGGAGGAGCTTGGTTCTTACCTGGCCGGCATTGTCTCCAGCGGCATCTCCGGCGGCAGGTTGGTGGCTGAAGTGGTTTTGGAGAAAAATATGAAAATGTTATTTTAGAAGGTGTTTTGTTTTAGGTATTCTAAAAAAAGATTAGGTGGAACACCATATTTTTGTTATAATGTTCCACGCTGATGTGTCGCCTTCTTATTGGAGGGCACAAATGCTGGTTTGTGCCAAGATCCTATAAAAGTTATTCTCCATATCGAATATTCGATCTACCAAAGGAGTGGCAATGTTTTAATTTTTTCTTAAAATAAATAATCAAAAAGAGAGAGAGAGAGAGAGAGAGAGAGAGAACGTGGGCTTTGAGTAACCAATTGTGGGTTATGGGGGTTTTTTTTAAAAAAAAAGAAAGAAAAAAAAGAAGGCTGAATTAAAAAACAAAAATCATGGATGTTTAGCCTTTTTGAGAGTATAATAGAGACATTGTAAATTGAGGGTGTAAGTTTAATTTAACCAAAAGAAAGTAGTTGGTGTGTGACCATTCTCAATGAAAGATGGGTGGCTTTGCTGCCACTAGTGGCCTATTATGGTGGTTGCATGACTGCCTCCAACTAAGATTGGGATGGTACCGTTGCCATCTTATGTGGCCACACTTGACATGATGTGGTGGTTGTGTGGGCACCTTTGACTTGGATGAAAGTTGTTGCACGCATCGATAGAACAAATAGTTTCCTAGTATTTTTTTTTTTTTTTTAATTTTTTTTTAGGCTTGACCCTTAAAATTAGGCTTAATCGTTCATTCATGCTTTAACTCCTCATTGATGAAAAATTTCGGTTCCGTTCTTGGTTGGGTGGCCACCCTTTTGCACCGATAAGGATGGCCGAATGATCACCGTAATTTTTTTTATTTTTTATTTTTAATTCTAAATAATAAGTTAGTTGTTACACGTGCAAAAGGTTTAGCACATTTTTGTCAATATATTCTTATAAAGAAGTGTGAAATCTTTCCTAAAAAATATTTGAAGTTTTGAAAAGTGTTGTGTTTTGAATTTTTTGTTATTAATTTTTGAAAAAAATAAAAGTGTGTATTTAGTTTGTGTTATAAATTTTTTAGTAATGATTTTAAAAAAACAAAAAAGTGTAATTTTAGTTTTGAAATCAGAAATGCTTGTAGGGCCATTACCAAAGAGTCCCTGATCTCGCAGTGGGTTGACACGTGAGAGTGCTATGACCGTCACTTTTAACAAAGCAAACAAACGCCGTCGTTTAAGATAGAGCCCACGTCACTAGCCACTCCCCAGTCTCCACTAAAACAGGCGGGGGGATATTTTTGCTCAGCCTCTGGCTCCATTTTGTTTTCTCCAACCTTCTTTGATCCAATTCGTACGATTAGCTCGCCCTGGGGCTCCTTCCCGAGCTGATCTGAGTCGCAGCCATGGACGGCGAGTTCGAGTTTGCTGACAAGGTCACTCCCGCCTTCGATCGGACGGTACACTTTCACACAAAACCCTAATTCTACACCATTTTTTACATCATTTTGCGATATCTGTATATATAGGATTATGTTTTAGGCTTCAAATTCAAATTTCTATTCTAGAGTATAATTCAGATTATTTGTATTGATCGATCGACTCTTTGTTATTACGATTGTTTTGGCAGAAAATTTTCCGGAAAACTATTATTATTCTTATTATGGTTTTTGAATAATAAATTTTATTTTTTCAAAATTTAGACAAGAATAATTTTTTATGTTCAGGGCAGTTAGCAGTTGTTTATGTGTCTGATTTAGTTAAGTTTCCGTAACAGATGCTGATTTGTTGGAAATTAGGGTACTTTCTCTCATATCATCTTGGATTTATTGAGTTCCGTTTTGTGGGTTAAAGATGCAAATGTGCCCTTCTCCTACACGAGGATCTTCCAGTGATGATGTATGTAAATTTAGGTACTCTGTAGGTGGCATGGTTATGATGATGCATGTATGAATGGCACTGGCATTGAGCAAAGAAGTTCTGATGCATCCCCGCTTCATCAAGAGCTATTCATTGGGATTTGGAGTGGCTGCAGCTATTCGTAGGACTGCCCTTATATCATATTATGGCACGGTGATTATCACTAGAAAAGTTTTTTGGAGGCCTCAAGTGTTGGGTGTTTACTATAAACGCTATCAGAAAAACCCATTTCTTCGAAATTTTTCTACGGGCACTCACCCTGAAAGGATATGTTGGGAAGGCTCCTCTCATGCAGTTCTGTTGAGGAAGATTGAAACTGCCTTGAAGGATCATCAATTGGATGAAGCATGGGAATCTTTTAATGATTTTAAAAGATTGTATGGTTTTCCTAAGGATACTCTTGTGGGTAGGTTAATAACTGAACTTTCTTATTCATCTGACCCCCACTGGCTTAAAAAAGCATGTGATTTAGTCTTGATAGTTTTGAAAGAGACATCAGGCCTACTTCAGCCAGCTATCCTCTCTAAGCTGTCCCTCTCGTTAGCAAGATCTCAATTGCCTATCCCTGCCACAATGATTCTGAGATTGATGCTGGAGAGAGAGAGTTTGCCCCTGATGAATGTATTGTGGTTGGTTGTTCTCCATTTGGTGAAGACAGAAGTTGGGACGTATATTGCGTCAAATTTCTTGGTTCAGATTTGTGATCGTTTCCAACGCTTAAGTGCGAACAAAAGTGATCGTGTAAAACTGTTAAAACCTGATACAATGATATTTAACCTGGTGCTCGATGCTTGTGTGAGGTTTAAATTATCTTTCAAAGGTCAACGGCTTATTGAATTGATGCCACAGACAGGGGTTGCAGCTGATGCACACTCAATCACTATAATTGCCCAGATCCATGAGATGAATGGTCAGAGGGATGAAGTGAAGAAATTTAAAGACCACATTGATCAAGTTTCAGCTCCATTTGTTTGTCATTATCGGCAGTTCTATGATAGTTTGTTGAGCTTGCACTTCAAGTATAACGACATCGATGCTGCTGCTGAGCTTGTGATGGATATTTATAGATACTCAGAGTCTTCTCCAATTCAAAATGATAGGAAGGAACTACAAAAGCTTTGCCTTGTTCCAGTGGGATCTGACAATCTCAAGACAGCGTTAAAAATGCAGATTGTGCCTGATATGCTGCAGAAGGATTCTGTACTCAAAGCGGAAGGTAAACGGGAACTTGTTATTTTTAGGAATGGGAAACTTGCTGTTAGTGACAGGGCTCTGGCCAAGCTCATTAATGGGTGCAAGAGAGGTGGGAAGATTAGTGACCTTTCAAAACTTTTAGTTAGCATTCAAAAGAAGTCGCATTCATTGGCAGGACCTAGTTTGTGTTCTAATGTAATTGGCGCTTGTATTAATTTAGGCTGGCTTGAAATGGCTCACGACATTTTGGATGACTTGGAAGCAGCTGGGGCTCCCATGGGCTTTACTACTTATTCGTCACTCTTTGCAGCCTACTACAAGGAAAATTTGTTTAGAGAAGCAAAGTCATTGCTAAAACAAATGAGAAAAGTTGGTTTGGTCTTAAATTTGTCTGATGAGATGGTTATTTCCACTTGTCTATCGGAAGCAGTAGATAAAGATGCCACAAAAGCAAATGCATCTTCTTTTATCAGTAAATCAGATCTGACAGAGTTTTTGGTTCGAGAAACAGGAGAGGCGGAGAACACGGTTTCTCCAATAGTTTGCCAGTTCAATTCTTCTATTTACTTTTTCTGCAAGGCCAAAATGGTGGTGGATGCTTTGAAGACGTACAGAAAAATGCAAGAGATGAAAATCCAGCCAACAGAGCTAACTTTTTCCAATTTGGTATACGGATATTCTTCTATGGGAATGTATCGCGATATCACGATATTGTGGGGGGACATTAAGAGGAATATGCAGAGTGGAGATTTGGTGGTAAGCAGAGATCTGTATGAATTCTTGCTTCTGAGCTTTCTTCAAGGTGGTTACTTTGAGAGAGTGATGGAGGTGGTTGGGTATATGAAAAAACATAGAATGTACATTGACAAGTGGATGTACAAAAGTGAGTTTCTAAAGCTCCATAAGAATCTTTACAGAAGGTTAAAAACATCAAAAGCTAGAAATGAGGTTCAAGGCAAAAGGCTCGAGTATGTCCAGGCCTTCAGAATATTGGTTGGAATAGATTGAAAATTCAATGAAAAGTTCTCAAATACATGGGATGCTGTGAAGCACCAAAAACAAAACCCAATCATTGTTTATTTGTTTGCAAATAACATGAGAATTCAATGTTTCTGGTGAGTCCCAATTACCAAGATAGAGAGAGGTATGAGACAAATCATTTGTTGTGTGTTCTGATGTTCAAATTTATTAATTATTAACTAATTTTGAATTACATGCAGGGATATAAGTATAACGACGACATTTCCGAGTTTTGTGTTTAATTCTATGGTTGACGAGATTGGTACGTAGAAAGGAAATAGCTTAGGAACATTCTGCAGCTGGACCCAGTCGCATGCCGGCCTAGGCGCCGCGACTAAAACGGCGTGGAGGCGGTGGGAATACTCCTTACCCTTGTCAATCAATTGTGTGCCTGCGTCGTTGTCACTGATTAATAATCCCTCTCCTCGCTCCCTTTTCACGTGCCCAAATCTCATACTCAAAAAAAAAGAAAAAAAAAAAAAAGCTTAGGAACATTCTGCAGCTGGACCCAGTTGTATGCTGGCCTACGCGCCGCGACTAAAACGGCATGGAGGCGGTGGGAACACTCCTTACCCTTGTCAATCAATTGTGTGCCTGCGTCGTTGTCACTGATTAATCATCCCTCTCCTCGCTCCCTTTTCACGTGCCCAAACCTCCAAATCTCGTACTCAAAAGAAAAAGAAAAAGAAAAAAAATACTAGTGAGCAGGGACTGGGGTAGGTGTTGCAGTCCCCAACTCTTCATGCCTTCGATTCACAGATTCAATCTTGGTCATCCATTTTTTTGTTTCTTCATTTTTTATTTTTAATGACTAATGTTATTTAGTAGACGGATATATGACTATTATACAAATAAGATAATAGCAGTGAAGTTATTTCCCCATTCCTTTTATTTATAAAATTGTTCATTTAATTTAATTTTATTTTTTTAACACAAACTTAAAAAATATGTGTTTTTAGAATAAAATTTTGCTTAAAAAAAAAAAAAAAAATCTTTTTTTAATTAAAATTTTCATTTAAAAAAAAAACTATTTTTTATTTTTTATGTTTTTCGAATTTATAAGGATATTTTTTCTTATAGAGAAATATATAGGGGTATGTCCTTTTTATTTGGATAGAGTTTTCCTCCAAACTGGATTGGAAGAATTTTCTTCAACCTCTATAAAAATAACATATGTCCATTTTTTTAATAATATGCGAGATATACATGAGTTTTTAATAAAATTTATTTCAACTTTGTTCCTGCTATTAAAAACTTATGTGCATTTTACATGTTTAAATGATACATGTCACTTTTATAGACCAAGTTGAGTTTAGAAAAAAAACAGTATCTTTTTTATTTTATTTTTATGGTAATTTGGTGGGCGTTGATAGTATTAGGGGTACCCAAAATAAATTATTTGTAACAAATCATTTGTCGTGTCTGGCGTCGACCGATGTTGAATAGCACGTTTTGTGGAAGTATATGTTAATCCACACTAGTGTACAGCAGAGTACTGTTGCTAAGCTATTTCCTTTTTAGGTAGTATCTCATCTCAGAACTAAATAAAAAACTTATTGGAAACGTCGTCGTCGAGGGGGTGAGTGGGAACATGAACACTCCCTACCACGAACTGTTGGAATTGTGTGCGCGTACGTCGTCGTCGTCGTAGACTCCCTCTAATGCTTCTCCTTGCTCCCTTTTCACGTGACCAGAGCTCCACTCAAGACTCAAGAGACTAGCCGGAGCTGGGTGATAAGGGTGCCGGACAAAGGATCCTAAACAATACGGCCACCGATTTAGACAATAAAGTCTTGGGGCTACAACTGACATGACCCACGTCAACTGTGCTCATTGTCTTAATTGGAGTCCCTTTGTTTTCAAATTTAGTCATTCCCTTTTTATGAGTAATACTATTAATTACTAAATTGTTTATACAAATTCAATGATTAATTTTCATTGTCAGATCATCTAATTGTAGGGCACTGGTATACTAAATACCTTATATATATATATATATATATATATATATATATATGTATATATGTATATACTCCTATGATTGCATATTCTACCTCATAACATATATTGTTGTCACGTGAGTTCACTATACAATGTCAAGATTAATCCTACTCAACAAGGATCAAATCCCTATTGTTATTGCCAACAATTAACTAGCGACTATGCATACTTAGCCCTCGATCTAGGACCGCTGAAAGACAGCTAAAGGTTAGAGTGGCGCATCGTCAAAGGGAGGGGAGGGGGTACGGTGGCACTATCTCCAATACTTAAATCAGTAAATATATGAAAGTGAGAATGAAAGAAATAGATGGAGAGTAGGACATGGGAGTATATCTGGGTCTAACTTTTGGCTAACCATGTATAGACGTGGTCTTGGCTTGATTGGATGCTTGAGTAAGGCAAGTATTGCTGAATTAGAGCATTCTCATCAAACTCTTTATAGTTAACATTTCTTTAAATTTTGGGATAAATATAAAATTGGTCCTTATGGTTGGCCTAATTTACAAATCACTCAATGTGGTTTAAAAAATAATTTATAGGTCCCTAGAATAGGCGAAAATAATATTTTACTCCTTGAACTCATTTTCCGTTAAATGACTTAACGGAAACCGTTGCATTGTCACATTACACCCAATAAAAATAAGACACATGTTCTTTTTTATTTATACTTTTAAAAATGACAAATAAGCTTTTCTACGTTATTTTGAGGCTCTACCACACATTCCACGTCAAATTAAATAAAGGGTTAAATACCTCAAACCCTCCTAGGGTTTATCAACTTTATTTTTTCCCCCATGGGGTTTCATTTTTATCACAGGACCCCCCTGGGGTTTTGATAAAGGACCAATTTAGTCCATCCATTAGTTGACCATTAAGATTTACACGTGGACCAATCAGATGTTGACACGTGGCACCTATTAAATTTTTTTTAATTTTTTTTTAAAAAATTTAAAAAAAAATGAATTTTTTTTTTAAAAGAAAAATAAATAAAAAACTGGCCATCCCCAATTTTTTTTTTTTTTTTAAATTAAAAAAAAAAAGTTAAAAAAAAATTAAATATGTACCACGTGTTAGCATCTGATTGGTCCACGTGTCAGTCCTAACGGTCAACTAACGGATGGACTAACTTGGTCCTTTATCAAAACCCCAGGAGGGTCCTATGATAAAAATGAAACCCCAGGGGGGTAAAAATAAAGTTACTAAACCCAGGGGAGTATTTGGTATTTAACCCTTAAATAAACCTAATCCCTCTATATCTCCTGTGCCACCGTCATCTTCATCTTACCCAACGATTCTTGCGATCGTCTTTATCTTCTCCAATGATTTTTGCCGTCGAAGAAAAAAACAATTACATATATAAAAAAAGAGATCACTTTTTAAAAGATAAACCTATGGTTTGCTTTTTAAAGCCACCATTTTTCAACATCTATTTAATACAACCCAGAAAGCACTTGCCATAGAACAAAAACACAAAAAACCAGACACATAGGGAGGGAGAGATTGTTTCCGACATCTACAAGCCATCAGCAAAATACAAAGATTGTTCGCAATGCCTAGCCTTAACTCAAATAAGAAATTCTATAGAAAGCACTGCCAAAAAACGCAGATGGCCAAATCTCAGAGTAACTCAAAGATTAAAGATGCCCAAAATCTTAAAATCGGAAGTAAAAAAGCTCGAAAGTGAGGTGGTTTACGATGTGTTTGGCGATTCTCTGGCGGCGATTTCAACTTGGGAAAGTGAATCGGTGACACTACAAAAAATCATTTTTTCCTGACTAGAGTTTTCTGACGTGTCATGGTGTCTAACACGTCAAAAAACTTTTCTAACGCAGCATTTCTGACATGTGTTGAAGGTACAAAACATAGGAGTCAGTAAATTTTTTTTTACTGACGTATCAAATTTTGACACGTCAATGAATTTCTTGACGTGTCTATTTTGACATGTCAGTAAATTTTAAAAAATTATTAAAAAAATAATTTTTCTTTTAAATTTTTTTTTTGGATTAAAAAATTTATTAATTAAATTTTTTTAAATTTTTTTTTTTCACCAATTTCATCATTTCTCCAGCTCTCTCCCACTCTTCTTTTCTCAATTTTCTCACTCTCTCTCTCTCTCTCTCTCTCTCTCTTCTTTTCTCCATTTTTAAAAACTCAAACCCAAAAAATCTTCAAAAAATCAAAAACCCAAACGTCAAACCCAACAAATCTTGAAAAACCCAAAAAAAATTTCTTATCTTCTCCTCTCCTTTTTTTTTTTTTTTTGCTTCTCTTCTCCTTTTCTTTTTCTTCTTCTTCTTTTGCTTTTCTTTTGCCGTCGTGCAAAGAGATTGAGAGGGAAGAGGGAGTTGGCCGTGAGAAGAGGGAGATTGAGAGAGGGAAAGAAGATATGGAAAGAATAAATAATAAAAGAGAGAAAGAAGAGAGAAAAAGTTGAATATCCTGCCTCATTTTTTTAGTGACGTGCCAGTATTTTACCACGTCAGAAATTTCTGATGTGCTAGTTTCACACATCAAAAATTTCTGATGTGAGAAAATACCACATCAGAAATTTCTGACATGTTAGTTTACCACGTTAGAAATTTCTGACGTGCTAGTTTCACACGTCAGAAATTTCTGATGTGGCATTTTCACATGTTAGAAATTTCTAACATGTTAAAAAACCACGTCAGTAATTATAGACCTGCCAACTTTGCCACGTCAAAATCCCTCGTCAGTAATTAGTGACGTGGCAAAAAATCGTGTATAATAGCAACATCAGAAATTGATTTTTTTTTTTTTTTGTAGTGTGAGGAAGATTATCGACGCATTGTGGGATATAAGGATGAAGACGCACGGTGGGGATAGAGGGATTAAGTTTATTTAATTTGATGTGGAGTGTGTGCCGGAGCCTCAAAATGATGTGAAAAAGCTTATTTGTCATTTTTTTAAAAACATAAATAAAAAAGAACACGTGTCTTATTTTTATTGGGTGTGATGTGGCAATGTAACGGTTTCCGTTAAGTTATTCAACAGAAAATGAATTCAGGGAGTAAAATGTTATTTTGGCCTACCCTAGGGACCTATAAATTATTTTTTAAACCACATGGAGTGATTTGTAAATTAGGCCAACTACATGGACCAATTTTGCATTTATTCCTTAAATTTTTAACAAAATTAACAAAAAAATCATTTATCAAACTCTTTATCCAAAGTTAAATTTAATATTTGCTTTAACTCCTCTCCAAATATAAAGACACCAAAAGCAAAAGCTATTTACTTTTTAATATTATTTTGGTTGTTGGGGTGGCATTTTTGTAAATCTCTCACATGAAATCACGGTGAGTAAGTTTCATGACAATTACATATATTAATAAAAAATAATATTTAATTAAAGTAGAGAAATAGTTATGGAGTTTGATAGTTGGTAGTTTTAAAAAGTGGCTAGTTAAAAAAAAAAAAAAAAAAAAGTACATTCTCAAAGTGAAATGTAAAGAGCTTGATGGGAATGCATTAAGTGGCAGTGAAATTTAAACAGCTTGATGGGAATGCATTAAGTGGCTGATTGAGAGCTTTTGACGGTGCTGAGTTTCCTTTAAGGATGTCTTCATTCTTGGTCTATGTAAGATTCTTACCTTTTGGTAAAATACTTTCCTTTCATGTCGATCCCTTTTGCCCTTTAGTAGGCGGTCTTTCCTTCTTTAGGAGAGTGATTTACTACGTCGTAATTATATAAATTTGTTTCCTTAGAACAATCTTTGCAGCTACACCAAAATTATTTTTGGTTATTTTGATAAGACAATTCAGTAAAAGTAGCTAAAATCCTCAATTTTCAGCCTCACCATTTATTTTGGGTTAAAATGGTGAGGGCGAAAATGAAGGATTTTAGTTGCTAAATTACCTCGCCTAAATAATTGAAAAATTGTTTTGGTGAAGCTGCAAGGAATGTTTAATTTTAAAAAAGTTAAAAAAATAATAATAAAGAAGCATTTGAAAAAGAATATTTAAATGGAATAGTAAAAGTTAATAATTAAAATAGTAAGGTTGATGTGGGTGCTTTAAAAAGAGTGGATAGTTAAAATAAAGATCGAACAATGTACTTTTGATTATTTTAGTGAGGCTGGTAAAAATGTTGTTAGGCGAGTTGCCCCCTATGCCGGATGCATGTTGAGAGATCTAGGCTTGTGGGCTCCTAGCTGGCCCCGAAGTCGCATCTAGGCTGGCTGACGGATCTCGAGGTTGCATTGGGCCGACTGGTTATTGGGCCATTGAGGAATGTATACCTCCATTCTACCTATCATTGGGACCCTTGAGGTTTTCCGATTTGTTGGACTTTAGAAATAAAAAAATTGAGTACATCTCAAGCCGCAGACCTTGTTCTAAAGTCCAATAAATCGGAAAACCTCAATGTACTTTTGGTTATTTTGGTGAGGCTGGTAAAAATGTTCTTAGGCGAGTTGCCCCCTATGCCGGATGCATGTTGAGAGATCTAGGCTTGTGGGCTCCTATGTGGCCTCGAAGTCGCATCTAAGCTGGCTGACGGATCTCGAGGCTGCGTTGGGCTGACTGGTTATTGGGCCAGTGAGGAATGTATACCTCCATTCTACCTATCATTGGGACCCTTGAGGTTTTCGATTTGTTGGACTTTAGAAATAAAAAAATTGAGTACATCTCAAGCCGCAGACCATGTTCCCCCCCAAGCTGACTTCCAAAATAACCCAACCAAACCAATAGAAACAACAAATATCAACATTGTCGCATTAACTCATTTGATGAAAAAAAAAAACTATTTAGTAACATGTTATATAATTAAAATGACATAATAGTCAAAATTAATTTGTAATTTTTCTTTCACAAACACTAATCAAGTTAGATGTCTATCTATTGAATGCTAAAAACAAGTATCTTTCTTATGTATTTTCAAAATTAATATTTTGTTTTTAAGAGTTACATTAAAGACATGGATGACATTTAATAAAGTAGACCTACTCAATAGAAATTGACCGATGACCGCCGAAATCTCTCTCTCTGGGGGGCCCTGGCCGGCTCACAGCTGTGAATAAATAATTGCCGAAGAAGGCATTTTTTATTGAAGAACAGAAAAACATGAACTGCAACATTGATTTGAGATATGTTGTTCCTGCGGTAATAAGCCTCTTCTTTTTGGTGCTCCCATCCGAAGACAACCCATGGATTCAACATAATAAAAATTACATGGGATTTGAAAGCCTTGCGCAACCCATTTTTGTTATGGCATGTTTGGTTTTTGCTATTGTTGTATTGTTCTTCCTTTTCACCTCTGTCAACATCCCTCTCACCCTGCAACCAATCTTTTTACAGACCCGACATTTCTCCATTTCCTGGACTCTTTCATTGCTGGCCTCCCTCCTTTTTCCGCCATCACATTTCTGGCTTGTCTTTCCTATTCTCCTAATCATATCTCGTTGGGATACAGTGATTTTGGATCGAGTGTTGAGCTGCTTTCTCCAAGCCATTCCTGCTCGTATTATCCTCTGCTTCCCGCAACGTCAAGAAGAATCAGAGCCACCGCCTCCTCCTCCTCAACCTCAAGTTCAAATTGAAGTGAATGAAAATGAAGAGAGAGCAACACGTATGTAAGATATATATATATATATATATATATATAGATAGAGAGTATAAGCAATATTAGAGCATGTTTGAAATTGTGCTTGAAAAATAAAGTTTTCAAATTAAAATTTTTCAAGTTATAAAATTATATATATATATTCATTTTAAGTTTTTATTAAAAGTGCATTTTGATTATTTTTAAAGTAAAAAAGTCAAACAAATACTTTTAAAATTTTTTAAGTATAAAAAATATTTTTTAAACTTTAATGAAATCTCAAACATGCTCTTTTAATCGCCTAATAAAATATCAAGTTCTTGGTTTTTCCTTTGAAAGTTTCCGGCTGGCGCCCTCATCTTCTTATTTTCTCTCTTTATGCTCTCTCTCTCTCTCTCTTTCTCTCGATCTGGCTTTCCGGCACGTTCGTCTGAGGTTCTGACGCTGGTGGCTCTTTCTCGGTGAGGGTTTCTGAAGCATCAACTTCTCCTCTTCATTGGCTTATGGTGATGAGATCGGAAGAGAGAGAGAAAATAAGAAGAAGAGATGTCGGCAGCTTGAGCAGGTAGCTAGTTGAGGTTTTGAGGATAAGATGATCACTCTCTTAGGAGTGGCAGTTGTACTTTGACTTTCACATGGTAAACTAATTATAGCTTTATTTCTTTCTATATTATTTTCCTTCTTTTTGAGTAAGAAATAAAGTATAATTAATTCAATATAATCAATCAAAGTCTCCCTAATTTGAAGTAACCATGCAACAAATTAATAGAATTAATTAATGTATATGTTTAACTTTGAACGTGTCTTTGGCGTTAACCTCAATGACGACTTTCAGAAAGCATGCAAAGTACGTACAAACTTCCATTTGTAAATTAATTGAGACACAAAACGTACGTATATATCATGTGCAGTGCAGTGATGATTGATATTCAACCTTCGTTGTTTTGTTTTGCTTGGACTCATCCGCTGGTCAAGCATGACAGAAACTTTTCTAGTTATTGCTGAAATTTAGTATTTTCTGTCGGTCAAGCATTCCCCCTTGTATTCTGTCCTTAATTGATTGTCTTCAACTTGATCGTCCTCTCATGGGCCTAACAATTAATGCACAAAGCAGCCCAAGTCAGAGGATCCATTGTCCACCTAAGCCCATCTACTTTAACAAGGCTCACATGACATGCCCACTCATATCTCTTAACGCCCGCCCACACACAAGGAGCTTTGTCCAAACCCTGGCCTTTGTGATCCACACATATCCTCAGCCTAATTCCCAACCCCATTTCAACTGGCCCTCAACTTCTGCTTTTTAGTCTAATTGGTAGTTCAATCCGTTAGAGATTAAGCCTCATTTTCTTTCCCGTTGAGATCAATTAATTAAATGAAAAAAAAAAAAGAAATTGAAAAGCGCAATAGCGTTAAATGTTGGCAAGAAGAATATGATCGGAAAGGTTTTTGTGTTTGATTATACGTAGTACTTTCCCTTGTTGTGTTTTGTGGGTGAGGAGGAATGGATGATGAAGTATGGGAAAATAGGTGAGAAGTTTAATAGAAATGGGTATGTAATGCCAAAAATTGTGCATTTGGGCATTGGTGATCAAGAAATCATGACATATTTGTACGTGGACCTAATTAAGGGTTGTGTAACAAGAATAAATGAGTTTTCAAATGCAATTTTTTGGCGATTTTCTTGAAGGGAAATGGGGCCTTGTGGTTAGGGGTGTTAAGTGAGCAAGTTGCTCGCTCGCTCGGGATCGGCATTACTAAGAAAATATCTATTCCCAAGTTTGCTTATCTTTAAAATGATATATATCTTCTCTCCTTGAAACTAAGTATATTGTTATATTGACTTAGGCTCCATACTCGTATATATATATAAAGAAAAAAATTTGGGGGCTGGACACGAAATTGTTAAAAAACATCTGGGAATATGGCTGGTCAAGAGTTGAAGAAACTTTGATTATGTTTTCCATAGAATACTTCCACTTAAAAAAAAATCTCGGTATAATATGTTGGCTTTCAAGTTTCAATTCATACATTATTTGAAAACTCAGCGAATGATAAATGCATTAAAATATTTTACCCTAGTTAAAAACAGATCGAGATGAAACAGATTCAGGTATTAATTCAGACAGACAGACAGTAATTCCTTTGTTAAAAGGAATTACTGTCTGAATTAATACCTGAATCAATTCCTATTTTATTTCTCTGATTTGTAGGTAACATCCCAGCTAGTCAGCAATTTTGTTCTACAATATGAAGGCCGGATCCGGGTTGGTGAAACCTCGTACGTGCACTGTGCACATGCATGCACACACACAAAAGTCAAAGAAAATAAATTTCAGTTCAAAAACAAACAAATAAATAAATAAATAACGCGCTTTTTGAATTGCTGTCGTTTTTATTTTTTCAGTTTGACCAACGCATAGAATCACATAGAATCACATGGCACATGCACGTCAAAATCATAAAATTTTAAGGAAATTGTAAAGCCGAAATCTAAATCATTTTTGGGATTGAAATGGTTAAAAAAGTCTGTATATTAAAAATGTAGTGTGTTACAATAGAAAATTTAATATATTTTCATCATATTTTTGTTCTAAAAAAAAAATTTCTACAAAAGTGAAGAAAAAATCTATTTGGGAGAATTTTTTTTTTTGGATAGCCTCAACAGCATACCACCTTTTTTTATTTTTTATTTTTTATTTGTGACATTTTCCAAGTGTTTTAACAATGAAAGTCCCTAAAATTCGAAATGTGGGAGAGAACACCGGTCATACAAACTCCTGATACATCACTATAATCTTAAAATGGGATTTTTTGAAAATGAAACCGTGGCTGCTACTGGTCTCCATCAGCTGGTCCAGCTGGCTCCCCCACCCTTGGCCACCCATCCTGATATCTGCATAAAAAAGAAAAAGAAAAGAGTGAGCTTTGTGCTGGATTTAAACAATTAAATTGACTCACATAGAGGAATATAGGACCAAAAGTGGAAGTTAATTAGTTAATTTTGTTATGTTTAATTGCACTTAACCAGCTGCAGCAAATGCAATCCTAAAAATATTAATTAAAAAAAAAAAAAGAAAAAAAAAAAAAGGGGGTAAATTGATTTGAGCATACCATGCGCTATACGTCAACAAAATAGTATTTGTCTGAAAAAATAGTACCTGTTGCTCCCTTCATTTCCTGAATGGCAAGGTGACTATGAGGTACTGGCTCTGATTCTTCTTGATGATCACGTTGCGGGAAGCAGAGGATAATACAAGCAGTAAGGGCTTGAAGAGTGTTATAAAACTTCAACAGTAGACCCAAAAGCTTCTTATCCCAAGGAGAGATAATTACGAGAATGGGAAAGACAAGCCAAAAGTGTGATGGTGGAAAAATGAGGGAGGCCAGCAATGAAAGTGCCCAGGCAAGCGAGAAATGTCGGGTTTGCAAATAGATTAATGGACGTTCCAGGGTGAGAGGGAGGTTGACAGAAGTGAAGAGTAAGAAAAATATAACAATGGCAAGAAGCAGAAGCATCATAACAAAAATGGGATAACCAAGGCTTGCAATTCCGAAGTTATCAAGTTGAATACAAGGGTGGTTGTCTTCGGATGGCAGCACCACAAGGATGAGGCTTATTACCGAAGGAATCGCATATCTCAAATCAATGTTCCACCTCATCCTTCTCTGCTAGCTCTTCAAAATTATTAGACTTTGTGTTTATAGTTCGGCTTTACCCACAAACTTGTATTTATAGGTTCCCTCCGTTGACTTGATCGCGAAGTTTCCACGAAACTTTCCCCAAGGTTGATGCTAGAAAGGTTAGGATTCGGATTCCTTGAAATTTCTAGGAAAATTTTAGTTTTTGAAATTTCAGATCCAAGCTATCTATTTTTATCCAAGAGTCATTATCCTGTCACGTGTCCCACTACTAATAAAATAATAATAAATTTTTAATGAAATTAATAATCATCATTATTTTATTATTTTATTAGTAGTAGGATACGTGGCAAGATAATGGCTTTGGATGAAAATGAATGGCTTAGATCTGAAATTTCAAAAACTAAAATTCCCCCAAGTATTCCAAAGGATCCCAATCCGAAAGGTTATGGATCGATGAATTAACTCAAGACAAGTTTCCACAAGAAATACGTCATCTTTGGGCATGCGCACGGGACAGTGTGTGTGAGCGGATCCACGACAATTTTAAAGAAATTGCCCACCCCCAATTTTGATCATCCAAGCCGTTGGTTAATTAGTTGAATGGCATGAAATATGCGACGTGTACAAACTTTTAGATTTCAAAACTTGAACTCATTCGTTTCGGAGAAAAAGGTTCACTTTTACATCTCTCTTCATAATTTTCTACATTGCAGAATGGAGCCACGGCACAATCAATCACAGAGGTAAGCAAGCTTTTCTCTCTATTTTTTATTTTTATTTTTTTTGTCCTCTTTGGGTTTTGATCTGATTTTTTTCTTCTTGATTTTCATTTGTTTTTGGTTTATGGTTTATTAACTTTTTCTTAGATTCTCTCTCATTCTCCGAAATTTTTAACACCTTCTTTTTGATATGATATTTTAACAGTACGGGGAAATGGAGGGGTTGTGGTGAAACTTGAGGAACCCAAATTACCAAATTTGATGGGGAAGAGGAACTCAGATTTCTTTTTAGATCTTAATCCACTTTGTGGGAGAGAATGATCATAGGTCTACACCAATCAAGTAACTAAATATTACTAAACAAAAACTTGATGCTTTTAAATATAAAAATTAAAAACCCTCGAGAGAGAAAATCGAGATGGCTGGTTCTACAATGGAGATAATGGAGAGAGAGAAGGGAGAATGAGAGAGATGTAAGATGCTACGAGTAGGGGAGGGATTTTTTTCTAAAACAAAATTTTGAAATAAAATTTTTTATACACGTGGCATAATTCAGGCCGTTGATGTAAGGAACGGCTTAGATGGTCAAAATTGGGGATGGGCAATTTCAAAAGAAATTGCCGTGGAGGAAATTATCAATTATACCAAATTTTCAATTTTTTATTTTTTCTTTATCGATAGTATTTTTGTTATTGGAGGAACGTGAATAACTTTTAGTAGTATGGGAGGCGGACATTAACCCAATCTAAAGTTTGGGGTTGTTGGAATATGTTTTCTTAATCATATTCTATTAGGTTTTTTTAAAGTCTATTAAGGGAACCTTTAAGAACTTAATTTTAAGAGTTTTGTATTATACAATTCATTGTATAATACAATAACCTAAACTCTAACAATAACAATAACTAACTTGAAGCTCTAGATCTAAAACTCTATCTTAGCACAATAAGTTTAACTTAGTGGTAGAGTAACGCCATGGTAAGACGTAAGTCAACGGTTCAAATCTGAAAAGGGGCTTTGGGTTTTTTCATAAAACCCCAGCCATACCATAGTATTCTTTTTGGAGGAAGGATGGAGATCTTGTTGATGTTTATACTAAAAAGTAACAAACCTTATCATTAAATTATAAATATTAATGATAATAAGCTATCATTATAATGAATAATTGTATAGTAATTATAGTTATAAAATGGAACATTTCAATATTTATTATATTATTATTATAATGAATAATCAAAATGAAAGAATAATGAAAAGTCGTCTCCTTGAATCACTAAATATCCCTTTCCATTATTCCAATCAAATCCATTCTAAAGATTAGAAAAATAAAGATTAGAAAACAACCAAAAAAGTAAGTGGACCTAACCTATTGAATAATGACAGTTATCCGTTAATAACTCTCTTCATACTATCTTTATCTTCACTTGAATATACGTTTAAATTCTTGATAACATAGAGAGAATTATCAGTTGATTACTTTCTAACGGTGCTAAGATAGAGTTTTAGATCTAGAGCTTCAAGTTAGTTATTGTTATTGTTAGCGTTTAGGTTATTGTTATCCACCAACCATAAAATCTTCTGAAGTCATGATATCGCTTGTCTTGGTATTTTTTTTTCGAGGAGTGGTAGCTAGGTTGGATACCGTCTGTTTTTTTCGAGGAATGGTAGCTAGGTTGGATACCGTCTGTTTTTTTTTGAGGAATGGTAGCTAGGTTGGATACCGTCTGTGGTAGTGTGGTTCAAGTTGACACATTCAGGCCGGGCTGAATACGCTTTTCGTTTTTAGTCAACAGGGAAGAAAACTCTTTTTGACGGACAGCACTTTCGTGGAAGCTACTAGCTAGCGAGGTGAGACTTCCACCTCTTCGATATATTAATACTTAGGCAAATGCTTTTGTGCATTCTCTCACCCATCTCCCCACCATCTCCTCTCTCTCTTATTTATTTATTTATTTTGAAAAAATCAAGATGTTGAAAAAAGAAACATGGTGAGGAGATGGGTGGGAGAATGCATTGTAGCAAATCTCTAATACTTATCCAACCAAACTAGGCCAGCGCACAAGTGCATGCAACTAATTAGGCCCCGACCCAAGGACTCCCACCAAATAAAACCCTAAAAAAAGTAACATTAAAACTTAAAAGCTCCTTAAAAAATAATATTAAAAGGACCACTTAATAAATAAACACTGCAAAAATAGTTTGATTAGAATTGGTTTGATTTGTATTGGTGA
The DNA here is from genome assembly GCF_901000735.1 of Corylus avellana. Classification (NCBI taxonomy): domain Eukaryota; kingdom Viridiplantae; phylum Streptophyta; class Magnoliopsida; order Fagales; family Betulaceae; genus Corylus; species Corylus avellana. Next base: position 14,937,326 of record NC_081543.1, on the reverse strand, counting down.
TGTTACAAGTACCGTTCGTGCATTCATATGAATCACTTCTATAAAAATGTATGGGCTGATGATGAAAAATTGGACATGAATTATATGGAAATGATATTTGCTTGCTAGCTAATTTATGGTAAAATGGGTTAGTGTGTTGGATTCGGGTTAACTTACTAACCCGTTAAAGGTCAACTAGGACACAACCCTTTAAATAAAAGAGAGACATGACATGACACGTTTGATAAATAATATAAATATAACAGCTTCTTTTCTCTTTTTTTTTGTTGGTCTTTTTGAATTGTTATAAATCATAATAAACATTCAAATTTAAAATGTCGCTATTTTTCTACGTTTTTTCCTTTACTAGTTTGAGATTTAGTTTCGAGCAGAATTTGTTTTTACAAGAAACTTGTCCCATTTACTGGTTTAATTTGAGCACTGGTTTGTAAGTTGGAGAAGTTTATTTTTGGTTTCTTTCATTATTTTTTTCTCTACTTCGCAAAATAGAGTATAAAATTAATCAAGGGAATTTCAGTAGTGCATTTCCGTATAAAATTAATCAGGTCATAAGACCGTTATAATAATGAGTATTAAATAACAATAAAACGTCATTCTGCAGTTGATGGGGAAGACCAAAAAAAAAAGGTTGAATTTCAGTCATCACTGCACATGATATATATGTTTTGTGTACGTCGATCTCAACATCTAAGAGTACTGTGTTTGAAGTTTCTATTTAGTACGAATAATTTGCGTTTTTAAAAGATATCGCAAAACGTAAGGCGTTTGGCATTGCGATTTAAAAATCACTTAATCTAAAATAAGAAAAAAAAATCTGTGATTTTTATAAGCAGATTAAGGGGTGCTTATTTGAAAAAGTGCAAAATTAAACCAAAATCACGATTTCGCATAACAAATATTTATAGCATGTTTGAGAAATAAATTTTTTAAGTTAAAAAACATTTTTCTTTTTGCAAAAGCTTCATTTTTTAAACTTTTGTCAAAAGTGCGTTTTGTTTATGTTTATAGTGAAAAAGTCAAATAAGTACTTTTGAAAATTTTTACTAAGGGCATGTTTGAGATTGAGATTGAGAGTCCTAAAAATGCTTTTAACACTCAAAAAGTCTGTTTAAAGAAAAAAGTACTCATTTGATAAAAAAAAATTAAAAACGCTTTTAATGGTCCAAAAAGCTTAAAGATGACCAAAACGTACTTTTGGCAAAAACTTAAAAATGAAGATATATAATAATTAGGAAATATTTTCATTTGGGTTTGGCTGGTGAGAAAGAAAATGGCATATGTGATGGGAAAATCTTCTTCATGGTTGTGGGTGAGGGGATAACATCCACAAAGATTGATGCAAACCCATTACGGCAATTAAGATTATTAATGACAAAAACTTGTTGGGGTTGTCTTAAAAATTAAGCTAGGTTGATGGTAAATAATATATATATATATATATATATAAGTGATAAGAACAGTATTAGGGTTTTCAAAGGGGAAACTTCAATTTGGTTTGCATGAGTTGTCAAAGCTACTGTGAAAACCACCCACATGACTTCTACTAGATTGAACCAGTTATGTCGCGACCAGTGGCATGTGATGCTGATATCATAACACCTATCCTTGTGATAAAAAGATCAAGGAGAGCCCAATATTTTCTCATTCAAGAGAGTTTTTATTTTCCAAATTTGATGGGGTTGCTAATTCCTCTAGCTTAGAAGCTGCAGGTCATTAATTATATCATATTCACACATGATCACCTTGTTCATTCAATATATATATATCAGCTCTGTCGTGATTGTGTTTTATACAAAGATGAAAAAGAAAACATGAAACAGATTCGGAAAGTAATATATATGTTTGTTAGAAAAAAATTTTTCTGAAGTTCTCTACCAATACCATAATCTTCTTTTTACTAACTCATTTTGTTCACATTTAATAAACAATAAAATATATTTATGCAAGAGGTAGTTCAATCGGCTGTAACCACGCTTAATGAAGCGGAGGTCACTAGTTCGAATCCCCCTCCCCCATCCTTGTGCGGACATGTCAAAAAAAAAAAAAAAAAAAAATATTTATGCATATAAGTGATTTTAATATCGATATTTACAGATAATGTATTTAATTTTCTTAGTATGAAATATTGTTGTTTTGGTAAGAATTCCTTCTATTTTCTAGTCTTTAAAATAATTAATTTTTGACATGACTACTGTTTCTTATCAAGTGCTATATATATATATATATATATATATATATATATATATATATATATTAAAAAATATATATAAAAAGATATATAAAAATATATAAAAATAATTAATATAAACAAAATATTTTTATATGTTATGTTTTACCCATAACATATAAAAATATATATAAAAAAAAATTGTTTTTCTTTTTCTTTTTCACAATCTCTTAGGTGTAGATGTTGAATCAGTCACTTAGTAAGGGAAAAAGAAATGGAATCATCATCAGCTGTTTGATATTAAGCCAAAGAAAATAACTCATAATTTTGTCACAGCCTATCCCTTAATTTGTTCATCATAATAAACTAAAAAAATTTCAGATTCATAGCTTTTTGAAGAAATAGACACTCTTGGAATTGTCCCAACTAAAGTGGTGGTGACTCATGAGAGTGATTGGAATAACAAGGCAAAACCAGCAAAGCCACCAAATCCTTATTGTTTTAGACTAGGTTGCAGCCATACGCGTGGATGTATTATATCAGTTGGGTTGGGAAGAAGTGGGGTTTTTTCTTTCTCTTTTTTCATTCGCTCTTGTACATGCACAAAAGTAAAATATTTCCTGGTTGGTGAAACCTCATGCTGCACATGCACAAAAGTAAAAGAAAATAAATTTCAGTTCTTAAAAAAAAAAAAAGGACGAAATTTGTGGCCACAAACTCATCCCATACGTACATTGCACATGCAACTAAAGAATAACGCGCTTTCTGAATTGCTGTCGGTTTTTTTTTGACAGCGACCAACTCATTCACATATATAATCATGACATGCACCTCGAGTGTTAAATTATGAAATCTAAATCATTTTTTTGCATTTAAATGATTAAAAAAAGTTCACATATTACTATATATATTGAAAATTTAGTATATTTTTATAGGTTTTTGTTCTTTAAGTTGTAAAAACGTTTTCAGCTAAAAAAAACTATATTTTGATTTTCTAAAGAAAAAAAACTAGGTTTACAAAAGTGAATAATAAACCTTTTTGGGATAAAATTCGTCAACAGCAAGCCACCTTTTTTATATGTAATTTTTCAAGCGTTTTAACAGTGAAAGTGTTGGAAATAATTTTAAATGGTGCACAAATTCTCATTGATATAAAATAATTACAATATGAAAATTAACAATAAAATAAATAAAATACATGAGATAAAAAATAGAGTATGAAAAGATCTCACAATGCTATAGAATCACGCAAGAGCGTTGTCCTTAAAGGTTGATTCGTGCCTCCCGGAGTGTATAACTCGGTGCGATCGGATTCTTTAACACGCAACCTCCCAGGATTAGACTATAGCGTCTAACTTCGTTAAGGACGCACTTCCAATAACGAAGTGTAATAGAACAACCCAATTGTCAAAGTAGATGAGGGACTTCAGAATATTATTTGTAGGAAAAACCAATAATATAGCTTATGGCTTTATGTCAAGAAACAAGTGTTTTACAACACTATACTTATTGGAAAGAAAAGAAAGTGATTTTTCCTATATATCCTTATTAGAGCTCAACATATATATATATATATATATATATATATATATATATATAAGTGCTGGAAAGTTTCTTTTTTAATGTCATAAAGAAGTTTAATGACCAAACGGTCATAACATAAAAAACTCCCAAAAAGTTGTTATAAAATACAATAATACTTATTAACTCTAAACGGTCATATATATATATATATATAAAAGCTTATGACAGTAAGTTGAAGACCAAGTCTTCAACGTATGAAATAGCTAGTCAATAATAACAAAATTAAAACCTTTGTAAATAAAACTTTAATGATTTAAACGGTTAAAAAATAATAATGGCTTTGTAAAGTTTTAATAACAAAACAACTGAAAAATAATGTTTGTAACACATATACTACAACAATCCCCCACATGTTACAAACATTAAAATAGAAGGAGATTGAAAGCATGCATCGATGTGGTACCCGAAGGTTTTAACCACACCTAGGATAAATAAGTAGGAACTTAATGAATCGTGGTATTAAACTCTTTTAACCAAATCCACAAGTTAAACAAACTTATCATCCACATAACTTTCTCCAAAAACAAAAAATTAAATCAAATCAAATAAAGAAAATTGGGTTGTTCTATAGCGGGTTGGCGCCTTATACAGGCCATGCGCCTCTGGGCTTCATGAGTGCTCTAGAGACTTGCCAAAGTCTCATAGGAGGCGGCACCACCTCCACACTCACATAGGTGGTGTCCATCAAGAATGTGTGCAGAGAACATCCCATCCCAACAAGTAGGGACTATGGACCCATTAAGAGTTTTAAACTCATCCTTACTCACTCTGCATCTTATGTTATTACACCATAAAATGGCTTTCATGAGCGCTCTAGAGACCTACCCACGTCTCATAGGAGATAGCACCTCCACACTCATATAGGTGGTATCCATCAAGAGTGTGTGCAGGGAACACCCCATCCCAATAGGTAGGGACTATGGATCCATTAAGAGCTTTAAGCTCATCTTTAATCACTCTGCATCTTGTACTGTCTTACACCATAGGGATGGACTCATAACTAATCTTTTCAACAAGATAGTTAACAAACATAAATTGACAGTACCATACCTCATTTCACTTGTGACTTCGTTTCCCATTAAACCTCATTCATGGGATTTCCAATCACAGAGGTTGGGTATCAATCACAGTGTCATGATTTGGGTATCAGTCCTATCCCCCTCGATGCTTCTCTCACTAGCCTTCTTGCTAGTGGCTTGGTCAAAGAATCTGTAGAATTCTTTTATGACCTCACAAAGTCCATGGACATATACCGGTCTCAATAAGCTGCCTCACAATATTGTGCACTTTCTTGTTATAAATTATTTGCTCGAGCTTTGGCAGCCTGAAAATCACAATAAACACATAGGTGGAACTGTGTTAGCTTATAAAGACAAATAAATTAACCAATAGGTTCTTAGCCATTCATCTTCAGTTCCTGCCTTCTCCAAGGCAATTAACTCTGACTCCATAGTAAACCTTGCTATGCAATTTTTTTTAAGGACTTCCAAGAGATAACTCATTTAGCCAGAGTAAACACATAGCCACTAGTAGGCTTTGCTTATTTGAATCAAAAATCCAGTTAGCATCACAATATCCTTTCAAAATAACAGGATAATCACAACATGACAAACCAAAGTTAATTGTGCCTTTAAAGTATCTCAACAATTTAAAGATATAATCTCAATGCTCAATACCATGATTATGAGTATATCTACTCAATCTACTAACAATATATGTAATATATATCAAAACATATACAGTTTGTCAAAACATCAAGCTATTAATAATTTGTGCATATTTTTCTTGCAAAACACAATCACCGTGATTCTTAACCAAATATATTTTTGAATCATATGGTGTAAACATAGGCAGATAATCAAAGTGCTCATATCTTTTAAGCATCTTTTGAGCATAATATATCTAAGATAAAATAATGTAATAATTATTTCTAATAACCTTAATGTCCAACATGACATTCGCTTTGCCTATGTCTTACCTATCAAAATTAGATGCAAGAAATCTTTTAACTTCATGCACAACATCAATGTTAGTTCACAAAATAAGCAAGTCATGAATATAAACAAATAATGACACATTCATTATTGTAAAACTTGCTATGCATTTACTTGCATCATTAATCAAATATAAATTAAACAATATCACCTTGTCAAGCTTTTCATGCCATTGTTTAGGAGCTTGCTTTAATCCATACCGAGGATTACTAGTCCCTTGGGCAGCTCCATATAAATCTCTTCATTGTTTAGAAAAATAACTTTGACATCCATTTGATGTCCAACAAGTTTATAAATATAAGCAATGGCAAATAACATTCCAATACATGCAATTTTAGTAACCGGAAAATAAGTATCAAATAATCAACATATGCATTTACTTGTAGCTTTTAGCTACCAAGTCTACCATGTACTTATCTATTGTATCATCCGGTTTAAGCTTATTCTTAAACACCTATTTATAACCAATTGGTTTAGTCTTATGAGGTAACTCAACGAGTTCCCAAACATGGTTAGACATAATTTATTCCAATTTATTATTTATAGCTTCTAACAAAAAATGCATCAACTAGAGATTTAATTGCTTCATCATAATATATTGAATAATTATCAACAATATAAGCAATAAAATCATTACCGAGATTCCTTCCGTTCTAGCTCGCTTGCTTCTTTTCAATTTTTACACATCATCAACAATTTATTAGAAGCAACAGAAATTTTATGAAATAATTTTTTCTTATTTTTCAAATGAAACAAATGTTCAAGGAAAATAACATTTTTAGATTCAATAATAGTATTGTAATCTAAAACATCATTCTTGATAATAAGGAGTCTATAGCATGAGCTATTACATGTAAAACCAATAAAATCACAATCATAGGTTTTAAAACCAAGTTTCCTCATTTTAGGTTTTGGGTAACATAACATTTGTTAAATACCCCCACACTTCGAGGTATTTTAAACAATGCTTATGAATATGACAAACAAAATAAAGGCTTCCCCTCACACTTTGGTGGATAGCCCAAAAATTGACAATCATAGCATTCATCAGTTCTTTTCATTTTCTTGGTGTTGCCAAGATTTACATGTATAAATATATCATACTGAATGAAATAAATCAAGTAATTACAAGAAAATAAAATTCCATTAATAGCTCACAAGAACTTTAAGAAATAACTTCTATGAGCCCATTTTTCTATAAGTATGATCTATCATTTACTCTTCTTTCTTTTCTGTCAATTGACAGTTCTAAAGATGTTTTAAAAATACTAATCACCACTTATGATTTTTCAACATGATCCTTATATATTATATATATAGGGGTTGCATATTTCAAGTTCTATCAAGATTTTTAAAAAACAATTTTTCCACCTAAAGTCCAATAAATATACAAAGTATTAGGCTCAATCAAATAATAATCAACTATTAATTATTGACTCATTGTCATAAATATGTCTTTGGTATCAATCTTATGATACAATAAATTTCTCAAATATTAATTGAGCCTCAATAAGAACATCAATAATTACATATATTTTATTCATAATCAACATGTCATGAAAACTGGAAAGCTAAATGATATAGATGAAAAATTTGCAAATACTTTTAAAGTATCCATGCTAATCTAGCATGTTATAGCTAACATAAATGCTAGATACTATTTTTTTTCTTTGAAATAGAATAATCAACAAAGGATCATCACTTATCAAATTACAATATTCATGTAATGTAAATTTCAACTCAATCAAGCAACACCTTCATCACTTGATTTTTCTTTTAATAAATGAAATTGTATACTATGTCATAAAAAAAATAAGACCTATGAATCAGAGTTTAAAACTCACAGCGGAGCCAATAGCTTTACTCCAAGATCTTCCAAAATAGATTGTCGCTACCACACACCAACTAGGTGTTGTGAGAACCGATCGACTCAATACGCACACCAAATCTTTTCCTCTTACAATGTGCTTACCTGCAAAAATCTTTAGCAAAGTTGTATTCTTTGCACACATTTAGCACAACATAACATAAAGTGCTACTCATTGTTATTATTATTAATCTACATGGATGTTTTCTAGCCAAGCTTAGCACAACATAACAAAGAAAATGCTAAGTTCTACAAATCCATAAAAAGGGCTTAACTCTTTTTATTGTAAGAATAGTAACCCAACAATAAAAGATTATTTGACAATCAATAAATTGAGTTCAAATAATTGAAAACTCTTTCAATCAAAATATTTTCATTTTCAATAACTACACATGAAATTAAATTCTTTTTCTGATAAATGAATAGAAAATCTTTCCACTCAATATTTGATTTCATCTTTCTTATATGCGAATTGCATACCGCAAACTCTTATAGTATTTGACTTCTCATAAGTTTAAATACTATTGTTATGATACTAATCAAAATATTTGTGCAACCATCCGATTCAACCTTTAAGATTGTTGGAAATAATTTTAAATGGTGCACAAATTCTCATTGATATAAAATAATTACAATATGAAAATTAACAATAAAATAAATAAAATACATGAGATAAAAAATAGAGTATGAAAAGATCTCACAATGCTATAGAATCACGCAAGAGCGTTGTCCTTAAAAGGTTGATTCGTGCCTCCCGGAGTGTATAACTCGGTGCGATCGGATTCTTTGACACGCAACCTCCCAGGATTAGACTATAGCGTCTAACTTCGTTAAGGACGCACTTCCAATAACGAAGTGTAATAGAACAACCCAATTGTCAAAGTAGATGAGGGACTTCAGAATATTATTTGTAGGAAAAACCAATAATATAGCTTATGGCTTTATGTCAAGAAACAAGTGTTTTACAACACTATACTTATTGGAAAGAAAAGAAAGTGATTTTTCCTATATATCCTTATTAGAGCTCAACATATATATATATATATATATATATATATATATATATATAAGTGCTGGAAAGTTTCTTTTTTAATGTCATAAAGAAGTTTAATGACCAAACGGTCATAACATAAAAAACTCCCAAAAAGTTGTTATAAAATACAATAATACTTATTAACTCTAAACGGTCATATATATATATATATATATAAAAGCTTATGACAGTAAGTTGAAGACCAAGTCTTCAACGTATGAAATAGCTAGTCAATAATAACAAAATTAAAACCTTTGTAAATAAAACTTTAATGATTTAAACGGTTAAAAAATAATAATGGCTTTGTAAAGTTTTAATAACAAAACAACTGAAAAATAATGTTTGTAACACATATACTACAACAGAAAGTTCCTAAAATTCGAAATGTCATGCATTTTCATCGCAAGGAGAACATTAATATTGACAAAGTCATGATAACTTCCTCGACTATTATTATTACACTCCTTTCTCCCTTCTGAAGTCTCTTTGTGCCCAAAGATGACGTATTTGCTTTTAATTTTCGTCAGCAGGGAATTGAAGAATACTCTTTTTGATAGCATGCACTTTCGTGGTCGTGGTAGCTAGCGAGGTGAGACAATTCCACCTCTTCTATATATATAGGCCCCGACCTAAGGCCTCCCATGAAATAAAACCCTAAAAAAAGTAACATTAAAAGCTCCTTAAAAAATAATATTAAAAGGACCACTTAATAAATAATTAAACACTACAAAAATAGTTTGATGGAATTGGTTTGATGTGTATTGGTGATGTTTACAACCGTTCGTGCATTCATATGAATCATTTCTATAAAAATGTATGCGCTGATGATGAAAAATTGGACATGAATTATATGGAAGTGATATTTGCACGTACTTCGCCTTATACAAGACTGATCACTTGCTTGCTAGCTAGTTGATGGTAAAATGAGTTAGCGTGTTGGGTTTGGATTAACTCACATGACTCACTAACCCGTTAAGGGTCAATTAGGACACGACCCTTTAAATAAAAGAGTGGTATGACATGACATGTTTGATAAATAGATCATGTCGAATTTGATCTGTCTTTTTTGAATGATAATACAAATATAACTGCCCTTTTCTTTTTTTCTTTTTTTATGTTTTTGTTTTTTTTTTTTGTCTTTTTGAATTGTTATAAATCATAATAAACATTTAAATTTAAAATGTCGCTATTTTTCTACGTTTTTTCCTTTACTAGTTTGACATTTAGTTTCGTGGAGAAATTGTTTTTACTGGTTCGGAAGTTGGAGAAATTTAATTTTTTTTTCTCTACTTCGCAAAATAGAGTATAAAATTAATCAAGGGAATTTCACTGCTTTTTTGTTTCAGAAATTAAAAATTTGAAAACATTCCCAAAGACGTAGACCAGTTCCTGTTCCGGCCCCCACAAGCGGACAGAAAAAACATAAAACAAAAAACGTACGTACCCACAATCACATATATATCATCTTTAATTTGTTGCATTAACTCATTTCATCATCATTATTTAATAGATTATTATATAATTAAAATAATGTGACAGTAAAAATTATTTTTACAAAAGCTATCAAGTCATAAGACCGTTATAATAAAGAGTATTAAATAACAATAAAATGTCATTATGCAGTTGATGGGGAAGACCCAAAAAAAGTAAAAGATTGAATTTCGATCATCACTGCACATGATGTATACGTTTTGTGTCTCAACATCTAAGGTATTTGACATTGCAATTTAAAAAGCATTTAATCTAAAATAAGAAAAGAAAAAAAAAAAAAAAAAAAACTTTGACTTCTATAAGGAGACTAGGGGTGCTTATTTGAAAAATGGCACAATTAAACCAAAATCACGATTTTGCATAACAAATATTTGATAAAAAAAAATAATAATTAAAAAAAAAAAAATTTAATAGGTTTTACCAAACACCTTTGTGATTTTAAAAATTAACAATTTTAAAAATCTCACTTATTGAAATTGCAATTCCAAACGGATTCTAAAATCCAATAGCAAACAAAGAAGGAAAGACAACTACATGCAAGAAACAGGATTTACAAATTGAGACGCAAACATTTTGCCCAAGAAGTAAATTCAAGAGATTGAGCAAAAATTCAATAAGTTCTTGTCAATAGGTTCTTGTGGAATGGTAATGAGCAATGTCCGGCAAAAGCAAAATTGATTGGGATGTTCTTAGTGTTCCAAAGAATGAGGGTGGATTGGGATTGCGGAAGTTGGCTGATTGGAACAAGGCTGCCATTGTTCATTACTTGTGGTCTTTGTTTGCTAGATCGGGGTCTCTTTGGGTTGCTTGGGTCCATTCAAATTTGATAAAAGGAAGAATCTTCTGGTTATCCAAAAGGATTCCTCTCAGAGCCAAAAGAAAATTCTTAAACTTTGTGATGTGGCTAAAAGGTATTTGTCGATCTTTCAAGGTTGGTGATGGTTTCTCAATTTCTTTATGGTTGGAGGCTTGGCATGCATCCGGATGGAATTCTCTTGGATAAATATGGCTTTCGGGTCATATATGACTCTAGAAGCTGTTTATATGCAAAGTTTTATAGTGTGATGAAAAATGGAGATTCGAATTGGATACCAGCTAGGTAGGACAAGTTGGTTGCTATTCAAAGTCACTTGTATCTTGTGGATTTGAGTGCTCATGATACTACTCTTTGGCAGCCTTCAAAGAACCGCAAATATTATTGTAGGGACACTTGGGAGGCTATTAGAGAGATTGGATGGCATAAACTAGTATGGTTTTTTTTTTTTTTTTTTTTTTTTGGCTCTTCCTAGATACTCTTTCTTCTTATGGTGGGCTATTAGATGGGGCTTATATTTATAGTGGAGGTAAGTTATTAAGTTTGGGTATGGTAGAGGATATGAAGTGCTTATTTTGTCAACATACTATTGAATGTAGGGAGCATTTATTTTTTGAGTATGGTTGGAGAATAAGAGGTTATGGAGAGAAATGATGCTCAAAAGTTTGGTTAGTCCTATTTAATTGGATTGGGATGAGGTGGTTAGGGAAGGCATCTTAGGCATGGAAGGGAAACAAATTTGCAAAGCATTGTGTGTAAATTGGCTTTTGTTGCAATTGTGTATCACATTTTTTATTTTTTCTATTCAAAGTGGGAGAGGGGGAAAAGGGGAAGCAAATATGTATCACATATGGAAGCACTAAAATAGTATTAAATTTTGCAATAGATTGAATTATGAGGAGCAAATCTTACAACTTATTCGTTGGGATATTAGTACAAAAATTATGAAAAAGGGAAAAGGAAAATTCAAGCATAATATCCTAGTTCAGAATGGGTGACAGCTTCTAATTGAGCTCTCTTTTTGTTGGGTAGTAGAATAGTTTTAGCTTATGGTTTATTGTGTAGGAGATCATTTGTAATTGTTTGTCATGGGTCTAGTTTTTCTTTTGTTTGTTGTAAATAACTGAATTCTAGCTTTCTTGCTGCTTTGTCTTGGTATTTTGTTTGTGTTGAAATGAGAATTTTATTCATTAAAAAGGAAAATGGAGATGGGTACCAATGTTACAAAAGGAAAATGGACGTGCTTTCCGGCACGTCGGTCTGAGGTTCCGACGCTGGTGCCTCTTTCTCGGTGAGGGTTTCTGAAGCATCAACTTCTCCTCTGTCGTTGGCTTATGGTGATGAGATCGGGAGAGAGAGAGAGAGAAAATAAGAAGAAGAGATGTCGGCAGCTTGAGCAGGTAGCTAGTTGAGGTTTTGAGGATAGGATGATCACTCTCTTAGGAGTGGCAGTTGTACTTTGACTTTCACGCTGGAAACTAATTATAGCTTTATTTCTTTCTTTATTATGTTCATTCTTTTTGAGTAAGAAATAAAGTATAATTAATTCAATATAATCAATCAAAGTCTCCCTAATTTGAAGTAACCATGCAACAAATTAATAGAATTAATTAATGTATATGTTTAACTTTGAACGTGTCTTTGGCGTTAACCTCAATGACGACTTTCAGAAAGCATGCAAAGTACGTACAAACTTCCATTTGTAAATTAATTGAGACACAAAACGTACGTATATATCATGTGCAGTGCAGTGATGATTGAGATTCAACCTTTGTTGTTTTGTTTTGCTTGGACTCATCCACTGGTCAAGCATGACAGAAACTTTTCTAGTTATTGCTGAAATTTAGTATTTTTTGTCGGTCAAGCATCCCCCCTTGTATTCTGTCCTTAATTGATTGTCTTCAACTTGATCGTCCTCTCATGGGCCTAACAATTAATGCACAAAGCAGCCAGAGTCAGAGGATCCTTTGTCCACCTAAGCCCATCCACTTTAACAAGGCTCACATGCCCACTCATATCTCTTAACGCCCGCCCACACACAAGGAGGCAGGAGCTTTGTCCAAACCCTGGCCTTTGTGAACAACACATATCCTCAGCCTAATTCCCAACCCCAATTCAACTGGCCCTCAACTTTTGCTTTTTAGTCTAATTGGTAGTTCAATCCGTTAGAGATTAAGCCTCATTTTCTCTCCCATTGAGATCAATTAATTATATGAAAAAAAAAAAAATTGAAAAGCGCAATAGCTAGCGTTAAATGTTTGCAAGAAGAATATGATCGAAAAGGTTTTTGTGTTTGATTATACATAGTACTTTCCCTTGTTGTGTTTTGTGGGTGAGGATCGGAGGAATGGATGATGAAGTATGGGGAAATAGGTGAGAAGTTTAAAAGAAATGGGTATGCAATGCCAAAAATTGTGCATTTGGGCATTGGTGATCAAGAAATCATGACATATTTGTACGTGGACCTAATTAAGGGTTGTGTAGTAACAAGAATAAATGAGTTTTCAAATGCAATTTTTTGGCCATTTTCTTGAAGGGAAATGGGGCCCTGTGGTCAATGACTAAGACAAAAATATGTATGAAAATTACCTGAAACTTGAGGTCCTAATTAATTATTTTGCTCTTCAATATTTTCTTATTTCTTTTTTGCGAGCGCACACACACTCACACACACACATATATATATATATATATATATATATATACCAAAGCCCACTCCCAATCGGAGGCCCGCCCATGGCACACTAAAATACCATGGCCCTAAGCCCAAATCCCTACAAATCAAGTCACGGTCGCTTAATCACCGCTAGGTTCACCCCCAGTCATACGACAGACTACGGACCATATCAAATGATTTGCATGCAGAATCACGTAACCCCCTAATTAAGGGAGCATGATCACTTTCCAACAAGTTCAATCTCAAAATAACCACTCAAATTAGAGCATAACCAATTAAATCTCTCCAAAAAAGAGTCAAGATACATGATGTTTTATCCATTCAATCTCCCAGATTATCCTAAGAGATGATTTTCAATTGAAACCACTCCCACATATAAAGGGATGTCGAGTAAGAGTCCCACCACGATTCTTCCACTCACTCATAACCACTATAAAAGGATGAGCCAACCTACTATACAGCTAGGTTCTAAATTCTACTCTTGAATACTTTCTATTATTATTCTCTATTTTATTACTTTTGTCATAATTTTGTTTTGGGTTAAATACTAAATTAGTCTCTAAGGTTTCATTACTTTATTTTTTCTCCCTTAGGGTTTCATTTTTATCATAAGAGGTCCCTGTAGTTTTGATAATAGACCAAATTAGCCCTCCGTCAGTTGACTGTTAGTTGACTTAATGAAATTCCACGTGAACCAATCAAATGTTGACTTAATTTTTTTAAAAAAAAGTATTTTCGAAAAAAAAAAAAAACAAAAAAAATTGGGGGTGGCTGCGGCTAGATGGGGGTGGCCTGCCCAAGAGCCACCCTCAAATGGCCTAGCCACCCCCAATTTTTTTTTTTTTTAAAAAAAAAAAAATTAAGTAGGTGCCACGTGTCAACATTTGATTAGTCCACGTGAAATTCCGTTAAGTCAACTAACGGTCAACTGACGGAGGACTAACTTGGTCTATTATCAAAACCACATGAACCTCCTGTGATAAAAATGAAACCCTAAGAAAGAAAAAAATAAAGTAATGAAACCCTAAGGACTAATTTAGTCTTTAACCCTTATGTTTTCCATAAAATACTTCCACTTAAAAATAAATTTCCGTATAATATATGTTGGCTTTGAATTCATACATTATTTGAAAACTCAGCGAATGATAAATGTATGAAAATATTTTACCATAGTTAAAAATAGAGATGATCATGAAACAAAAGGAATTACTGTCTGAATTACCTGAATCAATTCCTGTTTTATTTCTCTGATTTGTAGGTAACATCCCAGTCAGCAATTTTGTTCCATGTTTTATACCTTACCGACAGGATTAATTCCGTGACTCTTAACGAAATTGAGTAGCGACAAGAGTCAAAACGGTCAATTTCATTCTACTTTCGTGAGTGTTACGTATTTGGGTTTGCTACTTTAGACGCAGCAAACCCATTCACATAGAATCAGATTTAGACATTGACCAAGTCATTCACATAGAATCACATTGCACATCCACCTCAAAATCATACAATTTTAAGGAAATTGTAAAGTCGAAATCTAAATCATTTTTGGCATTGAAATGGTAATTAAAAAAGTCTGTATATTAAAAATGTATGTAGGATGTTATAATTGAAAATTTAATATATTTTCATCAAATTTTTGTTTTTTAAGTTGTAAAATGTTTTGAGCTAAAAACTATATTTTGATTTTCTAAAAAATATAATAATAATAATAATAAAAAAATCTCTACAAAAGTGAAGAAAAAACCTATTTGGGTGAATTTTTATTTTTATTTATTTTTATTATTTTTTTTTTTCGATTGCCTCAACAGCATAGCACCTTTTTTTGTACGTGACATTTTCCAAGTGTTTTAACAATGAAAGTCCCTAAAATTCGAAATGTCACTTTCATCGCAGGGAGAGAACATCGATCATACAAACTCCTGATACATCACTATAATCTTAAAATGGGATTTTTTGAAAATGAAACCTTGGCTGCTACTGGTCTCCACCAGCTGGTCCAGCTGGCTCCCCCACCCTTGGCCACCCATCGTCATATCTGCATAAAAAAGAAAAAGAAAAGAGTGAGCTTTGTGCAGGATTTAAACAATTAAATTGATTCACAAAGAGGAATATAGCACCAAAAGTGGAAGTCAACAAAATAATATTTGTCTGAAAAAAATCAGTACCTGTTGCTCCCTTCATTTCCAATCACTTGAATGACAAGGTGATTATGAGGTACTGGCTCTGATTCTTCTTGATGATCACGTTGCAGGAAGCAGAGGATAATACGAGCAGGAAGGGCTTGAAGAGTGTTATAAAACTTCAACAGTAGACCCAAAAGCTTCTTATCCCAAGGAGAGATGATTACGAGAATGGGAAAGACAAGCCAAAAGTGTGATGGTGGAAAAATGAGGGAGGCCAGCAATGAAAGTGCCCAGGCAAGCGAGAAATGTCGGGTTTGCAAATAGATTAATGGACGTTCCAGGGTGAGAGGGAGGTTGACAGAAGTGAAGAGTAAGACAAATATAACAATGGCAAGAAACAGAAGCACCATCACAAAAATGGGATAACCAAGGCTTGCAATTCCGAAGTTATCAAGTTGAATCCAAGGGTGGTTGTCTTCGGATGGCAGCACCACAAGGATGAGGCTTATTACCGCAGGAATCGCATATCTCAAATCAATGGTCCACCTCATCCTTCTCTGCTAGCTCTTCAAAATTATTAGACTTTGTGTTTATAGTTCCACTTTACCCACAAACTTGTATTGATAGGGTTCTCCGTTGACTCGCTCGCAAAGTTTCGACGAAACTTCCCCACGGCCGGTTGATGGTAGAAAGGTTACGTCATCTTTGGGCATGTGCGCGGGAGAGTGTGTGTGTGAAATGATCAGGATCCACGACAATTTTAAAGAAAGTGTGTGTGTGAAAGGATCAGGATCCTCGATAATTTTAAAGAAATTGCCCACCCGCAATTTTAATCATCCAAACCGTTCGTTCGTTCGTTTTGCCCACCCCTAATGGCATGAAATATGCGACGTGTACAAACTTTTAGATTTCAAAACTTGAACTCATTCGTTTCGGAGAAAAAGGTTCACTTTTACATCTCTCTGCATTTTCTCCATTGCATAATCGAGCCACGGCACAATCAATCACAGAGGTAAGCAAGCTTTTCTTTCTTCTTTTTTTTTGTCCTCTTTGGGTTTTGATCTGATATTTTTTTCTTCTTGATTTTCATTTGTTTTTGGTTTATGGTTTATTAACTTTTTCTTAGATTCTCTCTCATTCTCCGAAATTTTTAACACGTTCTTTTTGATATGATATTTCAACAATCCGGGGAAGACACACAGGAAATGGAAGGGTTGTGGTGAAACTTGAGGAACCCAAATTACCAGAAGAAGAACTCAGATTCTTTTAAGATCTTAATCCACTTTGTGGGAGAGAATGATCATACAGCAGTGGCGGAGCCAGATAATTCATATTGAGGATGCCGTTAAAATTTTTTTAGCGTCCTAAAAATTTTCTTCACCTTAAAAATTTGGTACTTTACACAATATATGCATCACAAAAAAATATATATAAAAATTGATAAATATGTGCTCAAATTGATATATTAGAAATGTAACATGTCGGCATTATATCCAAAAGGTAGAAATATCACCTCATGCACATGCATGCACGCACACAAAAGTCAAAGAAAATAAATTTGTGGCCACAAACTCATCCCATACGTACATTGCACATGCAACTAAAGAATAACGCGCCGACCAACTCATTCACATATAATCGCATGTACCTTAAAATCCTACAATTTTTTTGACTGTCTTTGCACACTCGCAACATTACCTTCCTCCTGTCCCACATAGGAAGAGAGATTATGATAAAGTGGGAAAAGTTTACGAGGCACTCGGATTGGATGGGATTATGATAAAGAGTTTTAGTTTGTTTAGAGAATACAAAGAAAAAGAAGAAGCAAGCTAGCAAAGGCCAAGATACAGAAAATATTAATAAGACAACTTTTTGAGTCTTGGAAAAATAGGACCGACAACTTTGGCTCCTTTTTTTATTATTCATGGTAAACAAAATATGGGGCTAATGTTTGGCCACGTTGTTGGGGTTGAATTTCCCATGTTGGAGAGACGTATCTATCTGCAACGTGATTATCGTGCACGATTTTGAGTAGGTGTGGTTTTAGAGGTCTAAAAGTAGATTTAATATTTAAAAAGTTTGTTTAAAAAAAAAAAAAAAAAAGTGTCTGTTTAGTAAAAAAATTGATGTAACCTTTAAAATTACTGTTAAATTTGAAATATAATTTATTGACTTTTGATCTATTGGTGATTTTAAAACTCACATCATATTTGGAATGATTCTATGAGAACTCTAGGAAGATTTATTACATTACTCCTTTATATTGGCACCTTGCTTCTAATTAAAACAAATTGGATAATTACATTTACATATTAAGATATGTAGACTATATATATATATATGGAGAATAAAAGATATTTGCTAAAGAAATTGTAAAGCCAAAATCCTTTAAAGATTCCCTTGACTAAAATAAGCACGCTTGAAAGCTATATGATAAACACAAAAGTAGATTATATTTCAATTCCCATCGAGCAGAAACAAACAGCACTAATGCTCGTTTGTTGTCGTGTGAAAAGGCAGAATAATTTCTTTGAAGCCTTAAATAGAAAAAACTAAGATTAGCGCGCGTGTACAAAATAAGAGATCGATCTGTTTGTCGTCAATTTTTTTTTTTTAATTTATTTAGTTTTAGTTTATTTTTATTTTTATAATTTTATAATTGAATATGTGAAACCTACATGTAATCTTATAAATTTTTATGTTTTTTATATAGAAATAAATAAAATATATATAAGAGAATAAAAACAAATATTTATAATAAAATAAACTTTTCCGGGCGTAGAAAAAAAATCAAAAAATAATAATTCCCAGAAGGTGCTGCCCTGCTCGTTCCTCGTATACTTATCCATACCCTGTTTTCCTGTGTCACTCGAAAAGGGAACATGTGTGTACAGTACAGCCTGCAGACTTACTAACCCAAAGCCTGTTTTTTGTGATTTCTTTTCGACTGTGAAAACTACACGAAGAAATAGAAACCCTAAACACACTTTAAAGTTCGCTAAGTACTTTTTTGTGTTCTTTTTGTGTTTTTCTAATCTTTAAGTGAATATTATTTTTTAAAAGTTAAATCTACTTTCCTCTATCACTTTCGACTTATCACGTGTCTGTTTATCGCCCTCTCCGACTCTCCATCTCTATGCCAATCCACCATCTGATTTCCACGCACCGGCGCGCGGTCCTCATGCGCCTTTCACTGCCTTCCACAGGCCGTCCTCCGCTTCTTCCTTAGCCAGAACTATTGTTCTTTGGGTTTTTTAGTTGTTTTAATGTAACTTTCTACAATATTTTTATTGTTTTTTTTTTTCTTGCTTTTATTATTGGTGGAGATTCTGCCATCCGGTGTTCTTTTGCCAGTTTTGTTTGATATGGTTTTGCTGCTCGTCAGCAGCTTCGATCCAGCCTTTTTCGGTGTTGGTTTGTTGTTTGTAGTTCTACCTGCAAACCGAAGCCTTTTTGCGTTGCCTTTTTTTTTTTTTTTTGAGAAAACGAACAAAAAAAAAGTAACTAATTTTTAATTTTTAATTTTTTTTTTTAAAAGGTACCTACATTCGACAGCTCTGATAAGAATGCTCAAATGAGAATGCTCTGCTCTGAACGGATTTGAATACAATGACTTTAATTAAAAAACCTTGATTTGATGCTCTTGTAGCGAAGAATTTGCTTAATTAGGGGGCCAGCATGTCCTTTAATAATATAATTAAGGCCATTATCGATCATCATCCTTGATTATGAGTAAAGAAAGTCCTCCTAGAAGCTCAAAGTTGAATGAACTCAGAAATTGTAAGAAAGAAGAAATTGGAGCAGGCTGATAGTATGAACTTCAAAATTTGTAAGAAAGAGGTTAATTAAAGAATGTGTGAACTTAAACTTAGTTTCTTTTCCCATTTCCCACCAGGGATGGGATATATATATATATATATATATATATATAATGAGCTCATGGGACCAAATGCACGTAAATATTAAAATATTAGGTTAAAAGTTAATGCCTCCTCATCTCCTAATTCCATCCCAGTCTCCCTTGTACTTTTTTTTTTTTTTTTTTTAATAATGACCGATTAAGAGTGATATTGTATATTACTAGGGTAGAATAGTGTTAAGATAAAAGCAATATATACAACAAACGAAAAAAAAAAAGAAAAAAAAAAAGAAAGAAAGTATAATTTCTAGCAAAGCAGTGTCGCTAGAAAATTTTGATCTCTTCTCCATAAGAATAGTGAATAGCGAGCAAAGCATGGTCGTTAAAATCCGCAACATGTCGCTGTTTCTTCTTCTGTTTTTTGTTGTTGTTATGTTATATTATGCTATTGGTTTTTTCCTCAAAACTCTTCATTCGGTCCCACTGAGTACTATATTGATGTGCAAATTATCTACCTAAATTAATAAGTAAATAATTGTACGTTTTACCTGGAAGTGCACAAGGTCAACATGGTAGTATATTGTGCAAGTACATGATTATTCCCACGAGGATTACTGACTTTTTGTTTAAAAGTAAATTCCTTAAGCAAAAGCAAAATAAAGATTGATTGTTAAAGTGATGATAATAAAGGGTAGGACTTTGATATCCACCACTAATTATATTAAGCTAATATATCCATATGTCAATGCTTTGATCAAGTTATGCATATTTAATGTTTGTCAACCTAAGGGCATGGTGTATACTCCTTAAACTATAGATTTTCCTAAGCAACAAGTTAGGCATGGTGTATACTTTAACTTTTTTCTTCCCTAAAGGATTTAGCATGGTATATACTAAGTTATTCTTTAGAAAAGCATATGTTCTATGAAAATTGACAAACACACGAGGCCTAGGGCATGGTATATACTCCCGGTTTCCAATGTTGATTAACCCAAGAATCCGACGTGGATATCTCTTGTTACTTATGTTAAACCCAGGACTCGGTCATCCAAATTGTTTAACTAACTAGTCCATACCACATGCATATGTTGATCAGGCACACACATATGAGGAATTCATGCAAGCAGGTATTAATCAAGTTAAATAGTACAACAAGATCATCACAAATGCGCCAATATTAAAATATTAACAAAACATAATTAGGGCTTCAATCCAGCCCTACTAAATAAATTAGCTATACATAGAATTGATGTTAAACATCTTCATAAAAGAAAAGAATAGAAAAGAATAAACCTAAGACTTGAA
Organism: Corylus avellana; assembly: GCF_901000735.1. Taxonomy (NCBI): domain Eukaryota; kingdom Viridiplantae; phylum Streptophyta; class Magnoliopsida; order Fagales; family Betulaceae; genus Corylus; species Corylus avellana. The sequence continues at coordinate 14,916,415 of NC_081543.1, read as the reverse complement.
CGTGAGAGCTCCTATTCTTCTCCCTTCTCCAAGCTCCCTTATTCTAAAGGCTTAGGAGTCTATTTATAGGCTTTAAAAGTCCTTGAAAAAGTAGTAAACCCTAGGGATTTTGTAGGGTTTCAATCCTATTACAATTGGGAGTTGGAAAACCCTAATATGAAAATAGGGACATCTTAGCCGCCACCTTGGGTTGTCTCCTGCGCACGGGTACGATCGATTGCTACCCGTGTGCGCTCGATTGCAGGTCTGCGGTCGATCCTTCTTCTGGCATGCGCTCGTTCTGGCATGCGCTCGATCGCTCCTGGCTTGCTTTGTACTATGTCCTCTCGGGTACTGCGTTCGATCGCAGGTACCCTGCGATTGATCTCAGTGTCAGGGAGTTTCGATTTTTTCCATCTTCTCTCTTTAAGCCAAAATTACCCTGTTTTACTTCATTTTCTTCCAAACGCCTGTAAAAACATGAAAAACACAAAAATGAATTAAAATGACCTAATTAACTAAAACCAAAGGATTAAAACATGCAAGTTAAAAGCTGAAAATATAAATATTTTAGCACTTATCATATATGTGCGTAGAAAAGTGCAACAGTTAATTCAATCAGCGCCCAAGTCAATCCTTTAAGTACTCAATGCGCGCACCTAGCAATTAACCTAATTAACGTGTGTCTAGCTAGGGTTTCAAAGGTATAGAAGAAGAAGGGATCGATGATGCGGTGTGTTATGGATTTGAGATATTTAGTTCCACCGCTAATAAGCCTCATCTTTATGGTCCTGAAATCCCAAGACGACAGCAACGTTAACATGGGAATATCATTTCAAAGCCTCCTTAATAATCCTGTTTTGATGATGTCCTACTATCTGTTTCTTTCCATTGTTGTCTTGGCCTTTCTTTCTTCCTCTCTCAACCTCCCTCTCACTCTGGAACCCCTCTGTTTGCTCACTGCAGATTTCTCAACTCTTTTGACTCTTTCTTTGCTGGTCTCTCTCATTTTCCGGCCACCACTTTTTTGGCTTGTATTTCCCATGCTCGTAATCTTGTCTCCTTGGTATAGAATGTTTTTGGATCAGCTGAAACACTTTATGTGTTGGTTTAATGATGCTCTCCAAACCATTCCTGCTTTTATTACCACCTGTATCCTTCGACAATATCAAGAAGAATCTCAACCACCACCACCTCCTCCTCCTCCTCCTCAAGTTGAAATCATTGCACTGATTGAAAATGGTGCAAATATATAGTACTATTGCGTACGTAGAGTGTCACCAAAATATATAAGCTTTCAATTACTTGTCAGAGGGGAAGGTTACGAGTGCTTAGATGAAGAAAAAAATAAAAAGTAAAAAAAGGGGGAAGCTTACGATCGAGTTTCTTTTTTTCTTATGGGTATTGTAATAAAATGTAAGATTATGAAATAGTAACTTATAAAAGAATTGTATCTACAACTTTTTTAAAATTATTTTACAACTTGTTAACCTGTGTTGATAAGTGATTAAAGCAACGTTAGTCACTTATAAAATTATAGTAAGCGATCAATTACGTACATACTAACACATATTAACATGTCGTAAAATAATTACAAAGAGTTATAACATTTTCCTACAGTTAATGAATGGATTTTAATTTGATATCCAATTCTGAACTCTCATCTATGCAAAACTTTGGCAATCATCACCGTGCATGTATATCAGAAACTATATATATATATAAGTCACATCCTTATATAACGCATCCCCAACCAACTCATCATCTTCATCATAAATAATATGTTTGCCCCGAAATGACCTCACCCAATAGGAAAATTCCGAAGGCATATTATCTAACAAGATGGGGCCTACATAGTGTAACGACCTAGAGAAAGTGACAATTCCATCCACGGTAGAGATGTCGTTTCAACAGTAGAACGATCCATTCTACTATTTAAACGACACCTCTTGAAGAGGTGTCATTTTTTTTTTTTTTGCAAAAAATGACACTAATTGGTGTCTTTTTTTTTTTTTTTTTTAAATGACATGCTATTCACACATCACAAAATGAAGGTATTTTTGTAGTGGATCCAAGAAAAAAAATGCTATCCACTTAAGCGTATCATCTTAAAAATACTAGTCAATTTAAAGCTGTAAAATTTAACACTTGTGAACATCTCTCATAATTATAAACTACTGATCAGTACTCTAGCTTTATACGGACAACTCATCTTTCCATTATAAAAACACGTCATCTCAATATATATATAGAACAAGAGTATTACACTTATCATCGTTGTTGTCGTCCTCTTCTTCATCATCACCACCGTGGGAGGAACATCAAATTCTGTATCACTTTTGGGCATATATATATATATCGTGAGCATGAATTAGAATTAAGGGTCCAGGAAAGTTTCTAACTTCTCGGCTGTGAACTTCATTCGCATTTGTATCCAAGTCAATCACTAGTGTTGTTTTGGACATTGAATTAATTAATAGTCAACATGCTTAAGCCGACATTTATGCTTAATTTTTAAAGTGCTTTATTTTTCTTATATATTAAGCGTGCAAAGATGGAATATATATGACGCCCCAAGTCTTGTTATGAAAATTCCGCCCATCCGGTCCCGGTCCAAAAGCATAATATTAATAAATAACTCAAAATATAAAATACTTACAAATTAATTGTATTTTAATGTTACATTACAACCGAAAAAACAATAAGTGTTTTCTAAAAGGTTTTAAGAAAAGAGTGGGTAATTAATAAAACTCATGCTAATAAAAATAAGTCATGATAAAATGGTATGTTACCTAATTATAACCAAGTGACTTTGTAATAAAATTTAATGAGTAGTGATAATTTTTTGTAAATTCATGTAAATTATCATAACGGCAACATATCCCAACCTCGATCTCCATCTGATTTAGACGGGCCAAAATAACTGGATTATCTTCTCATGGGCCTAGCAATGAATTGACAAATCAGCCCAAATCAGAGGATCCATTATCCACCTAAGCCCATCCACTTTAACAAGGCTCACTTGCCCACTCATATCTCTTATCACCCACACACAAGGCTTTGCCCAAACCCGTCACTTTAACCCAATCCCTGGCCTTTGTCAGCCCAGGCTTCGGCTCAAACTCGTTTAATTTTCCAAGTTACAAAAATAAAATAAAAAATTAAAGGTGATGCCATATTTGAACAACTTACAAATCCATCCATTACTTTTCTTTGAAATTCATAGTGTACGATCACCTAATCGATCAATCAAGTTGGCCAACGACAGATTGGTAGGGTTAAGTCCTTCTAAAAGTTTTCTTGATCCTAGTTTAGAATGGAGTATTGCATAGGCTATGGCCTTGGCGAGTCGAACTTGAACACTGCTTTGAACTCGAGCTCAAATATCTGGCCTACTAGTAGAGTCGAGTTTAGCAGCCGAATAACTCGGTTCAATTTGGCTCGAATACAACCCTACTTGCAAAAAAATTAAGTCTTACTCAATTTCAGCTAATTAGGCCTTCGAAGTTCCTCATTCCACATTTATTGTGAGTTCATATCCACATGATACAAAAAGTTCCTCTTTCCCCTAGCTTCTTCCTCTCTCTCTCTCTCTCTCCTTTTTAGCTACTTTCTTCTCTGTTTCCCCAACTTTCTCCTTCTACTGCACTTTGTCCTGCATCATCATGAAATTGTTGAGATGCAATGAAAGAGAATGTAGGTGCCTTCCTTAAACAAGGGAAATTTGAAATTTGCATTTTAGTTTTAGTTCTTGGTGCTTTGGCAGGGGAGAGGATCGTAGAAAAATATTTTGTCATGTTTTTGCGTTAATTACTTTGTGCAATCCCATGGAAGGGAAATGTCTTATGCATGTCCTGATATTTAGTGTTAATCATGAGATTGTGAATATTGAAGGAGATGATCTTGGAGAAATTTTCCATCACATAAACCAGACTGTTACTCGAGATTGAAATTGATTCATCAATCGATTACTTAACTTTCAATTTTAAATTTTTAAAATTCTTATTTATTTATTTAATACTATTTATCCTCCATTACCTACCCGCAATAACATGTATACATGCATATGAGATATATTATTTTGTATTATTGATAATTGAAAATTCTAAAACGACTCCAAACGACACCTATTCAAATGTCTAGGTGATTCATAAATATTAAGCGGAATAAGATTTGACCTAACAATCAATAATCAACCAAATACAGATATGTAATGAAAATCAAGAACACAGATATTTGGTTACGAAGAGGAAACCATTTAGAGAACTCTCTAAATGTAAAACCTCTCCGGGGCAGCCAAACCCAGGAAATCAATTCACTAAATAGAAGAATAAGGAATACAAGAAGAATAACAAAACCTTTGACTCTTCCTTGCACACGACAAGTGACCCACTTGACTTCTACCTCAGTAGCCCTTTCCAGAACATCTGGCACGATTCTTCTAAAAGATTTCCTTTCACCGGAACTCCGATTGGCTTCACGTATTTTCTCTTCAACAATAATCTAGAACAAATTCTCTCTCTCTAAGCACCCAGATATTTGCTCAATAAAATACCTACTTGTAAATGTAGCAAAATCGTGTTTAAATAGAAAATAACCCTAATAAGTCACCCAGGTCCGGACCCTGCAGATCTGAGGTCCGGACATGCCTCATAAAATGCACTTTCGGGAACTGGGGTCCGGACCCGGGGAATTGAGGTCCGGACCCTGCTTGAAAAATCAAGTTTCTGGAAATGGGGTCCGGACCCGGCTTCTGGAGGTCCGGACCCGGACTGTCCAGTCTTCATCAACAACTCCGATCGATGGGCGTTTGTGGTCCGATTGAGCTGAAATTTTGCAGGGACGTTCATAACACATGAATCTACATTATGAACGGTGGAGATTGGATTCTGAGTATTCTATATCAGTGTTTGAGCCATGAACAGTAGCATCTGTATTTTGGAACTGAATTAAGCCAACACAAGAACTAACAAACTCCCCCTTTGGCAATTCAGTGACAAAACCAAAATGTCGAGCCAATCCCATCATCTCCCCATATTTACTCCCCCTTTTTGTCACAGAATGACAAAAGGTCTTCATGTTTCCTGAAACACTTCACAAAATACATCAAGGCATATGTGGAACAAGAAGACATAAATAAAACTCAGAAAAAAAATGATGCGTGATTATAAAGAAACATCAGCAAAACGCCCCCTTAATGTATGACTCAATTAACAACAGGACACTGGAAATGCAAAGCATGTTTCTCCCCCTTTAAAAGTTAAATAAACACACATGATAACACATCAATGACTCATGTATTGCACAATGAATATCCAAAAGCTTTCCTTTTTTTTTTTTTTTGTTAAAACAAAACACCAAAAAAAAACTTGTATAGATAAGCAATAGATCATGCATGCTTGTATGAATATCTGAACAATTCGGAGTGATCAACAAGCTACACTTACACCGTAAATGTACCATATGCATGACACAACCTTGGTCTGTGAATGCAGTCAAGTAGGCAATAATCAGAAATCTCATGTGATGGTGTAGTGTGTGAGTACTCCCATTAACTAAGATTTAATCAATGAAAGGTAAATCTAGGCAGACATTTTGTAAAGGAAGACCAGCAGTCTGATTCAAACCACAGTAAAACCTTATAATGTTAGGACCTAGATTCCCTCATCCGATACACTCCCCCTGAGACTGATCATTTTCTTTTACCATGTCCTTTAGTAATCATCTATTTCCGCAATGATTTGATCACTGATTCTTTCTTTAGGGACAGACAGAAGCAAAATGAAATCATCTGAGCTTATTTTATGCCCCTTTTTTTTTTTTTTTTTTTTTGGAAAATGGTGGAATTTTTTGGAGCTAGGTTCAACTAACGAGTTGGTCAAGTGGCAAGATTCTACACTGCCTATCTTCCAAACAAAATGTTTTCTCCAAATTTCCAAACATATAACAAAAATCTAAACCTAATGGGGGCAAAAAGTGCACAATTTCGAACATGAGAAAAACTGACTCTTACTCCTTTAACAGTCTTTAGAAAAAACAAGGTATATCAGAAACATATGGAGCAATAGATGTAAATTGCAGAAATATTGACCCCACTCATATGTAAAATATTCATTTGAGCACAAGACATGAGAAACTGAGTATCTAACAATTAAAACAATCTAAAAGAATAAAAAATAATCAAAGAAAATAAAAACAAAGCAAACAAAAATTAAGAAAAAAAAATGCCCTAGAACAGCTATAGACAAATATCAATATGCTCAATTTCTAGGCATGGTCTATGTGCCCACCTAATCTAGGTGAGTCCATTACCACTCCCCCTCAATGGGTGAATGATATTAATCTTCTTGACCCAAACTTTCTTCACATCAGGGACAACTGTGTGACTCTTATCCAAGACATCTAACCGTGTTACTACGTCTCTCATCATGTTGAATAATTTCTCATAACTATTTCTAGAATGGAAATATTCTCTTTTAGGCTCATGACTGTTAAGATGAAAACACTTAGGACGAATATGTCCAATCTTACCACAGTTATGACAGTAGGAATAAACCTTTGAGAAGGTTGGTTCCTTAACATGTGCATACTTCTCGACTTAGAACTAGACATATAGGAATCAGTTAGAGTTCCCTTACCTTTTCCACCTTTGGAAATTTGAGGAGAAATTACCTTCTTTTCAGCCAAGCTATCTTCTTTGTTCACTGGTTTCACAAAAATCATCTTTGAAGAAGAAGCAACATTAGTAGATAAAATAGCAGATTTATCAAAACCCAATCCAGTTCTATCAAACGAATGTTTCTGATTATGTAGCATTTGATTTAGCTTTTCACTAGAGAATTTTGTTAAATGATTCTTTGATTCATTCAGTTCATTCTCTAAGGATTTCACTTTGGCAATTAGCATTTGATTTTCAGACATCAAAGTATTATGAGTAGCAAGAGAATCAGTTAAGGTGACAGAAAGTTGATCATTTTCAAGATTAACCTCATTGAGTTTCTTCAATTGCTGCTTATTCAGCTTTTTCAGTTTAGTGTATTCCACAAAAAGATTATTATAAGCATTTTGCAAATCATCTTCTTCTTCCGAATCATTATCGGACACACCTTGTTTGTCTTGAGAATTACACTCACTATTCTCATGCTCACTCTCATAACTAACTCCAAATGCTAAGTAATTAACTCCTTGTTCAGCATCGTCCTTGTCTGACTCATCACTTTGAGTCACATTAAATGCCTTGCCATTTGACTTTCTCACGTTAGCACAGTCAACACGAATGTGTCCATGTCCTCCACATTCGTGACACTTGATACCTTTAGGTGACTTTCCTTTCTCAACATTCTCATTTCTAGATTTCTCAGAAAATTGTGAATTGCTATTTTTAAGATTTCCTTTCTTGGCTCTAAAGAATTTCCTAAACTTCTTAGCAAACATAGCAATTTCTTCCTCATTTCCAGAATCCTCATCAGATGAACCACAAGAGTCAACCTTAACATTTTTTGCCTTAAGAGCAATATTTTTGGTGTTCTTGTGTTTAGGAAGAATTAGCTCAAAGGTCTGAAGGGAACCTACAAGTTCTTCTACTCTCATAGTATCTAAGTCCTTACTCTGTTGTATAGCAGCAATTTGGGGAATAAACCTCTCAGGCAAAGATCTTAAGATTTTTTCACCACTTTAGCATCATCCATTTTCTTTCCCAAATTAATGGTAGAGTTTCTAATGGCACTAAGCTTTGAATAGAATTCATCAAAAGTTTCATCTTCCTGCATTCTAATCTCCTCAAACTGAGAAACCAACATTTGAATTTTTGAAGTTCTAACAACCTTAGTTCCTTCATGTGTGATTTCTAAAGTTTCCCAGGCTTCCTTAGCTATTTCACATCTAGAAATTCTAGAAAATTCCTCATTTGAAACAGAGATGTAAATAGCATTTATAGCTTTGTCATTCGCAGTAGCATTATTCTTTTCCTCTGTTGTCCATTCAGCTATTGCTTTTTCTGGACGTGTCCATCCAGATTCGACAATATGCCAAACATTAATGGATTTAAAATATGCTCTCATACGAATTTTCCAAAGCGTATAATTTGTTCCGTCAAAGACGGGAAGAGAATTAGGAGCAACAGTATGAGACATTTGATATGGAGTCTCGGATCACACTCAGGAAATAAATCCTTCACAGAGTGAACCCGCTCTGATACCAATTGAAAATTCTAAAACGACTCCAAACGACACCTATTCAAATGTCTAGGTGATTCACAAATATTAAGCGGAATAAGATCTGACCTAACAATTAATAATCAACCAAATACAGATATGTAATGAAAAACAAGAACACAGATATTTGGTTACGAAGAGGAAACCATTTAGAGAACTCTCTAAATGTAAAACCTCTCCGGGGCAGCCAAACCCAGGAAATCAATTCACTAAATAGAAGAATAAGGAATACAAGAAGAATAACAAAACCTTTGACTCTTCCTTGCACACGACAAGTGACCCACTTGACTTCTACCTCAGTAGCCCTTTCCAGAACATCTGGCACGATTCTTCTAAAAGATTTCCTTTCACCGGAACTCCGATTGGCTTCACGTATTTTCTCTTCAACAATAATCTAGAACAAATTCTCTCTCTCTAAGCACCCTGATTTTGCTCAATAAAATACGTACGTATAACTGTAGCAAAATCGTGTAAATAGAAAATAACCCTAATAAATCACCCAGGTCCGGACCCTACAAATCTGAGGTCCGGACAGGCCTCATAAAATGAACTTTCGGCAAATGGGGTCCGGACCCGGGGAATTGCGGTCCGGACCCGGCCTGTCCAGTCTTCATCAACAACTCCGATCGATGGGCGTTTGTGGTCCGATTGAGCTGAAATTTTGCAGGGACGTTCATAACACATGAATCTACATTATGAACGGTGGAGATTGGATTCTGAGTATTCTATATCAGTGTTTGAGCCGTGAACAGTAGCATCTGCATTTTGGAACTGAATTAAGCCAACACAAGAACTAACAATAATGACATTTAAAATCAACCCTTGACTTGATGCTCTTGTAGCTACAACAATTTCCTTAAGTAGGGGGCCCCACCCACAGCATGCATTCCCTTTTGTAGTTTACTTAAGCCCATTCGATTATCATACTTCATTAATTTGGTGTAAGAAAGTCCTCCTAAACGTACAAGCTAGTTCAAAGTCCAATGAACTCGGACATTCTAAGAAAGACGAGATGGAGCTTTTAGATATAATGCATGTACGGGAGCTTTTTGACTGTGTTTATGAACTTAAACTTAGTTTCTTTTCCACCGGGGGATGAAGGAGACCAATATGCATTCATATTTAGCTTACGTCAATCCTTTGTTCTCTCTAAAATATTAACATTAACTTATGCTCTATTTGTTTTGACGAAAAATATTTTTAATTGACACTTCTAAACTTTCAACGCCTTTGTAATTACCATTAACTTTTAGATGAATCATACTTAGATTTTGATCTAATGGTAATTTTAAAAGCCACATCAAAGTAGGATAAAAAGATGGTTCCTAACATTACTCTTTCGTTATATGTTGAGTATTTTGTTTCTGAAAAATTAGATAGTTTGAAATTTTGTTGGCTATTTTAGAAAGTTGGCCCCTGATATATATATATATATATATATAGCTTGCGTTAAAGTTGTTCCTTTGTTAAGTGAAAAGAACATAAAACATATATATAATGTTGCATCATGTAATGAAACTGGAATTTGAACAATGGACAATTTTATTTGGACGCTAGATAATAAGCAATTGACAATTTTTACCAGTATATAATGCAAAGACGATTTGGACATGACCAATAATAATGTTATACATCACCCCCATATGTGAATTCCAAGTTAAATGCATGTTATGGTTTAAAGACATTGTACTAACTAAGTAGAATATTCTAGAAACTTTAGAAAAAATTGATCTCTCGTAGAAAAGAATAGCGAAGAATGTGTCTGCTAGGGCTTCAATAATCCAGCCTATTTGCCGGTTTGTTTGTGGTTTCTACCTCTTGAATCCAGCCTATTTGCCGGTTTGTTTGTGGTTTCTACCTGCAAGAGGACGAAGCTCATGATTTTGGTCTCATTTTGGTGACATGTTTTAAATAATTTTCATGTACGTTAATTACTTAAAAAACACTAAAAACATATGATCACATCAATTGTGGTATCCCACATCGCCTGAATATGGAGATCGGAATGTATTTAAATGTATATTTACACCTTTAATGACAAAAACGCGTTTTAAAGTCATGATGGTCATGATCCCATCAAAACTCCGCAGTTACGTGTGCTTCTGCGAGATCGAGTAGTACCAAGATGGGTGACCTCCTGGGAAGTCTAGTTCGAGGGAGCCAAACTAGGGGTGGGGTGTTACAAATTGTGGTATCCCACATCGCCTGGGTATAGAGATCGGGATGTACTTAAATGTATACTTACACCCTTAATAACAACAACGCGTTTTAAAGCTGTGATGGTAATGATCCCATCAGAACTCTGCAGTTAAGCGTGTTTCTGTGAAAGAAGTACTAGGATAGATGATCGACCTCCTAAGAAGTCTAGTTCGAGGGAACTAAAAGTGGACAATATTGTGTGTCATTGGAGTGGGGTGCTACATCAATTGATATAACATGAGTGTGATAAATAAATAGTGTGAAGAATAGCATTGCTCAAATAAAATTGATGTGGTTTGGTTATGAGCGGATTTGAATATAATGACATTAATTAAATGCGTACCCTTGACTTAATTGATGCTCTTCTATTGAATAATTTCCTTAATTAGGGGGCACAACATGTCCTTTTATATATAATTTAATAAAGGCCACTTTCCATTATCATCCCTAATTACATGTAAAGAAATTAAAGTCCTCCTAATTATTATTAAACTAGAACCTCAAAGTTGAATGGACTCAGAAATTCTACGAAAGAAGGTAGATAGTATATATATATGAACTTAAAAATTTGTAAGAAATAAGAGATTGGAAGAGGTTAAAGATCTATGAACTTAGACTTTGTTTGTTTTTTTTTCCACAAAGGAGGCCGATGTATATACATATGCATGCATATATTCACGATAATGAGCTCATGGGACCAAATGCAAGGAAATCCTAAAATATTACGTCAAGATATAATAAAAGTTTTATTACAATGTTCCTCCCCAGGGGGCCGAAAAGAAACTTCCTTAGTCAAATAAATAAATAAATAAGATGGTAGTTTGATAGGGTCAAGTGTCATAGTTGGTAGTTTATGGGGAAAAAGTGCCAAGGCGCTGTAGTTCATGGGGACAAAAGGTAATTACCCTTAAAAAGTTTTAAAAGTATTTTTAATTTTTTACTCTAAAAATTGTCAAAAAACACCATTTTTTACGTAAAAACTTTATTTTTCAAACGCAATCCCTCAAATAACCTCTAAGTCCTTTCATAAAGTACTCTTTTTTTTCTTTTTCTTTTTTAATTTTTTTTTTATTCAAGTCCTATATATAAGTAGTCATTTCTGCCCTAATTAAGCAACCTAAAAGTGTGTCTGCTAGGGCTTCGAAGGCATAGAAGAAGAAGGATGATGCGGTGGGTTATAGATTTGAGATATTTGGTTCCACCACTCATAAGCCTCATCTCTATGGTCCTGAAATCCCAAGGCAGTAACTTGGGAATTATATCATTTCAAATATTCCTAGGTCATCCTGTTTTGATGATGTTTCTAATTGCCACTGTTTTGTTGGTCTTTCTTTCCACCTCTGTCAACCTCCCTCTCACAGTGGAACCCTTCTGTTTGCTGACTGCAGATTTCTCTGCTCCCTTGTCTCTTTCATTGCTGGCCTCCCTCATTTTCCGGCCAACACTTTTTTGGTTTGTGTTTCCCATGCTCGTAATCGTGTCTCCATGGTATAGGATGCCTTCGGATCAGCTGAAACACTTGCTGTGTTGTTTTTATGATGCTCTCCTAACCATTCCTTCTTTTCTTATCATCTGCTTCCTTCAAAAATATCAAGAAGAATCCCACCCAGCACCTCCTCCTCCTCAAGTTGAAATTGAACTGATTGAAAATGATGCAAATATAGTGGAGCCCTGATCGACCCAGTCTGGTATTTATAGTAATATTGTATTGTGTACGTAGTAGTAAATGTAATGAAAGGATAGTGTCACCAAAATAAGACGGCTAGAAGCTTTCTATTACTTGTCAGAGGGGAAGCCTATGAGTGCTTAGATAAAGACAAAAAAAAAAAAAAAAAAAGGGAGGCCTATATATGAGTGTCTTTTTTCTTTTGGGTATATATTGTAATGAAACATAATTAGATTATGAAGTTTAGTGGTAATGAAACATAAGTTATAAAAGAGTCGGAGGTTTAATGTTTTTGCTTTTATTATTGTTATTTGAAGCAATGTTAGTCACTTAGAAAAAAAAAAATTAATACGCTTTAATTATATACTAACACAAATTGTAAAAGACTTATAAAGAGTTATAAGTCTAACATTTTTTTACGGTTAATGGATAGATTTTAATTTATATCCAATTATGAGCTCTCACCGACGCAAAAGTTTGGCAGTCATCATTGTTCATATTTATCGGAAACCTATTACTTTATATATATAAAGTAAAGACGATTGCGGAAATAAAATAAACACGAGATTTTATGTAATTCAATTTATGACATACGTCTACATGATAAAGCTCTAAGTGTTATATTTTTCTCTTATTCATTTGACTCGGTGTATAGTACAAATTACAAAACACGCATATTTATAAGAGAATTAGAGTAAGTGTCATGGAAGGTTTCCTATAAGTTTCATGAAATGTCTCCTATACAATCCTAATTGCAGTTGAGTTTATTGCTACTAATTAATACATACAGATGTAACATGGTAATCTAAGTGGACATAAAGGCTATTAAGTAATATAACCAGTCTTGATGTCTTTTAATGTAGATTATGTGATTTTATCTTTAACACCCCCTTTCAAATTGATGGGAGAAACTACCTTTAGGTTGTCTGGTAGGAAACTGCAGTGTGCCTCGTTCTGAAAATTTTTCCAACTTAATCGAGAGTGGAGATGGACCAAAGTTGAATATTACAAACGAAACTCGATGGAATTTGTGGTGGCCGGTGGCAGTGACTAAAGTTGGGCCTTTAACAACAATAGGCCAAACAACTTCGGCCAACAAAGAACATAAATAACTAAGGCCAACTATGAGCCAAAAATAGGGTCAACTATGAGCCATAAACGGAAGCCAACTATGGGCTGAAATGAGACCAACACTACAAAAAAATGTGATTTTTTGATGTGTCTACAGTAACCAACTTTTTGCCACGTCAATATTTCCTAACGTTTTAATTTCTGCCACATCAATAAAGGCTTTGTTGACGTGTTGAATCTAACATGCCAGAAATTATTGGCGTGTCAAAAATGCCACGTCATTACTTATTGACGTGGCATTTTAGCACATCAATAATTCAGTAAATTGTAATTATTAATTAATAAGATTAATATTTATTATGTGTTTCCCAAAAAAAATATATATATATATATATATTAGGTACTTAAGAATATTTTGAATTTGAGATGTGATTTATTTTTTTCCCCCCTCTCTAATGAAAACAACAAATGTCTTATATTTTTTTACAAAGTTATAACTTAAATTCAGTACAAATTAATTGATACATATATCAACCAATGAATATGATTTTTTTGTTTATTTATTTGGATTACAAGACGTTCTGAATCTTTGAAAAATTAATTAATTTTTCAACGATTCAAACTTAATACCAAGTTTCTTATGAAAAAAAGATCGAAGGCAAAATCAAATCTAGACCGTTGAAAAAACTACAGATCAACGAGTAATGCTATAAGTCTTCCTAGAGGCTAGAGTCATCTCAAATGTGATGTACCTTTTAAAATCACCGTTGAATTTGAGATGTTATCACCGTTGGCTTTTACAACACATACTTTATTGACTTTTGATCTATTGGTAATTTTAAAAGGCACGTCACATTTGGGATGACTATAGCATTACTCCAGATCGACAACACTTATTAAACAAAAATCCTACTTATTAATTTAGATCAAAATCAAATCTAGACCGTTGAAAAAACTACATATCGACAACACTTATTAAACAAAAATCCGACTTATTAATTTGAAAAATGATATAGTGCAATAAAATGACCATTTTTTGCCCATAAAAGTGTTATGTGGCAAGAGGCCATAAGCCCCACCCATAGTTGTTGTGGCCCCACTCACTGATAGACCAATGACCTCTTGCCACCTAAAATTTTTATGGGCCAAAAATAGTCTTTTTATTGCACTATAGCATATCTCTATTAATTTAAACATTTCATATAGCTAGCTTGGGTCATGAAATATATATATATATATATATAAAAACACATATATGCATCCTCTAATAATTGCACATCTCTATATTAATGTCTATCTTTTTGCAAATTCACCCACATGTATATTGAGAAAATGTGACTATCATTTTTTTTCCCAACATGTTAAAATTATATAGTTTGATTAATCGGTTTTATATTTTTTGCTTTTCTTTTCATCTTATTCTTATAGCTAATTTTTGTAGCTCTAATATATATTTATTGGATCAACCATTCTTATTATATATGAAAAAAAATACAAAAATGGTAGGTGTTCTTCTATTCTTAATTAAGTACCTAAAATAATTATTTTTAGGTAAAAAACAAGTGACCAAAATAGAACCCATTTATTTTTTTTATTAGTTAAATATTTAATTCCAAAATTATTGTGGCATGTCAGCCCTTTTTTTGATGTGCTACATGTGACACGTTAGAAACTTATTGACGTGTCACATGTGGCACGTCAATAAGTTCCATGTGACACGTCAATAATTTATTGACGTGCCACATGTAGCACGTCAATAATTTCTGACATGCCACATGTGGCACATCAATAATTTCTGACGTACCACATGTAGACACGTCAAAAATTTTCCTCGGGAACGCTCGTCTACAGCCCTTTTCTTCCTTCCCCCCTCCTCTTTTCTCCTCCCGTGCACAGACCAATACCCTTCTTCCTTCCTATTTTTTTCTCCGGCCGCCGACAACCTCTCTCTCACCCGTTCTCTCTGTCACAGCTTCCTCCCTCTCTCTCTCTCTCTCTCACAGATCTCTCTCTCACAGCTCTCCTTCCGCCGGCGACTTCTCCTTTCATTCTTCTCCTTCTGGCGATACTTTGGCATCATGCTCTCCTCAACTGGCGGTAGTCCAGCCTCTCTCTGTCCAGCTATATATATATATATAGTGTATTTGTTTGATGGGATATGAATTATTAATTGTGAATTTGTTTGATTTATTTGTTATATGATTTTATTTATTTGTTTGACATTATGATTATTATTTCTGAATTTGTTTATGTGTGCGTGGGATTATTAATTTGTTATATATATGAACATGCATGCATGCAAAATTGGGTTACGAAATATTATGTACGCTACTTAAAAAAAAATGAAACGATGTAATTAATTTTGTTTCGGTACGTTTAGCAAATTTAGATTATGTATGTTTAGTTAAAAAATAAATTAAATTAAATTAAATTAAATTAAACAAAGTAAAGAAATACACTAAAATAAAATAAAAATAAAAATAAAAAGAACTAACTAATTAACCTAGGGTTATTTTATTTAGGGTCCCCATATATGAGCAATTTTGCATATCAATTTCGCCTTTAATTTTGTTTAGGTACGTAGTAACGCTATGGACAAGAGTTTGATGAAAAAGTCTAGAGGTACGAGGGAATATAGAGACGGGTATAGATCATTCGTGGACTTCGCAGTTAAAAACTGTACAATCCCTGATGGAAAAATTCACTGCCCTTGTAAGGCGTATCGAAATAACCAGCACCATGCGTCGGGTTTCGTATTGGACCACTTGACAGGGAGTAAATGAATAATAACTACATACAAAAACTGGTATTATCATGGTGAGAAGCCTGTATAGTCTCCTGTTGCTGTCACTAATTCGACTACGACGAGCACAGATGCTGGTAGAAGCACTGAACATAGTGGAATCATGCACGATGTCAAGGAAGACAATTGTGAGCCTCAAGTCGTGGTGCAAGGGGATGAAGAAATTGTGAATGAAGAAGCCGTTGAAGGTGACGTGCTAAAGTACTACAACATGCTTAAAAAGGAAAAAAAACCACTTCATAATGGGACCAAACATAGCAAACTGAGTGATACTGTACATCTGTACAACTTGAAGTGCGTTGGTAATAACGCGATATTCTCGTCTTTCCTTGAGTTCATCAATCAGTTGCTGCCTGCGAGTGATGAAGCTTTGCCAGTTAATATATATGAGGTGAAAAAGTTTCTAAAGGACATGAGACTTAGGTATGAGAAGATTCTGGCATGTCGTAATGACTGTATATTATTCTAGAAGGGCAATAAAGATTTAGATTCATGTAGCGTCTATGGAGTATCTAAGTTGAAGGATGAAATTCATTTAGACGAGGATAGTCAACCCATATCGTCGAGTAACAAACGCCTGGCGAAGGTGTTGTAGTGGTTTCTACACATACAACAACTACAGAGGCTGTTTATGTTAGAGTACACTGTCCCCTATATGAAGTGGCATGTAGACGGCCGTACTAAGAACGGTGTATTGAGGCATCCGGCCGACGGTAAAGCATGAAGGTCATTCAACAATTTACATCCAGAATTTTCAGTGGACAACAAGAACGTAAGGCTTGGACTAACCTTATATGGATTTGAATCATTTTGGAACATGAGCACATCTCATAGCACTTGGCATGTAATGCTTGCACCGTACAACTTGCCTCATTGAATGTGCATGAAACAAACATCTTTCATATCATCCCTGATTATCCTGAGCCCAAGGTCACCTGGAATGGATATAGATGTCTACCTTCAACCCTTAATTAAGGAGTTATAGGAACTATGGAATGTAGGGGTACGCACATTTGACGTCTCAAAGAAAAATAACTTTGTGTTACGAGCACAGTTGATGTGAACAATTAATGACTTCCCGGCATACGCAAATTTGTCTGAGTTGCCTAACAGGGGTGAGAAGGCATGTCTTTGCTGTATGCACTCGACAAGGTTTATAATGTTAAAATACAACAAGAAATCTTATTATACGGGGCACAGGCGATATTTGCCTAAGGATCATCCGTGAAGACGAAACAAAAGAACATTTGATGGCAACCAAGAATTAGAATGTGCTCCCGATGCGCCAAGTGGAGATGAAATCCTCAGACAATTAGAAGGGATGGTATTTGGGGATAAAAACACCGATAAGGTAAAGCCGGATGATAAAGGAAATAAGCGAAAAAAAGTACTGGTAATGTAGTATGGAAAAATAAAGTATTTTCTTTATGTTGCCATACTGGAAAGATAATTTATTGCAGCATAACCTTGATGTCATGTACATAGAAAAAAATGTGATAGATAACATACTTGACATAATACTGGACATTCCAGGAAAAACGAAGGACAACTTCCAAGCCCACACAGACTTGCAAGAAATGGGTTTGAGGCATACATTTCATCCTTACATGGGCGAGGATGGTAAAACCTATATGCCCCCAGCTTGCCACCCGATGTCTAGGACGATAAAACACATTTTTTGAAAGCGCTTCGTAATATAAGGGTGCCCGACGGATATGCCTCAAACATTTCCCGATGTGTATGACTTAAGGACCGTACAATATCGGGTTTGAAGAGTCATGGCAATCATGTGATTATGCAACAGCTTCTCTCTATTGCATTACGTAGATCACTGCCAGGTAACATGGTTCGACCATTTGCTGGGATGTTTGCATTCTTTAGGGGCTTATGTTCAACGTCATTGACACAAGAGGATATAGACCGACTAGCGGATGACATTTGTATCACTTTGTGCAAGATGGAACAGGTCTTCCCCCTCAGTTTTTTTACCATCATAGTTCACTTGGTCGTGCATCTTGTCCATGAATGCCGACTCGGTGGACCGGTACAATATAAGTAGATGTATCTAGGAAAGAGCTAAAATTTGTTTATGCTTATTCATGATTTTATTTTTCCTCAATTATAAGACAATGACTTACAATAATAAATGAATTATGTTCATATGTAGGAGCCTTGGCAGTTCAAATTTAACGTGTGCAATAAAGCGGTTCCTGAGGGCTGCATTGCGGAGGACTACATAGCAACTGCATTGATGGCATTCTGTTCAAGGTATTTAGATAACGCACCAACTTTTCACAACAGGACTCAAAGAAACCCGGATAGTTTAAAAGGGGCTGGAACATAAGTCATACTCGACCAAATCACATTGACACAGATTCACGAATACATTATGTTTGACTCGGACGAGTCCCTTCAACTATGGACGTAAGTCGTGTTAGTAGCATATGCATGTTCAATATCACCTTCCACCCTTAGTTGTGTATTATAATGAAACTAATTTCGAATTGTAGGATGCACGTGGATACACTTAGGCGATCATGCAATAGCGGGTGAACGACGGACGATCTGTTGGAAACCCAACATCATGAGCTGTTCTGTGATTGGTATCGTGACTATGTAAGACTAATGTGATGTTTAACTATTACAGTCAGTGGCGGATTTACGTGAGGGTGACCTGGGGGCGGACGCCCCTGGTAAAAAAAAATTGAAAAATTTTTTTTAAGTATTTTTCTGGAAAATTTTGTTACCGCCCCTGCATTTTGAAAATCAACCCCTACAAGTGTTATTCTTTTTTCTATCTATTTAGAAAGGACTGCTATGTAAAAAAAAAATTAATTAATTAATTACAAAAAGAAAAAAAATTAATAAAAAAACTACTAATAATAAACCCCTTACAAAATACAAGTGTACCTACAAAAAAAAAAAACTGATAAAAATAAATTATTTCTTTGCTTTCCTCTCCACACAATCGGCAATACCATCCTATCAAATTGTCAATCAAAATTTACACACGCACACTGCACAAGGGGAAAGGGGCAAAGTTTTTGTTTCAAGAAATCCCTCAAATTTTACTCTCTCACATTCTCACCCAACCCGGCAACCCCAAAAAAAAAGAGAGAATTTTTAGTGGTTGAAGAAATACCGAGTGAGGCTAAACACCATAATCTGTCTCATATCCACCGTCTGATCGTCAATCTGTTGTACATCCCCCACTGGTCGTCCACGCACCACCAGTGGCAGCAACAGTGCAACATCATGAATTTCTTCTCTTCGCTGTGACTCTGTAGACTGTAGAATTTAATATGATTTATGCTTTGAAATTTGGGGCTTTTTCTGAAACACCATTTTTTCTTGGAAGAAATTCGAGCATGTGAGAACTAAGAAGAGAAACACTCTAAAACGGTGAAAGTTTTTTTGGCTTGAGGCGTGTGTGATACACTGAAAGGTGAAAGAAGAGTAGAAGGCTACTTTGTGAAATAAGATGTTTGAGGCTTAAAAGAGAAGGACAAGACTCAAAGTTCAAGAGTGAAAAATGAAAAGATAAGAAAAAATATATATTATTTGTGGACTGTGGTTGTGGCATGTGGCCCTGTGGGGGAGTTACTTGTTAGTCGTGTGGTCGTGTGGGTGTGAAGTGAAACAATGAGACAAAAAAAAAAAAAATTCGTGGTGGGTGAAGTGTGTTGATGATAAAGTAATTTTTTTTTTTTTCTTTAGTCTTTCATTTATTCTAGAAGGTTGATTAGGGGAGCTGAGGAGGGGAAAAAAAAATAGTCTTTTAGCATGAGATGAAAAGTTTGAGAAATGAGGAAATAATCTTTAATTTTTTTTAAGTCTTCAATTGATAGTAGAACTCTCAAGAAGATTGCTTTGGGAAAAAAAAAACGAATTTAATTCTAAACAATCTAATACTTTTTCAAATAATTTTCAAGATAATCTTAAGTGTTTAAATTTTAATAGTATTAAAATAATCCAAACAAAAATAAATTGCAATGACACGTTCATACTTTTCTTTAGGGTGTTTTTAATTGGCATTAATTATGTTACAAGGTAGGCGTGAAATTTATTAATGTAGTTGTATTTAAAGTATTAGTGTAGTGTGAGAATTAGGCATGTCTTTTTCAATTGAAGTACTAGGTAAAATACAACTCCTTGATTTTAGATGAATAAAACTCCTCCAAATTAGATTGAATTTTTTTTAATTTATTCTATTAAAGTAATAAATGTCTTTAAAATAAGTAATCAATTTGGAAGATAACTTATTTTTATTGTGTTTCATTCTTTCTTATTCTAATTAATTATTTACTTTTACTGGTTTGCAGCATTCGGCTAATTCTTTATTGTGGTTTGTTTGTTTTCAAGAAATCCCTCAAGATAACTAATTGACCGAAAGGTACTCATTTTTCTTAAATACTATTAATTGTACTTAGTTTACTTCGTAAGTAGTTTAAATTATTATATGTTTGTGATATTCTTAGTTTAAGATTTGTTTAGTGTGAGAATTAAAACTAATAGATAAATAATTTTCTAGGTTTATGAAAATTTTTAGATTACATTATGGGCAAGCCAAAAACAATTGATGCATATTTTAAGAAAAAAGCTGCTGATTCAAATTCTAAAATGTATTTCTCGACATCCAATCCTCAAATTTTAGCTCCTGAACAACACCCTTCTAAGATACCAAGAATTGAATCTCAAGTAGTTGAGTCATTTGATATTTCTACTCTACAACATGATCCAGGGTTACGTCCTCAAATATAGGAATATCATGTTAATCAACGGGATGAAATTAGAAGTGCTTATCATAAAGTTGGACTGCATAGGTTCATTCCTTCTAGTAGTTCTGGATATCCGTTTTTGTGAATTGAAAAAAACCGTCGAAGATTTCAATCATCTTGATATAAGATGTTTGATTGGTTAGAATATTCTGAGGACAAAGATGTTGCTTATTGTTTACCCTGCTTTCTTTTTGCTAAAAAGCCAGCAGGACGGTTTGGAGGTAGTGCATTTACAATTGAAGGATTTCTTAATTGGAAGAAAGTTAATGATGGTACGCATTGTTCTTTTTTGGTCCACATGGGAAATGGGCCATGTTCGCCTCATAATAATGCTATTAAGTGTTGTGACAATTTGAAGAATCAATCTCAACATATTGATAAGGTGATAGATAAGCAAACTTCGGAAGAAAAATTGAACAATCGATTGTGATTAAAGACTTCAATTGATTCTATTCGATATTTAGCATATCATCCTTATAGAGGTCATAATGTAGGTCCCGATTCTAAAAATCGTGGCAATTTTCTTGAGTTGATAAAACTTGTGTCCAATTACAACGAGGATGTTGCCAATGTTGTTTTAGAAAATGCTCCACAAAATGCAAAATATACTTCACATCATGTCCAAAAAAGATATTTTACATGTCTGGGCAAAAAGGGTGCGAGATACAATTAGTGAAGAAATTGGTGATTCAAAATTTTGCATTATTGTTGATGAGGCACGAATGAGTCTAAGAGAGAACAAATGGCTATTGTTTTGAGATATGTTAACAAAGATGGTTTTATACAAGAACACTTATTTGATATTGTCCAAGTTAAAGATACATCGGCATTGACTTTAAAGGATAAAATATAGGGAAAAATCCACTTTACCCCCTTGAAGTTTTAGGGGTTTTTTAATTTTAACCCCAAAGTTTAAAAATTGGCAATGTACCCCCCTAATGTTTCAAAAATTTTCAATTTAAACCTTCCGTTACTAATTTCCGTTAAATTGGACGAAATTTTTTTTAAAAAAAAAGACTAAGGGTAATTAGGTGATTTTATAGATTTCCACCCAATTTGACGGAAATTAGTAACGGGAGGTTTAAATTGAAAATTTTTGAAACATTAGGGAGGTACATTGCCAATTTTTAAACTTTGGGGTTCAAATTGAAAAACCCCTAAAACTTTAAAGGGGTAAAGTAGATTTTTCCCTAAAATATATGATGTTCTTTCTCAAAATTGTCTTGATATTCAAAGTATTCGTGGACAAGGGTATGATGGTGCTAGCAGTATGCGTGGTGAATGGAAAGGATTGCAAGCATTATTTCTTAATGAATGTTCTTGTGCATACTATGTTCATTGTTTTGCACATCGATTACAATTAGCATTAGTTGTTGCATCTCAAGAGATAATTGTTGTTCATTATTTCTTCTCAAATTTGAATTTCATTATCAATGTGGTTAGCACTTCATGTAAAAGCCATCATGATCTGCAAGATGCTCAAGAAGAAGATATCGCACATTTGATAGCTATTGATGAACTTGAAACTGGAAAAGAGGCAAACAAAATTGACACTTTGAAACTAGCTGGTGATTCTCGTTGGGGTTCTCATTTTTATTCTATTTGTAGCCTACTAAAGCTGTTTAATCCTGCTTGTTAGGGCTTGAAAAGATTATAAAAAAAAGATTCACTGACGCTCAACATAGGGATGCTAATGATGCTTATGAAATGATTACATCATTCAAATTCATATTCATTTTACATTTGATGAGGGAAATCATGGGTACTACTGATTATCTTTGTCAACATTTGCAACAAAAATCTTAAGACATTTTGAATGCTATGCAATTAGTTTTTAATACAAAAGCAGTACTCCAAAAAATGAAAAATGAAGATTGGGATAATTTTCTTGAGAAAACTTTACAGCGCTTTCCCCAATCATGCGGATGTCCAACCAATCCCTTCCACCCTTCTTCTTCTAAACTTCATACCCCTCTAGAATGATATTTCGCCACCTTATGTAGAATTTCTTACTTCAAAGGATCTTCTTAGGAAAGTGGTTCCTAGATTTGTGTGCTTGTGTGCACAAGTCCTTGAGTATCTTGACATAAAATGGCTCTTTGAGGCATTCAGGTGATGAAGCTTTGAGCTCTTGATGTGTCTCAAGAGGGACAGTGATGCAGGCAGGAGCTTCAGTACTCACTTCCATGTCACTGGGTAGATTAGGATCCATTGGGTGCTCACTATTCTTATGGTGCTCAACTTGCTCAGGGTGCTCAACTTGCTCATCTTTCTCTTCCTCCTCTTTGTTATCCACAATTTCCTCACTCTCAAGTGTGATGGTGACTTGGGCATGCTCATGATAAGAATTTTTGGAATCATCTTCATTAATCATGTAGTGCCTTTTAGCCATTAGCTGACTTTGAAGCTCTTTTTCCTCTATTCTGTTAAAGTTAGCAACTAGATAACCGATCTGTTCTTCAATCTTGGTCATGGCCTGCTTAAGTTCTTGTATGTCTCTGTTGTTAGCCATGTTGGAATTCCTCATCTCCTGTTTAGCTCTTGTATATCTTGGAAATTTCTAATGGTAGTATTCTTCATATCTTGTATGTTCTTATCCATTGATTGCATGAATGCTTTCATCATGTCTTCCAGTGATGACTGTGGTGTAGGTTGTGGCACTTGAGTGGTAGACTGATAAATAGGAGGTTGAGCTTGATGATCCAACTGCGGATATTCTGAATGGTGCAATTCATCAAATTGGTGAGCATAAGTTCCTGTAGCCTGAGCTGCTCCTAAGAAATCAAATTGGTTGCTCCAGTCCAAGTTATAACAATTGAAATTTGAATCATACCCCGGGCTGGAGAAATTGATCTTCATTTGTTCATATGAAAAGTTAGATCTAGCTGCTCTTATTTGGTCTAATTTGTCCCATAAGTCGTTGAGCTCAGCTCGCAGATCTGGACAATTGTTTTCCTCATCATAAGGATTGAAACAATAAGAATGATGTGGTATTTTTGTGACCAAAAATATCAATAATAAAAATAACCACTCACAATAGGACGAATCTTTGTAGGATAAGGCTATATCAAGGGTGTCGAACCTCAAGGACTGCAGGGGTTTAATTATCAAAATTTAGAAGATTAAAGTTAACTTAATTAAAAGGAGATTTGATTTGATTTGCTTAAAAACTAAAGTGCATGAAAATAAAAAGAGTAAATATATGAGAGAGAGAGAGAGAGAGAGAGAGAGTAGGGTATTGATTTCACCATAATCCGCATATCAATGATTAACCATATTTAATTCTAGCAATTCATTCTATGCATGTTATAATTTAAACAACAAAACATATGAAAATAATCTCATACAATAAATGGAATAGCATAACCCATCTTCGGTTGGCACGAATCGCCTACCTAAATTACCCTAAATTATACTAAATTAGGATGTAGTACGATCTGTCTTTCCTAGGTATGGTCTATCTATCCCTGTTGATTGCATGCCAATTAAGAACCATTGTAAAACCATCATTCTTATAATAACAAAAAATAAGAATGATTTGAGTTCAATAATAGTAAAATAATTTCCAAGACAAGATAAAGATTTTCCTAATATTGAATTGGAATTAAAGAACAATTGCATTTAATATGAAGAAAAGAAATCAATTATAGCAATCCTCAGAGTTATATAATCAACATGCATAAATTGAAAACTAGATATTAAATACAATCAAATCATTGTGCTTGGAAAGGGTTACATCAATATCCCACAATTGGGTTTAGCCGCTCATGATCTTCTAAGCTTCACAGACAATTTTCTGAAATTTGAACTCTAAAAAGCGGTGTGTCTGTTTACAATGTTTAAAGCCCTATTTATAGGGATTAGGAAAACCCTAAAAACCCTAGAAATCTTCAGAAAATCGGAGGTCAGTCTCACAGTCCAATTGGGAGACTGGAAACCAAATCCATGCTGGAAAAGGATTGTTGCCGTACAATACACGCCCGAGTGCACTCGATCCGAGGTTTTGTGCACTCAAGCTTAACTGTTGTGTGCACGAGCGCATGCATGCGCTCGATCCCTGGCCGCAGACGCTCGAACGCAGGTGCACTCAATCTCAGGAGTGCTGGGCTCGATCCTAAATCCAGAATGGACAACTTTTTTCCCTTTTAAGCCCAATTTTCAATGGTTTGTCAAATAAGATCTTAAACACAAAAACAAAACAAAATCAAACAAATAACAATGGTAAAGAATTAACATATGTAAATTAAGGGGCTTGAATATGCAACATTCGGCGCTTATCACACCCCCCAACTTACATATTGCTAGTCCCTTAACAATATAAAATATAAAATAAACTGAAAAACAAAAAGATAAATCCATCTTTCGTGGGATGTACGGTTGCATTTAGCATATGCAACAAGCCTTTTAAACCCCTAGGAGTTCCCTAGAGGACGAGTGAAGTCTCGTGAGGATTTTTCAAGAATGATACCTACAAACAATTTATAACCATGTAGTTCCCAAGAATGCAATATCATGACCATCATGGTTCTCAGTCATTAACAGGCTTAATAAAACAAACACGATCTTCACAATTCAGGAAATTACAACTTAGCTTCAATCATGGCAATTATGAGATATTACAAAATTCAACTAGTGTATGTGAACTTAACCCATAGTCATGGAATTTCAAAAATAATCTCAATCATGCATGGATCAATACTCAAAATTCATTGGACTTCCCATTGAATAAACAACCAAGGCAAAAATTTCCTCTTTTTTTTTTTTTTTTTTTGCTCACTTAGCTCCCTTAAGCTTCCTAATTGACCCATGTATCAAGCGTTAGGCCAATGACTCCCAAACCAGATGGTTTTAGGGCATTAGGTGTAAAGACACTCCTAAAGACTTACCAACTCGGGTCAAAAAGGCTACAAAGCTAAGCTTTTTTTTTTTTTTTATTATTATTTTTTATCAATCAAGCCAAACTTCTCACTTTTTGACGCGAACACTTACTACTTAATGAGGCAAGAGGTCCGGTTACTTGGTGGAAAGTTTAAAATGATCATTTTTTTTTTAATATGAATTGATGCCAAGGTCATTTTCCCAATAAGTTACCCAACTACATTCCAAATATTGAAGCTAGACATTATTGATTCTAGATTTTACGCCCCACAGACTACATGCTAGTGTGCTTGTGAAAATCTAAAATTGAAACAAGTAATATTTCAAGCTGCCAATGAAAGTAACACAGTTTTAATTCCTTAATCCAGTTATCATGTGTTTGTCATATTAAGCCCATCAATGAATTTCAAATCACAATAGGAAAATTAATTGTATGCTCAGAACTAACATGTATGCCCACACCTCCCAACTTGAAACGCACAATGTCCTCAGTATGTGGAAAACAACAGTAAAATCGTGCAAAGGAGAGAAGTACCTGAACTGTCACTGTGGCGTAGAAGAAGATACCCCTGAATCAGGTGGCAGCCATGCCAAAATGGTGCGCAATAGTTCTTGCTGGGCTTCAAATCTTTCATCTGCCAGGTGCTTATCCTCCGTCCTCTGGGTAGCTAGCTCAGATCGGAGCTCCTGCAATTCTTTGTGGAAGGATTCATATTGTGACATGCTCATAGTAATGGTCACCACCACTCCTTCTTTGTCTACCGGCTCAACTGCAGGTGGCTCATTGTGTAAAGGCCCATCGGCCTCCCTGACGACCTCAGCTGCTGCGGGCTCCCGACGTCGTCTCGGCATGTGAAAACAACTCTGGTTCCACTAGATCGGTCCGAACTGAGGGTGAGCAAAAATAGGCCCATCAGCGGGCGTACCCTCAATGCCTCAGGTCTGAAAGATATGGGTGAGGAGAAAAGGGAAGGGAAGTCCTCATGAAGACGAACCCTAAGTGCATCGCACAATCTCCCCGTCCCAAAACTTGTGTATCTAATCCCAAATGAGCTGAGGGATGGAAAACCAAAAGCCTCTCTGAAAGGCATAGAGAGCCGCGAGGAAGTGGCTGCGCCGCTGAGTTTTGTGTCCAAAGGGACACACATTCAGCTGCAAAATGAAATCCACGAACCAAAGTCAGGAAGGCAGCAGAACCTTGCTTGCACAGTTGCGGAGATCATCGGTATAACGGCCACGGCAGATGTTGTCCACAATATATTATAGTGTCAGATCAGACGGTAGGTCTGAGTACCGAGGGAAGCCATCTCGAGCCAAAATATCAGATGGGCATGCATGAGAACATTGCAAAGCAACAACAATGTCGTCGGTGGTCAGCTCAACGTCCATGCCCGCCACTGATAAAGAGAGGATGCCCGGCCGAGTACAATCAAATGTGAGATGGGCATAAAATTCTCGGACCAGGCCTTTGTACGCAACGGGGCTGACTGGCTGGAACAATGCGGTGAGGCCCCAGCGTTTGCATTCGTTGACCGCCCACTTAGTTGATTGGAGGCTGTGAAAGATGTTGTCAATGGCAAACGACATTTCCAAAATAAGCTTCTGTTGCTTCCCACGGCCTGGTAACGGCTGGGATGAGGCTTCAAGGGTGGTATCCCGAGCGAGGGAAGACCGGGAGGTGGAAGCGGGGGCCGGAAGTATGATGTTGCTTCGTTGAGGCTTTTTGTCGAACACCTGGTGGGCACCTCAAAAGTAAAATAATAGAGAACCACTGTACTCGCCTGCCCAACCCCCTGCAAACAGAAGAAAAAACCAACACAGAGCAGTTCATGTGTGATGGAGCACCCACATTGGGAAAAATAAGGTCTGATTAAGTGTTTGGAAAGAGGTGGGGAGAAAGAGAGAGAAAGAGGTGGAGAGGGAGAAAAGTGGGGAGGGAAAGATGGCGGCGTTGGGTGGTTCGGTGGCCGTAGGGGGTGCAGCGGTGGGGGGGTGGTGAGTGGTGGCGGTGGGGAGGTGGCGTGGGTTGATTCGGTGGTGTGGGGGAAAAAAGTGGTGTGGGGGAGATGTGGCGCTGGGGAGGGGGAAAGAAAGGGGGTCGTGACCTAAAAAGGTCACATGAGACCTCTGAATGAGTGCTCTCGAGCGGCACTAGCGTGCACTCAATCGAACTTGCGCAGAGGCTGGAATGGATGGGCGGGGGTACGCTCGAGCACTCATGAAGGTGCGCTCGAGCATACTCGTGCAAGTGTGTCAGTGTGGAGCTGCTGCGCTCGATCCCACTCAGGGTGGGCTTGAGCTCAAGCCCATGTTCTGGGATCGAGCGCACAGTGGGTGCGCTCGAGCCCAGAGTGCCAGTGCCTCAATCAAAAAAGTAGACGGGATCCGTCAAATCGACGAATTCCGTCAAATCGACGAATTCCACGTTTGTACCTAGCTTGAAGTTCTCGATGCAAGGCTTCAACCTTTGACCGTTGACCTTGAACAGAGTGCCATCCTTTGGGTCCCGTAATTCAATGGCGCCATGGGGTGACACCTAGGTGACTATGAAGGGGCCATCCCATCTAGAACGGAGCTTCCCAGGGAAGAGCCGGAGTTCGGAATTGAAGAGTCATACTTTCTGGTCTGTTACAAATGTCTTGGGCAAGAAATGTTTATTATGAAAGGCCTTAGTCTGCTCCTTATAAAGGCAAGCACTATCATATGCATCTCGCCGCAGCTCCTCCAACTCTGTCAACTGAAGTTTCCTGTGGGGACCGGTTGCTTGCATGTCGAAATTGAACTGCTTGATTGCCCACAGAGCCTTGTGTTCTAATTCCACAGGGAGGTGACATGCCTTGCCATATACCAGCCTATAGGGAGACATTCCAATGGGAGTTTTGTAAGCTGTGCGGTAGGCCCATAATGCATCATTGAGGTGCAAGGACCAATCCTTTCGGTCTGGCCTAACTCTCTTCTCTAGAATGTTCTTAATCTCTCGGTTAAAAACTTCCACTTGGCCACTTGTTTGAGGATGGTAGGGAGTGGCTACCTTATGTGTGACGGAGTACATGAGAAGCAAGGCTTTGAAAAACGATTGCAAAAGTGTCTACGTCCATCATTGATGATGGCCCGAGGAGTGCCAAATCTGCTGAAAATGTTGGCTTTGAGGAACTTCACCACAACCTTGTGATCATTGGTCTTTGTGGCAATGGCTTCTACCCCCTTTGAGACATAATCCACACCTACCAAAATGTACTCATCTCCACAAAATGGTGGGAAGGGTCCCATGAAGTCGATACCCTAGACATCAAAAATCTCGACAATGAGGATGGGGTTTAATGGCATCATGTCCCTCCAAGACATAGCTCCTAGGCGTTGACATCGCTCACAAGCTCGGCAGAATTCATGGGCATCTTTGAATAAGGTGGGCCCTATAAATCCGCATTGTAGAACCTTGGCTGCTGTCTTCTTGGCACTGGAATGTCCTCCACAAGCTAAAGAGTGACAAAATGTGAGAATATTGAAAAATTCACTCTCAAGGACACAACGTCGGATGATCTGACCAGCACAATACTTGAACAACTCCGGATCTTCCCAAAAATATAATCGAACTTGCTTGAAGAAGCGGTCCTGATCTTGCTTAGACTAATGAGAAGGAATCCATCCTGTAGCAAGATAATTGACAATATCGGCATACCATGGCGGATTTCGCGATGTGATTTCAAATAATTGCTCATCTGGGAAAGAGTCATGAACAGGAACCGGCTGGGGTGTCTCCAATAAAAGTCGTGGCAGATGGTCGGCAACAACATTCTCAGTGCCCTTCTTGTTCCAAATCTCAATATCAAATTCTTGCAGAAGGAGTATCCAGCAGATCAATCGTGGCTTTATTTCCTTCTTGGCCAGCAAATGTCGCATAGCAACATGATCAGAAAAAATGATAACCGTTGATCACAGAAGATATGAGCAGAATTTATCCAGAGCAAAGACCACAGCTAGCAATTCTTTCTCGGTGGTTGTGTAATTGACTTAAGCATCCATTAGAGTCTTGCTAGCATAATAAATGACATGAGGAAGCTTGCCTACCCGTTGTCCCAAAACTGCACCTACAGCATAGTCAGACGCATCACACATGATTTTAAAGGGCAAAAACCAATCAGGAGGCTGCATGATGGGGGTAGAAGATAACAGAGACCGGAGCTTCTGGAATGCATCGTGACATGCTTCATCAAAGTGAAAAGGGGCGTCCTTGGCAAGCAAGTTACATAAGGGCCTTGAAATTTTACTGAAGTCCTTAATGAAGCTGCGATAGAAGCCTGCATGCCCTAGGAAGGAACGGATCTGCTTCACTGAAGTGGGCGGTGGTAAATTTGCAATGAGCTCAACTTTGGCCCGATCCACCTCAATACCTCTTTTGGACACCATATGGCCCAAAACTATACCTTCCTGCACCATGAAGTGGCTCTTCTCCCAACTTAAAATCAGATTAGTTTCTTTGCAACGTTGAAGCACAAGGGAAGATTCTGAAGACATATATCAAAAGAAGATCCAAAAATAGAAAAATCATCCATAAATACCTCCAAAAATTTCTCCACCATGTTGGAAAAGATAGACATCATACATCTCTAGAATGTGGCAGGAGCATTGCATAAGCCGAAGGGCATGCATCGGTAAGCAAAGGTGCCGAATGGACATGTGAACGTCGTCTTCTCTTGGTCCTGGGGATCAACTGCAACCTGATTATACCCGGAATAGCCATCTAGGAAGCAATAGTAGCTTTGGCCAGCAAGACGCTCCAAAATTTGATCAATGAATGGGAGCGGGAAGTGGTCCTTCCGGGTATGGGAATTGAGCTTTCAATAGTCAATGCAAACAAGCCATCCCGTGGTTGTGCGCTGTGGAACCAACTCTCCAGCAGTATTCTCAACGACAGTGATGCCGAATTTCTTTGGAACCACTTGAGTGGGGCTCACCCATTTGCTATCTGAGATAAGGTAGATGATGCCTACATCAAGTAACTTGACTACCTCTTTCATGTTGGGATTCAACCGGCACTGTGCCTCACAGGAAGGTCGAGCATCTTCTTCCAAATGGATCCGGTGCATACAGATAGAGGGGTCGATGCCTTTCAAATTTGCCACGGTCCATCCAATGGCCTCTTTGTACTTCTTTAACACTGCGAGCAGACTGTCTTCTTGGTCATTTTGTAGGTCGGAAGCAATGATAACCGGCAAAGTGTTGTTAGATCCAAGAAATGCATACTTGAGCTTTGCTGGCAGGGGCTTCAACTCAAGCTTCGATGGAGACAGTAGAGAAGGAACGGGAGGAGTGCTCGATGTCATAGGTAGGGGCTCCTTTACTACTCTCCATGGATGGAAATCTGCACTTGCGGCTGTTTCTAGCAAATCATGGACCTCTTTGATGTACTGGTCGGTGTTGAATTCTTCAAAGTCGAAGTAATTCAGGCAGGCTTCCACTGGATTCTTTGTCAAGAGACTAGGTAGTGAATCTTCTACATATTCTTCAATGCTGTCCAAAAAGAAACACTCATTCTGATCAGGAGCATGCTGAAATGCAGTAAAGATATTCAACCGAACCTTTATATTGCCAAATGAGATCTCCATGACTCCAGTTCGACAATTGATACATGCATTCACTGTGGCTAAGAAAGGACGCCCAAGGATGACAGGAACCCGCTCCTCAGGATTGGGCACAGGCTCCGTGCCAAGCACTATAAAGTCGACCGGGAAGAAAAATTTATCCATCTGGATGATCACATCTTCTACAATCCCTCTAGGCTCCTTAATCGAATGATCAGCTAGTTGCAGAATCACTGTGGTGGGCTTCAGCTCCCCTAGGCCAAGTTGCAGATATACTGAATATGGAAGTAAATTCACACCAACTCCCACATCTAAGAGTGCCTTATCAATTTCCCTTTTTCCGATGATGCATGAAATTGTAGGAGCCCCGGGGTCCTTGAACTTCGGAGGAGTGTTGTGCCTAATCTGGGAACTCACTTGCTCAGTCAAAAGGACTTTCTTGGGGATGTTATTTCTAGTCTTCCTCTTTTGAGTACACAAGTCTTTAAGGAACTTGGCATAGGCAGGCACTTGCGCGATGGCATCAATAAGAGGGAGATTGATTTTTACCTGTTTGAACATCTCCATCATTCCTTGTATTTTCTCTCCTTGTTTCCCAAAGTGGAACGATACCTTGAGACGTTCTGGGAAGGGAGCCCGTGGCTCATATGGAATCTCTAGAGTGGGAGCTACTGATGACGAAGCCTCATTGCTTACTTGCTTGCATTTATCATTCTGCAGATTCCGTGGAACCTCCGTGTGCTCATCCTTCTTCTCCTCCACATGATTGTCAACTATTCTTCCGCTTCTCAAGGTGGTGATGGCTTGAACTTGCTGATGGTATGAAGTGCCCTCATCTACCAAGTAGTGCCCCTTAGGATTTATCACCGGCTGACTCGGGAGCTTTCCTGCGTCCCTTCTATTGAGGGTGTTGGCAAGTTGTCCGACTTGAGCTTCTAGCTTGGCAATGGATTGGGAATGTGAGTTTACTATTTCCTCCTGAAATTTGACTGTCTGCTTTATCTTGCCCGCCAGCTCACTCATCATTTTGAGCACCCAATCCTTAAAATTAGGATCTGCAGCCTGGTATTGCTGCTGTAGAGGCCGGTAAGTGGAATAGGTTGATAGGGCTGCCTATTGGATTGAGCTTGATTGTTTGGCCCTGGGGCTAAGTTGCCTGAATTTGGATTTTTCCATGAAAAATTTGGATGATTTCTCCACCCGGGGTTGTAGGAATTGGAGTACGGATCATTACCCAATCTGGAGAAAGCTGCATTAACCTGCTCATTAGCAATATCAGTATAATTTCCAGTAACAGGGCAGTTATTTACATGATGCATAGAACTGGAACAGAATGAACATGGTTCAAGTAGTGTGTGCGTGTGAGCAGCATTAGGAGCAAAACCAGCAATCATCCATTGGTCTAGCTTCTTGGTGATAGCTTCAACTACTTGGTTAGCCATATTTGTGGGATGACCTGCTTCATACAAACTCTCTGTCTTGATTGCTTTAGGTGCTGGTGCCCTTCGTCTGGTGGAGACCTATTGAAGAGAATTGTTACTCAAATTTTCAAACATAGCCCATGCTTCATCTTTACTTTTTAACATGAAAGTTCCCCCACATGATGCATCCACCATTTTTCTTTTGGACTCGGTTAGGCAATCATAAAAACACTGCACTAGCTGCCATTTCGGGATAGCGTGGTGTAGACATGATCTAAGCAAGCTCTGTAGCCTATCCCAAGTCTCATGGAAATCTTCTCCCTCATATTAGGAGAAGGTAGTGATGGCTCTCCTAGTGTCATTGGTCATTCCTATGGGGTAATACTTCTTAAGAAATTCTTGTTGCAATTGAGCTCAAGAAGTGATAGAGTTGGGTGTTAAGGACAGAACCAATGTTTGGCTTTTTCCTTGAGGGAGAAAGGAAAAAGATGCATCCTTAGGGCATTCTCAGTGAATCCGTTCATTTTAGTGGTATCACAAATTGCTTCGAAATCACTGAGGAAGTCATAAGGATTTTCAGTGCTAAGCCCTAGGAAAGAAGGTAAACTTCGTATATTGCTAGGCTTAATTTCATAATGGGTTGCCGTAATTTTCGGCAGACTGAGACATGTGGGAGTAGTGTAAGTGGTGGGAAGATAATGATCTTGCAAAGCTACGTGGTTACCGTCTCCCATGGTCTCAGTGGAACGCTCTTCTAGTAAATTAGGGTTCCTTTGAGATCTAATTTGTCTAAGAGTGCGTTCAATTTCAAGGTCGCAAGAAATTAATGGAAAAGACAAAGAATGGCGACCTAGCATAAACAAAACAGAAAATAAAGAAAATCTAAGCTAAAACATAAAACTAAAAGCTCACAAACGGCCCTTAGATGCACTGAGATTTTGGATGCAGGCTGCTGATGGTAGGCTCGATCGTACAGCAAGGTGCGCTCGAGCGTACTGCCGCAGATGGGTGAGAGCGCAGGAGGGGCGGGCGTGAGCACTGCTGGCTTGATGCCTGCTAGAATCCGTCTGTGCGCTCGATTGCACGTGACCTGCGCTCGATCACAGTCATAGAGAAGGCAACTACGGACCTGTTTGCAAATTCTAAAAAAAAATAAAAACCAAACACACAACAAAATTAAAATTAGCAACTTAAAACCTAAAAATAAATTTTTAAGCTAAAATCAATCCTTAAATTGAGATAATAAAACCGTTAAGCAGTCCCCGGCAATGGCGCCAAAAATTGATGTGGTATTTTTGTGACCAAAAATATCAATAATAAAAATAACCACTCGCAATAGGACGAATCTTTGTAGGATACGGCAATATTGAGGGTGTCGAACTTCAAGGACTGCAGGGATTTAATTATCAAAATTTAAAAGATTAAAGTTAACTTAATTAAAAGGAGATTTGATTTGATTTGCTTAAAAACTAAAGTGAATGAAAATAAAAAGAGTAAATATATGAAAGAGAGAGTAGGGTATTGATTTCACTACAATCCGCACATCAATGGTTAACCATATTTAATTCTAGCAATTCATTCTATGCATGTTATAATTTAAACAAGAAAACATTTGAAAATAATCTCATACAATAAATGGAATAGCAGAACCCATCTTCGGTTGGCACAGATCGTCTACCTAAATTACACTAAATTAGGATGTAGTACGATCTGTCTTTCCTAGGTATGGTCTATCTATCCCTATTGATTGCATGCCAATTAAGAACTATTGTAGAACCATCATTCTTATAATCACAGAAAATAAGAATGGTTTGAGTTCAATAATAGTAAAATAATTTCTAAGACAAGATAAAGATTTTACTAATATTGAATTGGAATTAAAGAACAATTGCATTTAATATGAAGAACAGAAATCAATTATAGCAATCCTCAGAGTTATACAATCAACATGCATAAATTGAAAACTAGAAATTAAATACAATCAAACCATTGTGCTTGGAAAGGGTTACATCAATACCCCACAATTGGGTTTAGCCGCTCATGATCTTCTAAGCTTCACACACAATTTACTGAAATTTAAACTCTAGAAAGCGGTGTGTCTGTTTACAATGTCTAGAGCTCTATTTATAGGGACTAGGAAAACCTTAAAAACCCTAGAAATCCTCAGAAAACCGGAGGTCAGTCTCCCAGTCCAATTGGGAGATTGAAAACCAAATCCACGCTGGAAAAGGATTGCTGCCGCACAATACAGGCCTGAGTGCGCTCGATCCGAGGTTTTGTGCACTCGAGCTTAACTGTTGTGCGCACGAGCACATGCATGCGCTTGATCCCTGGCCGCAGACGCTCGAGCGCAGGTGCGCTCGATCTCAGGAGTGCTACTCTCGATCCTAAATCCAGAATGCTCAACTTTTTGCCCTTTTAAGCCCAATTTTCAATGGTTTGTCAAATAAGACCTGAAACACAAAAACAAAACAAAATCAAACAAATAACAATGCTAAGGAATTAACATATGTAAATTGAGGGACTTGAATGTGCAACATTCGGTGCTTATCAATGAACATAGTTTATTTAGGTAAAAATTTTGAGGGGAGTTGGTAGGAGTTGGTATCCTACAACTAGGAGTTGGTATCCTACAATTAGGAGAGGCATTAAAATCATCAAAATGAAAATTCATGCTTCCTCCTCACTTTTTAGCATCCAGATATCCCACATAAAACATTAACCATTTTTTTAAAAAAATAAATTAAACTAAAACAATAAAAACTAACACAAATAAAATAAAATAAAAATGAAAGCTAAAATTTAAAAACTCACAAAAAGGACCAAAAATAAATTTTTTTGGCAAAGATTTATGGAACTGCTACCTTTGCTGTGAGTGTGCTTGATCGCGCTGATGTGCGGAAAGTGTTGCAGCAGAACTGTAAAACAAGCCAAACAAAACGAAAAACAACAAGAAAAATCTTTTTTTTTTTTTTATGCGTAACACTAATAAAACAAAACAAATTGTAGAAAAATAAAATCCTAATTATAACTAGTAGAAAAATAAAACTAATTTAGAAATAAATTGATCTCAAAAATTGAACACTTCCCCGGCAACGGCGCCAAAAACTTGTTGTGCAAATTTATTTAACTCGCAAGTGCGCGAATCGTTTGTAGTTTAATGGATTGCAAGTGCGAGATCAAACTCACAGAGAATTGTATTTTTGAAAGAGCAATTTAAATCTAAACTAATTTTACCCTAACCTAGTTCCAAAAAAAATTTGAATTTTGAGTTTTCAAAATTAAAAGATAAACATAAACTAAATAAAATAAAACAAAAAGTAAAGACTAAGGTTTAAGAATCCACACTCACCGAATCATAACAACATACTCCATGTTTATCAATATTTATCTGAAGTTCTCACAATTAAAATCTTATATATGTTTTACTATGCTTCAACAGTTAATCAAAATCATCTCATGTATCCATTCATTGCACAAATCACAAAATGAATCCAATATTAATTAAAACATCAGATGTATCCGTAAATCACAAAAGATATCCAATCTTAATTGAAACACCAAATGTATCCGTAGAATAAATCACAAGGAATATCCAATTATTTAGGCAAATAAAATCAAGCAATCAATTAT
The DNA here is from genome assembly GCF_901000735.1 of Corylus avellana. Classification (NCBI taxonomy): domain Eukaryota; kingdom Viridiplantae; phylum Streptophyta; class Magnoliopsida; order Fagales; family Betulaceae; genus Corylus; species Corylus avellana. The sequence continues at coordinate 14,880,192 of NC_081543.1, read as the reverse complement.
GTGAAACTATCTTAAATCATCAAGTGTATCCTCAAATTACAAGAGATATCCAAGAATCACTCCACACATTGAAAAGAAGTAAAACAATTGAAATATTAAACCCAATAAAATCAGATAAAAAAAGACTTACATGAAAGTATTGATGTTCTTCATTGGTGAGGCTTCATCCCCAAGCTTAGTTGGGAATTTAGCTCCACTTAAAAATAAAACCTAAATCTAAAGAAAACCTAAACTAAAAAGAGAAAAACTGTAAAATTTTATTCTCTGGGATTGTGCGTATTTTCTTGAATGCAAAGAAGTCTATTTATAGGCTTAGGAAAGTCCTAGAAGCCTTATTAAACCTAGATAATTCAGATGTCTGTCTCCCAATCAAAATAGAAGTCTGAAATCGGAATAGGATTCGTCCAGATTTGTGACCTTTTATTGTGGGGCAATTTTGGCATAGTAACCGTCCGAATTAGGAAAATTCTATTTCACAATTAATTGTATTATTTTGAGCTAGCTTTCCAATGCCACTTGAATCACTTCAATCTCATATTTAAGCAAAAAGTTATGGTCAAAATACTGAGACATGTACAGAATCTGAATTTGAATCCGATCTGAAATCTTATCCAATCTGATCTTTAATCCAATTTCACATTTTTCTTGGATTTGGTTGAACTTAACTACATCATCTAGGTCTTCTCAAAGTATGCTTTCTTCCAAATTTCGCATTTTTCCCTTTAAAGCTATAGTTTTTCTTCAACAACCTACAAAATACTAAAAACACAAAACTAATACAAAATATTAAATAAGGACACAGCTAAATGATTAACTAATGTCAATAAAGGGGTCCAAGGGGTCCAAGTATGCAATATTTGACACTCTCAACATATATTGTGGTATAATTTCTTTCTTTGATTGTATTTACCATATTATAATAAAAATACAATATATAAAGAGAAAAAAATTTATTTTATCATTATATTTTATTATTTTATTGACGCCCCCGGTAGAATGAATTCCTGGATCCGTCACTGATTACAGTCTTATTATATTTACTTATGGTTCATAACAACTAACCAAACTAACTTCTTTATTGTCCATTGTACGTAATATACTCGCAGGTCGATCGATTGGACGATCGACGCAGGAAGGAAATGGGTGATAAACTGGTAATGCATTGTAGAAGGCCGAGGGAGGCAGCTATAAGATATAACATATATGTGGTTAACGGCAAACTGTTTCGAACTCTTGTATTTTATGTCGGAAAGAGGACTTAGAACAGATGCGTGTGCGTGCCAACTGTTAATGGCGAAACGTACTACGGGAAGTTAACGAAAGTAATTAAGGTGGAGTACTTCGACAAGACCAAGTACGTTATATTCAAATGTGATTGAGTGGACAACACGAGGGACATGAGTACAAGGTAGACAAGTATGTCATAATACTTGTCAATTTCAAAAACCTTGTTCACCGGGGAGAGCAAATTACTGATGAGCCGTATGTGCTAATATCACAAGTTTACCAAGTATTTTACGTCGAAGATGAAAGGGACTCAGATTAGGTTTGTGTTGTAAGGACTAAACCTAGAAACATTACAACGTTAGTCAGGGTGAAGGTCATCATGATGAATGTGCCAACTACCACGAGTGTAAGCCCCTCATATTGACTAGCAATAATGAAGTGGATCCGCAGGATGACGTCGAATACGTTCGACCAAACTTAGATCCAATCCAAGCATATGTGATTAAAAAAAAAAAATTGTATATGTAGTTGACATTAATTGACTGGTGTCCTGTTATTTATGTATATCGTGATTGTTAATTATGTGAGTCATTGATATATGGTGGTGCATATTTCATTTATTGTATACATAATTAATTGGGTGTGTGATGTATTTCGCAGATTGATATGAGTATTAGGGGAAAGAGTAAAGCACAAAGGTCCAAACTTGTAGTGCAGTCATCACCGGCGCATGGGTTGACATCGTGCGACCATGATGACAGCGAGCCACAGGTCAACGTTGCTATGCTTATGAAGTAGTAACCGGGGTATAGACCAGTACTTCTAGATCATGTAGAAATGCAGACCCCTGTACCTAGCACATACATTTCAACAAGACTGACCTAGCTGGGGTACTAGTATCAATCGTCTCCGTATGACATAAATGCTACGTATCATACGCCTACTCCAGTGCCGACGATGAGTGAGTTATGATTGTGTTCTCATGCCATGTAGAGCGGCTCTTGCCCCCAACGGAGACACAAGTGTGGACGACAAACACAAGAACCGGAGGACATGGATGGTGGGACAGGTGCCACGCATTACTCGCAGTCCGAGGACCCTAGTCCACAAGTGTTGGGCAATGACCAGGTTCGGACGATAAGTAAGTATATCAGCTAGAAATACCAATATTGAATATGTATATATGTTTTGTAGTTAATAATGAATTCCAAATAATTAACATCGGTAATTATTAATGTGTTAGGCATCAATCGAGATGGAAGCACCCATATTCGAGTGTTGACCATTAAAGCCTTGAACATGACGTGGGAAATCCTTAGGGGCAAAGGGTCGTGGTAGAGTACAATAATGCGTGGCAGCCCATAGGATTTAGCGGTTTGAAATTTAGAAGGACGACTGGTAATATTATAAGGAGCGGGAATTATGTTAGATTATGAGACGACTAGATGAAGAAACCGCAACGTACGACGGAGGATATATAAATGGGATGCCTTGATGGTATGGTTAAACTATATGTTATATTATATCATGTGTATTTTATTATGCCAAACGCCTCTAATGCATGAATTATAGGCCTTAATGTTAATATATATATCAAAAATGAATATATATATATATATACGCCTTATTTTTTAACTTATGTAGGTGGACTTTTACATCTCGCCTGAGTGCGATCTCGATGCTGTAAAACGGGATGCGTTCTGAGATATGGGCGGGAAGCTGAAAAGTTTGAGACACTTAGTGAAAGATGATCTTAAAATCCAGCTGGGCAATACTCTTGACATCGTGAAGGTGAGAATGAGGCAAAATTAGGCTGACAACTACGACCCCAATGACTTGGACATGTTGTTGGATAAATGGTCTGACCCGAAGAATCAAATAGGTCACGAGTTGTATTACTATTTTGTGTAGTTTCATTAATTTTAATTGTGTTAGGGTTGACATTAATCATGTAGTATGCTTCGTATATGAAGAGATTACGAGCATTGAACAACACGCCTCACTGCACCGGGTCGAAGAGCTTTGCTAAGGTGACACATGAAGAGGTATGTGTCTCATTTACCATATATATATATATATGTATCTAACTGTATGTTTATTTATTTTTTTATGCAGACCGTATCTTTGGGCACTCTTCCTACTTGAGCATAGTCTTACATCTCAACACACAAGAAGAAAGATGGTGACTATCCAAATGATGTGGTCAAAGAGAGATGTATATATTACTCACTGATATATCTTGTAATAATTTATTTATGATTAAGCTATTATATGACGCATTAACTTTTAATTTAACATACATGAGAGAATGAAGGAGCTGATACCCACTGACCTAGCATTGACGTTGAGCGTGACTGAAGGGACAATATGGTAGGCATCGAGCGACGCATATGCCCAAGCGCACGAAAATAAGCCTGAGTACGCTAGCAGGGTTCAATAGGTTGGTTCGAATGTTCTACCTGTGCGAGGCAACATACACTCGTACTATACACCGTCCTAGGCACGGTCACAAAACCCCAAGAACTCCACGATCTCACAGATAACCGAGAGGATTAAAGGACTTGAAGCGGAGTGGGCACAACAAAGAAAACATATGGATGAGATGACTAAATGAATTGAATAACAAAATGCTCATATGACAGCAAAAGATGCAATGATTGAGGCCCCTTTTTTTCCAGTTTGAGGCCATGTTCGGGTCGACCTCTGGATCCGCACCCGAGGTGACTCAACATAGGACTCCTCCAGACAAAGGTAATGCTATTTTTGTGTTGTTTTTGTTTTTTCTTCTGTATCGATCACTTTAACGGTTAGAATTATGTCTGCACAAAAGTCTCAGTTAGCAACGCATTGTTCCCGTGGTTCATTTTAGAACTAATGTATATTTGCACCATTGTATATTTGTGTTTGAATTTTTGTATTGATTATCATTGGATTTCCGAATGATATTGCAACTCTTGGTTCACAACTTATTTGCAGGTAGTGTAGATAAGATATTGGGTGATGATGCTGTTGAGTTGGATTGAGCAAGTGGTTTTCCATCGCAGTTTGTTAACTTGTATATATATTTTGTTCCTGTTTTGTTAATATATATAGTTCAATCGAACTATATGTATTTGTTATAACAGAGATAGTTTGATTGTTTGTTGAGACTATTTTCTTTGTCTTATGGCAAATGGATAGTTCTTTTTTATATTTGTGTTGTGTTGGAATTTTTTTTGGAACTTCATTTGTAGTAGATATGGAAATTTTCTATCAGGTTAACACATAAATCCGAGTATAAACGCAAATAATTCAGAAAATATAGATGGGGGAACAAAAAAAAATTTAAAAAAAAATTACCTATTTTACTGACGTGGTAGGTTTCTAACACGTCACTGCTTATCAACATGTCAAACTATATGCCACGTCAATATTTATTGATATGGCATTATGACCACATCAACAAATTTTTTTGACATGGCAGTTTCACCACATCAATAAATTATTAATGTGGTAAAACTGCCACGTCAAAAAACTTTTTTTGACCTGCCAATTTCTGACACGTCAATAATTTCTGACGTGTCCAAAATGGCACGACAAAAAATTAGAAGTTTTGATACCCGCCTTTTTAACCTTTGACACATGTCAATACTGACACGTCAGGAAAGGTTTCTAACGTATTAGTATGCTTGACACGCCATAAACTATTAGTCAAGAAAAAAAAAATGTTTTTTTGTAGTACAACTATAGGCCTTAAATGGATCAAGGTCTTTAACAATATCACGAAGGCCAAAAGATCAGTATAGGTTAACAACGTGACCAACAATAGACCAAATAATGGGCCAACAAATGGCCAAAAGATGGGTCACACGGGCCAAACAAATGCCACTTCGGCTTTTTTGTCTATGACTTACTATAAAAGAAAAGATAATTAAATAAAAAAATCAAATACAAAAAATACAAAAAAAAAAATTTTGCATGGTTAGATCTATAATCTACATCTACAAAATAAAACCCTAATAATTAACTACATTTTAAGTTTATTGCTATTAATTAATACAGAGCATCTACTAAGTAAAACAAACAATCTTTCTTGATCATGTCTTTTAACACTCAACTCATCGGCCACCAACTCAGCCTCTGAAACCCAAAACAAATTATTTAAGGCACACTACTGTGTAACAAGATGGGGGCCTACTTATCATTGTTCTCTTCATCTTCACCACCATTGGAGGAACATCAAATTCTCTAGCCATGTTTGGTAAACGATTTTGGCTCAATATTATTCATTTCACTTTTTCATTTTTTCAACATTTTCTTACTTTTTATATCATATCAATCACTTTTTATTACTATTCAAATAAAAAAAATAACTACAAAACAATTTGGCTGCCAACTTGCATATATATATATATATATCATCTTTCATCTTTACACACTAAATGAGAAGAAGAGTATATATATATATATATATAATCTTCTTCTTATTTAGTGTGTAAAGATGAAAGATGATGACCCGTCTTGTCGTGAAAATTCCGTCTATCACTCTTTTATTGGCACATTTAAGGTTGCCCGCAATATTCAATACATTTTTTGTTTCTTGGTTTTTTATTATGGATGGCCTTCCATTCAAGTAAACGGCCCACAAATCAACAGATCAGGATCCCCTAATTGGAGAATCTCATTTTTTGAGATCCTAGCCATCCAAAACATCCAAGGGTCTAAAAATATTTAGGAACACAAAACTCAAAAACAAACTAACACACATGATTACATAAAATAATAAAAACATTTATTTATTTATTTTAAAAAAATAAAAATAAATAAAAAACAACTGGAGGATAAGTCACCCATGGGGCAGCTTGCCGCCGCCACTGCCCATCACATGGGTGGCTAGAGTGGCGCGAGGCCACCCCTAGGCGATGGGGGTGGCTGTTCGGCCACCCCATGACCAAGGGGTGGGCACGCGCTACCACCAAAAGGCCATGAGGTGGCCGTTCGGCCACTCCCAACAGATCTGGGGGTGGCGCGCGGCCACCCAATGGCCTAGGGGTGGCCGTGCGCCACCCCCAGATGGGCGGCTCTGGGCGGAGCCACCCCTTAGTGTTTTCTTATTTTGTTTTTAAAACAATTAATTAATTAATTTTTTAATTTAAATTTGGTATAAAATCCAATGTAGTTGTGTTTGTGTTTGAGTTTTGAGATTGAAATATTTTGAAAACCCTTAGATTCATCTAAGGGCCGAGATTAGAGAAAATGAGTTTCCCCCTCAATTGGAGGGGATCTGAATCCCAAATCAACATGTCGATCAGGGACTGCTTTCCAACCAAAACAGTTGCTCCAAATGGTGATCTACTTTTGGGCGTCAAACATCAAATATTGTCTGGTATTTGTGATAAGGTTTTCTCTCAATTTTCCAAGAAAATTCAGTTGCTCAATCTGCATTTGTCTGAGTTTTAAGGGTTTCATTTTTTGCATTGCGGATGCAAAAAGAGAGGATGGCAAGGACGTGTTGCCTCTTCTTATTAGTTTAAACTCTTAAAATAAGTAGTAATTTACTATAAGGTTAGAGCTTGGAGTCATATATATATATATATTACAAACTATTTTTACTTTTATCTTACAAAAAAAAAAAAAAAAAAAAGAAGGAAAAATATTTTCTAAAAAGTTTTAATAAACGAGTCCCATAATATTCCACTTTAATGGTAACAATAATTTGTATACATGCGCTTGCAGTTATTATATTAAGGGTTGGTTTGAGTTTATGATTTGAAAAAATACGATTTAAAAATAGCGATTTTAAGATGTGAGATTTGGAAATGTGATTTTTGAAAATGCAACCAAGCATTTAGCAAAATTGTAGTTTAGCCTTTAAAATCACCTCCTTACCTACTATTTGAAAACAATAGAAAACCAGTGTTTTCAAATCGCAATTTTTTAAAAATACAATCTCAAACAATTTATTTTTTATCAATAAAATCACAATGTCAAATACACCATAATGTTTACTTTTAGAGCATGGCTAATAGAAACACATGCTAATCAAAAAAATTAAAAATACGCATGATAAAATGGTATGTTACCCAGCCGAGTGACCTTGTAATAAAATTTATGCGTAGTGATAAATATTTGTAAATTCATGTAAATTATCATAACGGCAACATCCCAAGCTGCTCGATCTACATCTGATTTAGAGGGGCCAAAATAACAGAATTACCTTCCACTTGATCGGCCTCTCATGGGCCTAACAATTAATTAATTGACAAATCAGCCCAAATCAGAGGATCCATTATCCACCTAAGCCCATCTACTTTAACAAGGCTCAAATGCCCACTCATATCTCCTAATAATCTTATCACCCCCACACACAAGGCTTTGTCCAAACCCATCACTTTAAGTTTAAGCCAACCCCAGGCCTTCAGCCCAGGCTTCGGCTCAAACTCGTTTAATTTTCCAAGTTAAAAAAATAAAATAAAATAAAAAAATTAATGTTGATGCCATTTTTTATGAACTTACATATTCATCCATTACTTTTCTCTAAAATTCATAGTGTACCATCACCTAATTGATCGATCAAGTTGGCCCACATCCGGCGATAGATTTTTTTTATCCTAATTTAAAATGGAGTATTGCCCATCACTCAAACCAGACGGTTGACCGAGACGAAAACTTATTTTGGATAAAAAATAAATAAATATATAAATAAAAATCTTAAGTGGTAATTCAATCGACTGAAGATTATATTTCATAAAGTGAAGATATTACCCTAAGGCTAGTAAAAAGCTCAAAATGCTCTTATATATCAATATGAAAAAAAATACCCCTATAATTAAAAAATAATTAATTAATTTTTTTAAAAACAAAAATTTTAATTAAAAAAAAATCAATTTATTTTTATTTTTTTAAGGAAATTTAAACAGATATATTTTTTTTTAAAAAAAAAAAGATTTTTTTAAAAGGAAATTTTTATTTAAAAAAATTCTATTTTTTTAAAATATGTTTTAAAAAATGATTTTTTTTTTAAGATTTTTTTTTAAATGGAAAATTTTATTTAAAAAAATATAAATAAAAATTATAGGTGTATGTGGACTTTCCCCTATAACTTACTTTGTGTCCTTCTCCATTAGCAAGGATAGAATCCAAATAGGCTACAACTTAATATGAGAAAGCTCATATACCCCCCTCAAACTACTATCCAATTAGATAATATTCTCCCTCCCTACAAACTGTCAATTGTGATAATGTATCCCTCCAAACTATCAAAAATTGTCAATATTCCTCTAATGACGAAACTATCATTGGTAAAATAAAAGCAAAAAATACTAAAACTTCTAAAAAAAAAACCTAAAACTAACAAAAAAAAAAAATCCATTGTATTTTAAAAAAATCGATTTTTTTTTTATATATATAAATTGAAAATTTTCGTTTTTTTATTTATTTTCGTTTTATAATTTTTTAAAAAATAAAATTTTTCATTTTAAAAAACATCGTTTAATATAAAAATTAAAAAAAAAAAAATCGTTTTTTTTAAATGTCCATTAAAAAATTCGTTTTAAAAAAAATTAAAAAATTTTCGTTTAAAAAAAATTGCTTTTTTAAATTGAAATTTTCTTTTAAAAAAAAAAAAAAATTATGTTTTTTCATATTTATATGGCTATTTGTGTCTTATTGAGAAATTTACAAGGGTATTTTTATATTTTTCCTAGTATTGGAAGGGACATTGATAATATTTTGGTAGTTTGAGAAGAGACATTGTCACAATTGAAAGTTTATGAAGTACATTATCCAGGCTCCGTTTACTTCGACGTAAAATGGTTTCCAGAAAATGATTTCCTTATTTTACGGTGTTTACTTAGACGTAAAATAGTGGTCAACGGAAAATATTTTCCTTTTGACCAAAAATTCTTCTTTAATTTTAGGAAAATGGTTTACGGTTTTGAAAA